>NC_142710.1:66407682-66742682 GCF_055471065.1 Atractosteus spatula
ACACTGCACCCGAACAGGGTATCCCTAACACTGGAGCCCCAACACTGCACCCCAACAGTGTATCCCCAACACTGGAGCCCCGACAGCGCACCGACAGGGCAGTGCGACACCCTGCAGGACACCCTGACTGCGCCACTGTCTCACTCTGAGGCGCCCCGCTGCGCTGGAGGGGTGGGAGCTCGGGGTTGTGCTGTGATGACGCCCCGAGTGAGCAGAACGTGATGGCGGGGGGCAGGAGGGGAGAAGGGAGGAAGATGAAGGAAGGGGCTGCGCGGCGAGTCTGGGGGTGCCTGGTCAGTGTGCCAGTACCCCGCAGCGCCCCCATGCCCGGCGACACCCTGCAGGACACCCCAACTGCACCACTGTCACTCTCGCCCCCCGAAAGCAGAACACACACAGTCTCTCCCCTGCAGCACTTAACCTCTCGTAAAATGCAGGCCATTAGCCCCCTGCCCCCCCGTCCTGTAAACTGAGCCGCGGAGCCACATTATCAACTCGGCCCCCCAGGCTCTCACTGCAAGAGCTCAGGGCAGCCGGCCAATGGGCTGCAGCCTCCTGCGGGCTGACCAATCACAGCAGGAGGGCTGTACCACTCGCTGAGGGGCAGGGGGGCACACTGCTGTCCTGAACACAGAGACACACAGCAACACTGTCCTGAACACAAAGACACACGGTAACACTGTCCGGAGCACAGAGACACATGGGATAGAGCTGAGAGAGAGGGAGGCAGTGTGGGACAGTGGGTAGAGCTGAGAGAGAGGGGGAGGCAGTGTGGGACAGTGGGTAGAGCTGAGAGAGAGGGAGGCAGTGTGGGACAGTGGGTAGAGCCGAGAGAGAGAGAGGGAGGCAGTGTGGGACAGTGGGTAGAGCTGAGAGAGAGAGGGAGGCAGTGTGGGACAGTGGGTAGAGCTGAGAGAGATAGGGAGGCAGTGTGGCACAGTGGGTAGAGCTGAGAGAGAGAGAGGGAGGCAGTGTGGGACAGTGGGTAGAGCTGAGAGAGAGAGGGAGGCAGTGTGGGACAGTGGGTAGAGCTGAGAGAGAGGGAGGCAGTGTGGGACAGTGGGTAGAGCTGAGAGAGAGAGGGAGGCAGTGTGGGACAATGGGTAGAGCTGAGAGAGAGGGAGGCAGTGTGGGACAGTGGGTAGAGCTGAGAGAGAGAGGGAGGCAGTGTGGGACAGTGGGTAGAGCTGAGAGAGAGGGAGGCAGTGTGGCACAGTGGGTAGAGCTGAGAGAGAGGGAGGCAGTGTGGGACAGTGGGTAGAGCTGAAAGAGAGAGGGAGGCAGTGTGGGACAGTGGGTAGAGCTGAGAGAGAGAGGGAGGCAGTGTGGGACAGTGGGTAGAGCTGAGAGAGAGAGGGAGGCAGTGTGGGACAGTGGGTAGAGCCGAGAGAGAGGGAGGCAGTGTGGGACAGTGGGTAGAGCTGAGAGAGAGGGAGGCAGTGTGGGACAATGGGTAGAGCTGAGAGAGAGGGAGGCAGTGTGGGACAGTGGGTAGAGCTGAGAGAGAGAGGGAGGCAGTGTGGGACAGTGGGTAGAGCTGAGAGAGAGGGAGGCAGTGTGGCACAGTGGGTAGAGCTGAGAGAGAGGGAGGCAGTGTGGGACAGTGGGTAGAGCTGAAAGAGAGAGGGAGGCAGTGTGGGACAGTGGGTAGAGCTGAGAGAGAGAGGGAGGCAGTGTGGGACAGTGGGTAGAGCTGAGAGAGAGAGGGAGGCAGTGTGGGACAGTGGGTAGAGCCGAGAGAGAGGGAGGCAGTGTGGGACAGTGGGTAGAGCTGAGAGAGAGGGAGGCAGTGTGGCACAGTGGGTAGAGCTGAGAGAGAGGGAGGCAGTGTGGCACAGTGGGTAGAGCTGAGAGAGAGGTACAGGTTGTGGGAGTTTGGAACAAGCTAACCTGCTCTGATGGAGAAAGAAGCCCTGGATTCTTTCAGCAAACTGCTGGATGAGATCCTGGGATCAATCAACTACTTATTAACTACTATTAATTAACTCAAATGGTCTAGATGGGCTGGGTGGCCCCCTCTTGCCCGTACTGTAACTGTTTGTATGTTTTTGGGTGCATCTGCGATGCGTGACCGGGTCAGACTGCGATGTGTTGAGATGGTCTTCCTCTGGCCTGGTGAGACATGTAGAGCAGTGAGGAATCTTGTCCCTCCGGGCAGCACCAGCAGGATCTGTGTCCGCTGGGATTATAGGAGGAATAGATTCCTCACAGGAAGAGCGGCTGGAGGGCTATGTTCCAGGGAGCTTCTCCAGCGGGACAGCACATGTCCCAACTACAACCCGAAACTTGACCCAGCCCCTTGCCAACTCCCGACTTCAAAGGCAGTACAGGACTAAAGGCTGATGGAGATTTAGATACATACAGAGAAAAAATAGGAGAGGGACAAAGAGAATCAGATTGTTGTCTGTGCTTGTGCTTCAGCTACACTGTAATAATGCCCTCTGAATTGAATTGAAATTAACTGAATAAACAGAAAGAGAGGGACAGAGACAAAGGGACAAACAGAGGGAGAGACAGGAGGCACAGACAGAGAGGGACAGACAGAGGGAGAGACAGGAGGCACAAACAGAGAGGGACAGACAGACAGAGGGAGAGACAGGAGGCACAGACAGAGAGGGACAGACAGACAGAGGGAGAGACAGGAGGCACAGACGGACAGAGGGAAGACAGGAGGCACAGAGAGGGACAGACAAACAGAGGGAAGACAGGAGGCACAGACAGAGAGGGACAGACAGACAGAGGGAAGACAGGAGGGACAGACAGAGGGAGAGATGAGGGGAGACGTCCTCTCTCTGTGCAGGAAGGAGAGAGCAGAGTGGGAGAGCTATGCAACATTAACAGCGTTTGATGTTTGTCTCTGCTCTGACTCACATGGTGATAAAACACAAAGCTATTTCTTGTCATCCCTTTTAGAAGGCGCAGCTTTTTAAAGTTTTTTCTGCTGGTTTTTATTTCTCCCTGTCCTGGCAGGGCACTCAATCTTTCCTGCTGCAGAGCGCCTGTGTTCTTTCGGGATGAAACTCCCTCCTCCTCAGCCAGTCCTCCCTCACACCCTGACAAACCGGCCCGCTCTCTCTCACACTCCCCGGCCATCCCCCTGTGAGCCCGACTCTGTCTCTCGATCTCTCCCCACGATCTGTCTCTCTCTCAATTCTGGTTCAGTTCAAGTTGTTTTATTGGCGTGATGAACATCAACAGTGTTGCCAAAGCAATTTCCCAACGCAGAAAGCAGTACATTATGGAATGAACATTTTTTGCACAAAAAGGGAAATAAATCAAGACTAAAAAACAGGAAACATAAACTTCTAAAATGAACAAATGAGTGAGAGGAAAGGTACAGAAACATACAGGGGGAAAGGGAGAGCAGCACATTTGAAGTAGGAATCAAAGAAGAATTAAATTACAGTAAGAGTTCGCTGCTGATCTGAGTCTCACCAGGACAGAGACTGAAAATGGATGCCTGGGGATGTGTCTCTTCATCTTCCCTCTGCAATTCCACAACACAGGGGAAAATAGAGAAAGCACAATGCAAAAGTATGTACGGTATAAGCTTTTCCCTCTCTCTCCTCCTGTCCCCTTTTCTACCTCTCTCCTTGTGTCTCCACCTGTCTCTGTCTGTCCCCGTCTCTCTCTCTCTCTCCAGGCAGAGTATTGCAGTATTGCAGGCAGGACTTAGCCAAGATCAGAATGACACAGGGCGCTAGCTCTCTGTTCCAGGTGTGTTCATGTTCAATAATTCAGGCCCCTTTATGACCAAGTTCTCTTCGATTAATTGTGTGGTTGGCGGTGCAGTGACACAGCAGGACGGTCTGCAAACAAAGACAAAGTCCTCCAGCTCTTAATTGCAGAGTGACCCATGTTCAGGCCTCCTTCAGATTGATATTTAATTGCACAGTTAATTAATAATTAACTTTATCATCTGGAGATCAGATGTTCAGTGGGAAAAGAGCTCGTTAATTTAATTATCGCGGTGCAACCGATAGTGGATGCTTTTAGCTGGCAAGGTTATCTCTGTCTCTCCCTGCTCTGTCATTTAGATCAGTGCAGATTTCCAGTCGTGAGCAGAGTGACTCCCTTGTCCTACCTCTCTCTGTGGGAGACGGGTCTCCTCCTCCTGACACAGACACAGGCCCCGAGCTTGAAAAGTGGGTGTTTGTGTGAGCTTTTTCCTCATCTAGAAACCGTAGTGAAGCAAAAATAGTCCTAAAAAGTTTACTATATAGTTACAATTCAGTAATGTCAACCAGGAGAAATTACGTCGAGACATAATATCTACAGCATTATTAAGATCTCCTCTAGACTGCGGTGCACAGTTGTAAAATGTTGCTTCTGCATTCTGAACAAGTAGCACTGTCATTTATGTCCTGTCCTCCGCAAACAGAGAAAGGAAACCGTACCCTTGAGCAGAGGGTCTGTGAGCTGTCCTGATCCAACAATTCAGCATCCTGAATACGACCCTGACCTGTAGGGAACCAAGGATCTGAATGTGTGTTTAAAGCTGAGAGCAGGAGTTAGGTCCTTTACACAAAGGGTTGTGGGGGTTGGGAACACGCTACCTAACTATGGTGTAGAAACCAGCTCCCCAGCATCCCACAAACATGGCTGGACAAGAAGCTCAGGCCAATTACCTGCTGGCCACCTGTTGAGCTGAACGGCTCCACGTGTTTGTGAGCTGTTTGGTGCTCTGAGACAGGGGGTCTCCAGCACCGGTGCCGAAGAGCAACACTCCAGCAGAGAGGAGCGTGCCGGGGCTCGCCCTCGGCGGGCTCGAGTCGCGAAGGGAGCGCTCCCGAAGCATCCCGGCGAGCAGGCGAGAGGGCCGCCCGGGAGCCCAACCCCCAAGCCCCCAGCCCCGTCCCTGCTGAAGGTATATTGATTATCGGCTCACACAAGCTCCTGTAATGCAATTCTGCCTTCCCACAGTGCAGGACGAGGATCCTGCTCCCTGTCGGTCCGTCCTCCTGCCTGCCTGCTAATCAGATTATTCTAATCTCACGAGGAGTCGGGGCGGTCTGCAGGGACAGCTCAATTGTGTGAAGCTGGTGGAGCACTTAATCCATAACTCCTCTCTCTGTCCTTCTCTCCCTCTCAGGCAGAAGATTGAGTGACTTTGCCAGCAATCTTCCGTTCCATTTAACACTTCACACACACACACCGAGAGCACGCACTCACTCGCTCTCACGCAGCCAATGAATTTAATTTGCACTCGTAATGAGCTGCTCTCTTGTGGGAGAATTCGAATGGAATAACACGCAGGCTCAGGGGGGCTCTTTCGCTCAAATCCCTCTACAATTCCCAGTGGGACTGCTCCGCTAACGGAAAAAGAGCATCTGTCCTTCACTTCTGAGCAACACACACCTGGGGCTCCTGTGAGGCTCCTGTTGCAGGTCTGGTATCTCAGAGCTCTGAGGCCCCAGAACACAACAAGGGCTACAGATCAGAGAGGACTGCTTGTCCCTGGTGCTGGACTGGGTGCTGGACTGGGTGCTGGACTGGGTGCTGGACCTGGTAATGGACCTGGTGCTGGACCTGGTGCTGTACTGGGTGCTGGACTGGGTACTGGACCTGGTTCTGGACAGGGTCCTCTGTGTCCCTTGTCCCCTGATGGGGGTAACTGCACCTGTGTCCCTTGTCCCCTGACGGGGAACCTGGATCTGTGTCCCTTGTCCCCCGATGGGGGTAACTGCACCTGTGTCCCTTGTCCCATGAGGGGGGTACCTGGACCTGTGTCCCTTGTCCCCTGACGGGGTACCTGGACCTTTCTCATTCCTGTCTGTGCCGGTCGAGTGAGGGGACAGCTGTGCGGGTCGAGGCAGTGTGGGAATGCTGGGGCAGTCCCAGGGGGCCTTGAGGCTTGGCTTGGCTTGGCTGGCTGTGCCAGGGTCCCCAGGGCCGGCTGTCCAGGACAGGACTGGCGTGGCCGGGGCCCCAAGGACTGGGAGGGACTCCTGCAGCCTCTTCCCACGCTGCTGTGGAACGGCACCTCTGGGGCAGATAGTAATTCAGATTCAGAAACAGTCACTGGGAGTCTGTGCATTAATTGCACATGAAAACAGGGCCCTTTTCTAAAGAGATTTTCTAATCCAGGACATCCCAGGACATCCCAGCTGGTCTGATTTGTGAGTTGCTCTTCATTAAGGACATGAAGGACAACACCTGGACACTCACACAAACTGAGACACACACTGATACACTCACACACATATATACTCTGATAATCTCACACACACTGATACATACTCACACACTGATACACACTGATGCACTCACACACTGATACACACTCTCACACACACACTGATACACACTGATGCACACTGATGAACTCACACACTGATACACACTCTCACACACACTGATGCACTCTCACATACACTGATACACACTGTTGCACACTCACACACTGATACACACTCACACACTGATACACACTGTTGCACACTCACACACTGATATACTCTCACACACACAGTGATGCACACTGATATACACTCACACACTGATGCACTCTCACACACACTGATATACACACGCACGGATACACACAGATACGCTGTCACACACACACACACACTGATGCACTCTCCCCCACTGACACTCACACACTCACTGATACACACTCTCACACACTGATACACACTCTCACACATCCGCACACTGCCTCAGCCCGAGACAGGCGCAGTCACAGACAGACAGTCGCCTCTCTCCAGCTAATTGAGTTCAGCGCGTGGCCCCAGTGTCCGGGCCGTGACCCCAGCGCAGAGAGCGCTTTCATTTACTCGGGGCTTTGATATATTCGATACGGTTTAAGTGTGGAATGAAGACCTAAGCCTGTTTACATTTGAACTGGATTAGTGTGAAGCTGGTAGTGGTGTCATGTGAGGCAGGGCTCCGGCAGGCTGCGGGCTGGTCATGCGGCGTCTCCGCGGGCCGCCTGGGGCGCTATCCCAGCGCGTGCCGGGGGCTGACGGCTCACCGGTGCCTGGCTCCAGCTTGTGCTCTTCTGGTCGAGCCGCAAGCTCAGCACAGGCACCGTCAGCTGTGAGCGCTGGGCCGGGCCGGGCCGGGCCGAGCTCGCTGGTGTCCTCCTGTCCTTCGGCACCTGACAAAGTGAAGAGGTCCGCCCCGGTGAAGAGGTCAGAGCTCCTTGCTCGTTAGCGGATCAGGCTGAGGCTCCTGGAAGGAGGCAGGCTCCCAGGGAACAGCACGGCTCCGGAATGAGGCGGGGAGGCTGTACTGGGAACAGAGTGTCAGTTCCCACTGGTTCAGGACCAGCCTGTCTGAATACAGGTGTGCTGATGGCAGGACAGCAGGCCCAGGCGTGGCCCTGGTTTGGTATCTAACCGGAGCAGTCAATGAAGTCAATGAAGTCATTAACCTTATGATTTATTTCCATATTTAGAAATGCAGGATTTTCATGTCCTTTTCCGGGTGTTTCCTCAGAGCATTCACTTGCTAAAAGATGCAGTTCCCTGTCAGACACCTCAGCGCCGACTGAGCCATTTCACAGTTGAGCAGTTAATTAAATAATTAGATGAGCTGTGAAGAGAGAACAGAAACAACAAGACTCAAATCTACTCCAGACCCCTGATCTACTCCAGACCCCTGTACTACTGGAAAGCCCTGATCTACTCTAGACCCCTGATCTACTGGAGAGCCCTGACCTACTCTAGACCCCTGATCTACTCCAGACACCTGGTCTACTCCAGACCACTGATTTACTCCAGACTCCTGATCTACTCTAGATTCCTGATTTACTCCAGACTTCTGTTCTACTCTAGATTCCTGATCTACTCTAGACCCCTGATCTACTGGAGAGCCCTGATCTACTCCAGACACCTGATCTACTGTAGATTCCCGATCTACTCCAGACCCCTGATCTACTCCACACACCTGTTCTACTCCAGACCACTGATTTACTCCAGACTCCTGTGCTACTCTAGATTTCTGATCTACTCTAGACATCTGATCTACTCCAGACCCCAGATTTACTCCAGACACCTTTTCGAGGAAGAGAATGGGAGTGGAGGGCAATGGAGAATTTGGCGAACTGGCCGATTAGAATTGTGAGTGTGGTTATTGTTGTCATCAGAGTTGCTGGGGTGTCTTTCACCCCCCTGCGGAGATGGGCTGCTCCTCCGTGAGCGGGGCTTGCTGGTGAGGGAGAGGCTACTTGTGAACGTGATGGATGTGCCGGCGCGGTGAGTGTGCATTAGCGGCCTGGCAGCTCTATAAATACTTCAGCCTTAATTCAACAGGAAAAAGAATGAAAACCTTTTCATTTTCGCTGTGGTGTAATTGGGTTGAGATTCCTGCCTCTCGCTCAGAGCTGTCTTCAGGCTCCGAGCGGGAGAATGTGAGTAACGAGGTTAGTGCCTCTCGTCGCCGCACTGTCAGAAGCCGGAGTCGGGGCCCCACGAGCCTTAATTCACTGTGTAATGCTGTTTATTATGGGTATCAATGTTCTTTTATGCATTAGTTAAATGGGCTGGCACATTATAGTAATGGAGTGGCTGTATGAAAACAAGGGGAACTTGATCTCTCTCTCAGTACTGATTTGATGTCTACCTCAGAGACTGTATTTCCTGCTAATGGCTTCCTAAATTTTCTGAAAAGGGCTGCTCCTGCAGGGCTCAGATTTCAGCGGCTGGTAATTACCCAGCTGACAGCGGGGCTGGGTGGCCGCTGTCCCTGCTGCAGTGGCTGTGTCTCCAGACTGGGAACAGCCAGACCTCGTCCTCCTCTTCCTCTTTACCTTCTTTCTCTGCTTTCTCCTTCTCTTCCTCCTCTTGCTGAACAGCCTCTCACAGCTCCTGACAGTGTGATTGAGTCTCTGCACTGACAGTGTGATTGAGTCTCTGCACTGATGGTGTGTGACTCTCTACTCTGACAGTGTGTGACTCTGCTCTGACAGTGTGTGACTTTCTGATCTGGCACTGTGTGACTCTCTGATCTGGCAGTGTGACTCTGCTCTGACAGTGTGTGACTCTGCTCTGAGAGTGTGTGACTCTCTGCTCTGACAGTGTGTGACTCTGCTCTGACAGTGTGTGTGACTCTGCTCTGACAGTGTGTGACTCTGCTCTGGCAGTGTGTGGCTCTCTGCACTGGCAGTGTGTGGTACCAGTGGCAGTGGCCCCAGGTGCTGTCTGAATTCTGTCCTCCGATCTGGCCAGGCCAGGAGTTGCAGATTCTCTGTAATATGGGCTCCTGCGCTCTGCCAGACATGATCCATAATTCAAGAGCTCCTGTTAACAATTCATCAAGCCCTGCACTGGTTTAACTGATACCTGCCATTGTTCGGATGCAGAGGAGTGATCACCAGGGCTGGCTTTTATTTTAGCACCAAGGAGAAGAAGACAGAGGTGTGCAGGAGCAGTAGGGTTTGGAATTTACTGTTCCTGTTCGCTGTCCTGTAAAAGTGCAGAGTGTCAGGGTGTCATACGTGTATCCTGGAACACCCTAGAATGTCTCCCCACTGACACCCCACACTGTCTCTCTAGTGACACCCCACAGTGTCTCCCCACTGACACCCCACACTTTTCCCCACTGACACCCCACACTGTCTTGTCCTGGCTCGTCCTGGCTCTTCCCTGCCTTCCTGGCTCATGTTTCCTGAAGGATACTGGGAGGAACGGGTAGCGACCCCATATATCCAGCCTGTGCGAATCCGGGCTCGGCAGCTGTCCTGCGCTCCTGCGCTCTTGCGCTCTTGCGCTCGCGAGCCGCACGTTGTCTCGTTGTGCTGTGTGCGAGCCCCTGGCAGGACAGCCCCAGTCACATGCTGCCCTTTCGGCTGCCCTGCCAGGCTCTGTGGGCGCCAGGACGCAGACGGGAGACACATGACTGAGCCGAGCCGCTACAGCACGGCCCCCCCCTCGGCAGCCAGGCGGGGCCAGAGAGGGGGGGCCAGCGGGGCTCGCTAGCTGCCCAGTCCTGCTTTTCAGAGCCAGAGATAATCTTCACGTACCCTAAAGACTGACACCCTTCAATCTTAGAAGATACCCCCACACTGTCTCCCCACTGACTCCCCACACTGTCTCTCTATTGACACCTCACAGTGTCTCCCCACACTGTCTCCCCACAGAGTCTCTCTAGTGACACCCCACAGTGTCTCCCCACAGTGTCTCCCCACACTGTCTCTCTAGTGACATCCCACACTGTCTCTCTAGTGACACCCCACAGTGTCTCCCCACACTGTCTCCCCACAGACACCCACGGTATCTCCCCACACTGTCTCCCCACACTGTCTCCCCACGGACAACCCACACTGTCTCCCCACAGTGTCTCCTGTGGGTGTGTGATCAGGAGTGGACAGTGGGATGCGGTGTGGGTGTGTGATCGGGAGTGGACAGTGGGCCGCGGTGTGGGTGTGTGATCAGGAGTGGACAGTGGGATGCGGTGTGGGTGTGTGATCGGGAGTGGACAGTGGGCTGCAGGAATGTCTGGGCGGTCAGCTCTTGCTCTGGCTGCAGGCCACAGCGTGACACAGCGCCCGTTCTGTGTCTCAGCATCAGTGAACCTCTCAGTGCTGCCCCTGTGGGGCTCCACGTGCAGTTTTGGGGCACGGAGGGGGCCGCGGAACCTCCAGCCCCTGTGTGCATGAGGGGGACTGTGGTGCGAGGCAGCCAGCGGTCTCAGCACTGGGGCTGCGTGTGCATCGCCAGCACGCGGCTGTCAGGAGCCAGCAGCGACGCACACTGGCCCCAGGCCCCAGACCAGGACAGTCTCCCTGCCTCCGCGGCTCCAGCTCTTCCAGTTTCTCCTCTGCCTCGCAGACTCCCGCCCGCCCCACCACCAGGCCCCCTGAGTCTCCCCATCCTTGGTGTGCAGAGCGCCGACTCCGGGCCTCTTTCCTGTCATAGAATCGCCGAACAATACCCCTGCCTGGCCACCCCCCAACACACAGACTGCCCCCAGATCTGCGTAGGTGAGTTTCGCTCTGTCTGGGCTGCACACAATGGGGTCTGCCTGCTCACCACTGCTGCCACAATGGATGAATAAATAAATACCAGGAGGACCGTGCTTTGTGCTCGGTCACGCAGGAGGGTGTGCTCGGTTTTGCACGCACTTGCGACAGCTCACGCCGCCCCCGGCTTCACAGGGACCTGCGTCCGAGCCCCCCCAGCGTCCAGTCTCATGAGCTCGGGGCAGAGCTCTCCTGCAGGCCCCAGTGTGGGCACACGCAGAGCCCCCGTCCAGAGACCCACCTGCTCTCCCGGCCTGTCTGCGCGGCGCTCAGCGATCCGGCAGCCTGGCGGAGCCGAACAGAGGCTGCATTGCGCCGGCCGGCGGTTTATCCACCAGCAGTAAGTGAGGACAATTATCCTGTCATCTCCAGCTCTCTCCCATATTAATCAGCGTCTCCCGGAGTGAGTGTGAGCCCTTGTCATTTCTGTTTGCAGGCCGGAGGAGTAATGTGGCGCCCGGGGCTCCTTGACAACGGGCGCGAGGGTGGGGCTGGGCGCTCTGGGAGAGTGACGGGACAGTGTGCAAATCGCCCTGACAGTGTTGTTGTGTGAGGCGTGTGGAGCCGCACAATGACCACACTGTGCCCCCTCCTGCAGGCCCCGCCCCTGCCCTGCACCCCGGCCAATCAGCTGCACCCATCTCCCGATGCACACACGGCCTCCACAGCTTGACTCTGGATTGGGACCATGTGTGGGGAGACTGCATGCTCTGCTTCGGGCCTCACGGCTTTTCTCTGGGCACACTGGTTTCCTCCCATTTCACACAGACATGCTGTCTGGGTTAACTGGAGACTCTAAATTGTCTTTTTTGCACATACTGTATGTGTGCTTGTGCACAATGAGACGGACTAGAGCTCCAGGACTGAAGGACATTCTGAAGACAAATTAAATGTATAATTTATATCTAGAAAGAAAATACTGCATAAGCATAAAGGTCTTGACTTAGAAAAGGGCATTCTGTTTGGAAAACGCAGTGCGTTGCTGCACTAGAGAGCTGATGAGGTCAGGCCACTCGGGTGGAGGAAACAGGCCTGAGTGCAGTGAACTGGGCACCCCAGCGCTGCGCCCCCTGCAGGTCTAGTACTCTCACTGCGGGTTGTACTGGGAAGCGCTGGGGGCGTTTCGATCTGTAAAAGAAAATCCAGTGCGCTCATGAGGTATGTACTGGGGAGTCTGGCTGTTAATTGTAGTTTTCTGGCATCCCGGACGGCTGCGGTCAGGCTCTGTCACGGAGGGTGAAGCTTGTTTTCTGTCTGAGCTCCCGGCTCCCCCCGTGTGCGAGGAGAGAGGCGCTCCTGGCCCTGCTCACGGGGTCAGGCCTGAGGGTGGCGGCAGGGTGACCGCGTTCGTCTGGAAGCAGGGGCTCCGGAGTGGCTGGCCGAGCTCTCAGTCACGGCCTGCGGGGGGCCGGGGGGGCGTGGGGGCTGTAGAGAGAGGTGCTCTTGTCCACTCGCTGGCAGGCAGGAGGGCGGGGGGCTGTGTCTCGCTGTCGCTCGCTGCGCTCAGCTCCGGCAGAGGGGGGGCAGCAGATCAAGGAGACGAGAAGAAGACACGTTTCTTTCTCTGTGACGCTGCAGGCTTACTCAGCAGCAAGAGCTCTTTCTCCGCTGCCTGCATTCCTTACGTTTTTGCTCTCCTGCCAAGGAAGTGAATCAAACAGCTTTCTTCTCCCCTCCTTGTCTCCAGACAGCCAGGCCTGCCCCTGCCTCTGCAGGCTGCAGACACAGTCGGCCTGGTGACTCCTCACACGTCACGGCTGCTCCTTCATATAGCGCCTGAGCCGCTGCGTGCCAGAGGAAGTGAGAGATAAACATCCAGGGCAGCTCGTCACAGGAAGCACCTCTACTGGGGCCAGATCTGTGGGCTTGAAATCCCGAAAGCTCCCTGACAGACTCCGCCCCGTGGACCCGTCCAGCCCCTGCAGTGAAACGAGACCCTGAATGTGCACTGAGAGCTGAGAGCAGGAGGCATGTCTTTGCACAAAGAGCAGCGGGGGTCTGAACCACCAGGATCCTTGGACAAGCAGCTGGATGGGACCCTCAGCTAAGTGACCTGTCTTATGGAGCCGACTCCTGGGGGTGGGAGTGTGCCCACCAGCAGGTTTCTGCACAGCCTCTGATTGCTCTGAAGGGCCAAGTCTGGGGCTTCGAACTCCATTCCCACTGGTCTTCCCTCAGAGCCAAGACCACAGCCAACCCAGTGCGGCAGCTGGAATTCCCTAGTCTTCGAAATGAGAACGGTCCTCTGGGAATAACACCACCACAGTTTTAAAAAAACATCAGATCTAATGGGGAAACGGTGGGATTTGATTGTTGCTGAAAGGGGCAGTGTGAGTCTTTTGGCCCTGCAGGGTGAAAGTGGGTTTGGGGAGGATGGTCGGTGTCAACGCTGGTGTCAGTGTCGGTGCCGGTACTGGTGCTGGTGTCAGTGCTGGTGTCGGTGCTGGTGTTGGTGTCGACGCCGGTGTCAGTGTCGGTGTCGGTGCTGGTGTCAGTGCCGGTACTGGTGTTGGTGTCGGTGCTGGTGTTGGTGTCGGTGTCGGTGCTGGTGTCAGTGTCGGTGCTGGTACTGGTGTCGGTGTCAGTGCCGGTGTCGGTGCTGGTGTTGGTGTCGACGCTGGTGTCGGTGCTGGTGTCAGTCGGTGCTGGTACTGGTGTCGGTGTCAGTGCTGGTGTCGGTGCTGGTGTTGGTGTCGGTGCCGACGTTGGTGTCAGTGTTGGTGTCAGTGTCGGTGCGGGTGCCGGTGCCGGTGTCGGTGCTGGTACTGTTGTCAGTGTCAGTGCTGGTGTCGGTGCTGGTGTTGGTGTCGACGCTGGTGTTAGTGTCGGTGCTGGTACTGGTGTTGGTGTTGGTGTCGACGCCGGTGTCGGTGCCGGTGTTGGTGTCGGTGCTGGTGTCAGTGTCGGTGCTGGTACTGGTCTCGGTGTCAGTGCCGGTGTTGGTGTTGGTGCCGGTGCTGGTGTCAGTGCCGGTGTTGGTGTTGACGCTGGTGTCAGTGTCGGTGCTGGTACTGGTGTCGGTGTCAGTGCCGGTGTTGGTGTTGGTGCCGGTGCTGGTGTCAGTGCCGGTGTCGGTGCCGGTGTTGGTGTTGACGCTGGTACTGGTGTCGGTGTCAGTGCTGGTGTCAGTGCCGGTGCCGGTGCTGGTGTCAGTGCCGGTGCCGGTGTGAGGTAGAGAGCCCACCCAGCCGGGACAGGCCCGCTCAGCGAGGTGTGAAAGTGTGTGTCTGAGTTGCTGTTGTCCCGCTGTGCCTGACAGCGCTGGGGATGGACTGGCAGGCTGGGCGGCGGCTCCTCCAGCCGTGTGTCTCCTGGGGGGGGTGGCTGCTCTCTGCCCTGGCCTGCAGGCTGGGCCGCGGAGCGCTCCCTGTGAACGGAGCTCTGCAACTCGATCCCCGCGCTGCCCGCCGTGAGATTCCTGTGGGATTCCAGTGGGATTCCAGCGAGGCTCCAGCTCAGCTGGGAGGGGACGAGTCACACACGGCTCTCGTTGTTCCTGTCACATGGGTGTCGGCGCTGCGGACAGACCGGCCCCTCTCCTCGGTCCGCCAGCCTGTCCCGGGACGGGCCCAGAGCGCTTGCAGGCCGGCTCAGCGGAGTCATCGCGGAGGCGTGGTGCGGCACAGCGGCCGGAGTTACGGGAAGCAGCCAGAAGCCGAGACAGAGTTAATTCTCGGCACAAACGTTTTGCAACCATGGTGAAATTGCACATTTACCATAATAAACTTTCATAAGCGTGACTCCGCTGGCTGTGTCGGGCACTCTTGGCCGGCAGCATGCCAGACTCTGACCCCGAGGCAGCCTGTGCAGAACTGAAGGGACAGGTCTGTCTGCAGCCTCTCTCCTTCGTCTCCCCAACACTCCCTGACTGGCTCTGCGCCCCTTTTCTGCACACACCTGTGCCCTCATGCCCTTTCGCTCCTCTCTGTGCGGACGTGATGTTCTGCTGACAGAGAGCTGCCTTATCTGTGCCTGTGGCGAACGCACACAGGAGATACACATCTGGAGATACTGCACCTTCCCGTGTTTGAGGGATTCCGATCTACATGCAAACCAGCTTGAGATAACCAGGCCTGACTCATGGCAGCGGCACGTTTCCATTTTAATCAAAGCTGCCATAACACCAGTGAAAGAGAAGCTGAGTATTGAGCATCTTCGAAGCCTCTCTCAGTGAGACCTGGCCACTCCCCTGTCACCCGATCTCCACCTGTCGGATCACAGCTGCTTGTCGAAGCAGCTCTTCCCACAGCACAAACCAGGAAGAGGAGAGCCAGAGAGTCTCAGAAGCTCAGGGCTGAGTGGGATGACAGGAGTTCAGGGCTGAGTGAGAGAACAGGAGCTCATGGCTGAGTAGGACCATAGGAGTTCAGGGCTGAGCTGGATGACAGGAGTTCAGGGCTGAGTGAGAGAACAGGAGGTCAGGGCTGAGCTGAATGACAGGAATTCAGGGTTGAGCTACCTGTAGAGACAGCGAAGTAATCTCTTGGTTCCAGAAAACACCGAGAGACATCTTTCTTTTGATCGTCTGATCTCACAAACTCTTGCCCCTGTCCTGGGGTGGCTGAACCTTGTCCTGCTGGTTCAGTAGGTTACTGGTTTGTAAAAGCCAGTGACAAATATGAGATTTTGATCACCTCAGTGGAGAGAGGGATTTGGTCAGCAATATGACCAGCTCTGGCCTTGGCAGGTGTCATTCTGAAGGCGCTTTGAGATTCTGCATTAAATTGCAGTTCTGAGAGTGACCACTGCTCTGTCCAGTCCCATGAACACTCCGCAGTTTGTGCCCGTCAGCTGGACCGTCCAAGACAGGCCGGCGGTGCCGAGCAGCCAGAGCCAGCAGGCCGGGTCCTGTTGCTCTCTGCTCGAACCCAGAGCGAGCGAGAGAGAGAGGGAACGGTACGTGCCTCTCTTGAGAAATCGGATTGTGGTTATTTTTTTCAATTTTGCATTTTGCTTACCAGCAAACTGCATTTTAGAAATGAAGTAGTCATCTCCACAACTTTATGGTTTGCTATCCAAAAACTCATCTGTTTGCAGAGATAAGTGCAGCTCTGCCCGTTGCGACATCAGTGCTGAAGCAGCATCCTTTTCATGCAGATCTGAGTTATCGATAGGGTCCCACTCCCGGGCAGGAGGCACTGCAGGGCACCTCCTCGGCGCTGTGGCGCGCAGGGAGGCCAGGCCAGGCCGCAGCGTGGGGCTCATGCCTCCAGGAGGATCACACAGTGGCCCAGCTTGACAGGACGAGCCACAGAGCCCCGGTGTCGTCAGCACAGGCTTGCCCTCCGCTCTGCTCCCCTCGGCCCGGGAGGGGCAGAGGGGCAGGTGGAACCACGGGGGAGGACGGGGAATGAGAGATCAGGAATCAGCCCCTGCTTCCTGGCCTAGGGGGGCAGGGGCAGGTAGATTAGGGGGTTGGTTGCTGGTGCCCCGTGGTTGCCCCCCTCTCCTTGCTGCCCTGACGCCAGGCCGCAGATAAGGCCTGTGGAGGAGATGGGGCTGCGGCCAGCCTGCGACTGGGGAGAGACGAGGAGAGCATCTCAGCGTCTGGGCTGCCCCTGGATTCCTGAGCTCCGGTGTGAGAGCTGGGCCGCTGGCTCTGCTCAGCCTGCGTCTCTGTCTGTCTGCAGAGAGTGTGTGGGTGGGTGCAGGGCAGGCTGCTGTTGAGATAAGATAAGATAAGACTTTATTGATCCCGAAGGGCGGGACTTTATTGAGGCGTTACAGCCGCCCAGCCCAAGAAAAGCAAGATAGACATCAGAATAGGCTCAAAATAAACTACAGCATTAGAATAATTCTAAAGTATATAGAATACAAAAATAAAATAAAATACATAGAGCTGGGGTGTTGGCAGTGAAGTGGGGTGTGGGGGCCTGTCCCAGAGGATAGCTGGGGCGGGTGGGGAAAGAGGGGTGCTGTTTGTGGGGGTAACGCAGCCCCCTCTGCTCTCACTTCTCCAGGATGTTCTCCTTGTCCTGACTTCCAGCAAAATCTGGTCAAAACCGTCACAGGGCAAACGGGCACGAGTGTGATGTCCGGTTTCCTCTGCTCGGCCGCGTGTCTCCGGGGAGATGGGGCGGCAGGGCCGCGTCACTGCTCAGCTCGGCTTTGAAACCTCTGCACACGGAGCAAACCCTTCTTCCGCAGCTCTGGGGTGCCGGCCAGAACTCGCACGCTGCTATGTGCCGCGGTCCGGTACCGTGACCTCGCCCTGCTCAGCGGTGCGCCCTGCTGGGACTTCCCCGCGGCCGCCACAGGGACCCCCGAGGGCAGAGGGGGCAGGGGGGCAGAGTCGGCCCGCTGGCCAGCGGCTCTGAGGCCTCGTGAATGAGCGCCCTCTTGTGTCCTCCTTTCGGCCCTGCTGTCCGGCCTAAAGCCTCTTCGCGTCTCGGAACAGAAGGAAGGTGGCAAACGACCTGTGTTTAGCAGTTAGAAGCTGAATGATCCCAGGGTCTCACCCAGATCATTCCTGAAGGAAAAAGGGCTTGGGCTTCAGCAGCAGGGCTTGGGCATTTGCTCCACACTCCCACAGCTCTCGGTGCTGCTGCTAACAGTTTGAAATGCACATGCCTGAATTTTCCACGGGAGCCCCGAGGGTCAGCATCTGTGTGGCAAGTCCTGGCAGAGGGGGCTGCTGGGATACCAGAGTGCTTGTCCAACCCAGGACAGGGGCTGGCTGGCTCCAGGGCCCCTGTGTGCTTCTCTGGGCTTCTGTTCTCTTGTTTCAATTTCACGCTTTGTGGATTTGGTGGCTGCAGTGAAGAAAACATGATGTAAAACAGTCACTGGAATAATAACAACGAGGTCAGGTCATGCAGAAATTAGGGCGTGGAAACATGATATTGTAAGTGGTTAATGCTGGGGCTAATTTATACTGTAGTAACCCCTGACAACAGTGCTGCAGCAACAGTACAACACTGTATCCACTGGCTCTGTCACAGTACACAGCAGCACAGTACAACACTGTATCCACTGGCTCTATCACAGTACACAGCGGTACAGTACAACACTGTATCCACTGGCTCTATCACAAAACACATTGTATAGGACAATACTGTATCCCTTGGAAATATCACAGTACAGTTCACAATGGCTACAGCATAATAGGTTGTCCCTTGGCTATTCCACAGCACAGAGCACATTATCTAGTGTGAGATTTTAGACTCTGCAGATGGCTCCTGTATAATAACCAGACCATTCACACTGAGGTACCCATTCACAAAACGGTGCTGTTTCTGCCATCCTAATCTCCGTAATCAGGTTAGTGCCGCTGTGCTGGAGCCTTGCGGACGCCCCTGCCCGCAGGGAGGGCCGAGGGGCTCCTGTGCCCGCGCGGGGTCACTGTGCCGGATGCCGGGCCGCAGCCCGTGTGTGAGCCGAGCCCGCTGCTCAGCCGGATCACTGGAACAGGCCCTGGCCTAGATTCCGGCTCTCCGGTTACCTGCGGCTCTATTGTCCAGCACAGAGAAAGCGGCTCAGACACATTTCCCAGCCCCATTCACTGCCTGCCCGCCGTGTGCATTCGGCCTCCTTTCCTCCGCACCTGTGAAAGAGCCCGATTGTGTGCTGACAGAGGGAAGAATCCGTCTGGTCCGAAAGGGGAGAGGCGGAAGAAAGAGACCGTCTCCTCTTAGCCCTGGGCGCCCTGCCTGCTTTGTGTGAACGGGGACGACACCTTAGACACCTGCAGAGACTGCTGGGAGGGGAGTCTCTTCTGCACCTACCTGCCTGTCCGAGTGGCAGTGTGCTGGGGCTCCCTCTCCAGCAGGAGGCGCTGCAAGGGGCAGGGTGCGGGAAGGTACTGCTCTGGGAAGCTGACCCAGTGCCCGGCAGACTGTCCAGGCCGCACCAGGTCTCACTCTCCCCCAGTAGCAGCTGTGGAGCAGCGCCGGCCCGGGTCCAGCAGCTGGCCGGGTGGACTGACAGGCTAGTCTAGGCAAGTTCTGCGTCAGAATGTTTGGGGCTCAGGGCTCAGATCCTCAGGTCTCAGCTCCAGGAGAGCGAGCCGTGGGGCTCCCATTCCCTCAGTCAGGCTGCTCCTTCTCTGTCGACTTCCCCCATGAACAAAGGCTCAATGACTTCATTCGTGCTTCCAGGTGTGATGCAGACAAAGTGGATTATAAACAGTATAAAATCAGAGGGGCAAGGAGAGGGGAGAGAGGAGAGGGGAGAGATAAAGGTGAGGGGAGAGGAGAGGGGAGAGAGGAGAGGGGAGAGATAGAGGTGAGGGGAGAGGAGAGGGGAGAGAGGAGAGGGGAGAGATAGAGGTGAGGGGAGAGGAGAGGGGAGAGAGGAGAGGGGAGAGATAGAGGTGAGGGGAGAGGAGAGGGGAGAGAGGAGAGGGGAGAGAGGAGAGGGGAGAGATAGAGGTGAGGGGAGAGGAGAGGGGAGAGAGGAGAGGGGAGAGATAGAGGTGAGGGGAGAGGAGAGGGGAGAGAGGAGAGGGGAGAGATAAAGGTGAGGGGAGAGGAGAGGGGAGAGAGGAGAGGGGAGAGATAGAGGTGAGGGGAGAGGAGAGGGGAGAGAGGAGAGGGGAGAGATAGAGGTGAGGGGAGAGGAGAGGGGAGAGAGAAGCTGACGTCAGTAAACTGAGCTCCATGGTGAGAGCAGAGCTGAGGGGGAGCTGGGAGGAAGGAGCGATTCATCTGCCAGGCTGCGCGTGATGATACTCCTCACTGCCCCCAGGCCTCCGCTGTCTCGGGCTGGTGGGGCTGCTGTCCCGGCGGAGCCCAGCGGAGCAGAGAGCGGCGCTCTTGGGGCCCAGATCATGGGGCCGCACGCTCTGTGACGGAGAGAGGGGATACACTACTGGGGCTGCTGCTTCTCGAGCTGTGCGGCTTCCCTTCACCAGATGCCTTGCTGGCTTCTCTGAAACCACAGAAAGAAGTGATAATTGTGATCTTTAACCACGGCCAATAATATGAAACCACTCGATCGGCTTCTCTCTCGCTTTCTCTCTCTTCTTTTCTCCTCTCTCTTCCCTCCTTCTCCCTGCCTGTCTCTTCTACTCTTCCAGTGAGTCTGTCTCACCCTCTAACCTTCACATCTGTCTCACTCTCCCTCTCACATTCTCACTCTCTCTGTCGCACTCTCCCTCTCACATTCACTCTCTGTCTCACTCTCCCTCTCACACTCACTCTCTGTCTCACCCTCTCACATTCCCTCTCCCTCTGTCTCACTCTCCTGTTCTCAGTCTCTCTCCGTTCCTGCCCCCCTCGTCAGGGTCTTTCTCAAATTCAAATTCAAAAGAACTTTATTGGCGTGGCGGATGAGTTACAGTGCTCTTTCCGCCTCTCTGCCGCTCAGCGCCTGTCTCTCTGTGTCCCTCTCGCTCACCAACACTCTTTTTCTCCCTCCGTCTCACACCAGTAGATTTTTTCTCTGGTCTTAATAATACTTCATAAGTATTTCCTGTTTGAGTTTCTCACTTCCTGTTTTTCGTACTTGGAAAAAAATCTGGGCTCAGTGAAGCTAAAATGCAGCTGTGCTGAGGTGGGGCTCATCGGGGGGGGTAGGCGGACAGGGCGAAGTGGGTGGGGGGGCAGGGGCTGTCAGCTGATGGACATACAAACAATCCCTTTTCCATCACAAAATACTTGCAAATACCAGCATTAATCACACAGTTTGCCCTCTTTCTGCTTTGAACTGAAAGAAAGACACAGCAGTAACTCTCTCAGGTGCTGCAGGTCAGGACTGTGTCTCTCTCTCTTCCCTCGGCTCTCGCCACAGTCCCGGATTTTCAATCAGATTGGGTCACCAAGGCAACCCCGTTCCCTCGCGGACACACTGGGGGCTCAGCGGGTCTGACTGGAGGAGTGGGGTGTCTCACTGACACACTGGGGGCTCTGACTGGAGGAGTGGGGTGTCTCACTGACACACTGTGGGCTCTGACTGCAGGAGTGGGGTGTCTCACTGACACACTGGGGGTGCTGAGTACAGGAGTGGGGTGTCTCACTGACACACTGGGGGTGCTGACGGGAGGACTGGGGTGTCTCACTGACACACTGGGGGCTCCCCAGTCCCTCACAGAGTGAGAGCTGACAGTGAGCATTCTGGGATTGCCTTTCCTGGAGGGCTAACTGTCCAAAAATGCATCTAAAACGGAGAAGAGGAGACACAGAGAGTTGTGGGAGTGTGGAACTACTGTTGTGGAATCCGATTCCTTGACTTCTTTCCAGACACAGCTCGATGAGACCCTGGGACCAATGAGCTCCCAACTTCCCCACAACCCTCTCTCCACTCTCGTGAACTGACCAGAGGGGCCTGGCGGTCAGCGAGTGATTATTTACCATATTGGAAGGTGCTGAGAACCGCGGAGAGAAACGCCGGATGGGCTGGGGGTTGTGAAAGCGGTGAGCTGACCACTGTGGCCAGCTGCTTTCGCAATGGCCGCTCGGCCGGAGGTGGCGGGCCCCCAGCTCGACAGGGGCGGAGCTCGCCGGCGGCCCGCGTGCGCAGTCTGGGTCACGTAACTGTTTTCTTGGAAGGCGGCCCAGGGCGAGAGGGAGCACCCCAAGCGAAGTCCCACTGGGTGCCCTGTGATACCGAGAGGGCTGGCGAGTCTCAGTATGAGCCCTGGAGCCGAGGGGCCCCGTCAGCATCCTGGAGGAAGGGTGCCGTGTGTGTGTGTGTGTGTGTGTGTGTGTGTGTGTGTGTGTGGGTGGGCTGGTGTGTATTCCCATGTGTGTGCGTTTGAAAACCTCCATTCATTTGTCTCACAGAGGGTAGGGAGATGGTTAAACTTGCTTTCAGGTTAAGAAAAGTATATGAACGTCCAACTGGGCTTTGAAGTAGCTCAGATGTATGAAGATAGCTCAGTGTAGCTCAGTGTAACTCAGTCCAGCTCAGTGTTACTCAGTGTAGCTCAGTGTAGCTCAGTGTAACTCAGTCCAGCTCAGTGTAGCTCAGTGTAACTCAGTCCAGCTCAGTGTTACTCAGTGTAGCTCAGTGTAGCTCAGTGTAACTCAGTCCAGCTCAGTGTAGCTCAGTGTAACTCAGTCCAGCTCAGTGTTACTCAGTGTAGCTCAGTGTAGCTCAGTGTAACTCAGTGTAGCTCAGTGTAACTCAGTCCAGCTCAGTGTAGCTCAGTGTAACTCAGTCCAGCTCAGTGTTACTCAGTGTAGCTCAGTGTAGCTCAGTGTAACTCAGTCCAGCTCAGTGTAGCTCAGTGTAACTCAGTCCAGCTCAGTGTTACTCAGTGTAGCTCAGTGTAGCTCAGTGTAACTCAGTCCAGCTCAGTGTAACTCAGTCCAGCTCAGTGTAGCTCAGTGTAACTCAGTCCAGCTCAGTGTTACTCAGTGTAGCTCAGTGTAGCTCAGTGTTACTCAGTGTAGCTCAGTGTAACTCAGTCCAGCTCAGTGTAGCTCAGTGTAACTCAGTCCAGCTCAGTGTAGCTCAGTCCAGCTCAGTCCAGCTCAGTGTAGCTCAGTCCAGCTCAGTGTAGCCCAGTGCAGCCCAGTCCAGCTCAGTGTAGCTTGGTGGAGCCCACTGGGAGACACGGTGAGGCACAGTGTAGCTCAGTGTAGCTCAGTGTGACTCAGTCCAGCTCAGTCCAGTCCAGTCTAGCTTGGTACAGCCCAGGGGAGCCCACTGGGAGACACGGTGAGGCCCAGTGTAGCTCAGCCGGACCTATTCCAGTCAGAGCACAAGTGTGTGTCAACGCCCCCTGCAGTCTGCCTCCGGCAGGGAGCAGGCAGGACTACGAGGGGCGCTCGCCCGTGTCCGCACGCGCTTCCTGCGCCGTGCGGGTCCGGGGAGCAGCTGTCTCGTGAGCGGCGCCTCCAGTAGGCTGTGGGCTTCCCACGCCTCCCCCTGCCTCTCAGTTTCCACCTCCCGCCCGCCAGCCGTGCCGGGGGACCTTACTTCTATGAATTTCTGGTTCCTGAGAAAAGGGGAAGTACAGGGTTCATGTGTGACTGTGCCCTTGAAACCCCCGGCCCTGCGGCGGAGCTCAGTCTGCGCGGGCCGGTCCCGACCCCCCTCGTGACGGCCGGCCCGCCGGGGTCAGAGGTCAGTGTCCGCTGGTCGTCGTGTTTGTCTTGGAAGCGTGGGGGTAGAGTCACAGGCCGGCCTTCAACCCTCAGAACAACAACAACAACAACAACTGGGGATTTGGCTGCCTCTGAGCTCCAGCTGCTCTGCAGGGAAGCTGCTCAGGCCACTGGCTCAGCGGAGGGCTGGCCGCGTCCCCCCCGATGCAGGAGCGCCTGTTCTGTGTCCCAGAGTCTCACTGCCAGGGCGCCCGGAGTCGGGCGTGCTGAGACCCCAGCAGTGGTCAGCCTGGGGGTACATCACGTGGTGCAATGGCTGAATGGCTTGGGCCCGTTCAGCCGTTTGAATGGACACTCGTAGACTTGTTCCTCCACATCCTCAGAGCCCTGACGCCAGACCGCAGTAGCTGTGTCTGCAGTGCCTGGGGCAGGTTTGTACAGCGTGGGCGTTTAGTCTGTCCTTGAAAATCCTGGCTCGGACAGTGTTCAGTGTCAGGGAGTGCAGTGCGGTGTGAGCTCCTCATGGCCAGACTCAGGCTGCAGTCGGACTGTGTTCAGTGTCAGAGAGTGCAGTGTCAGGTGTGAGCTTGTGCATGTGTTTCTATACATTCATGTGTGTGTACTTGTGTGTGTTTCAACTCATTTTCAATTTTTCTCTTTTAACCTGTGCTGGCGAGGTTCCTCCAGAAATTATTAAGGCTCGGGTGAGGTGTTTCAGCCTCAGGTGAGAAAGGGGAGCTGTGTCCCATTGGGGTGTCTCAGTCCCAAGTGAGGTGTTGGGGTGTCTATCCCCAGGTGAGGTGTTGGGGTGTCTCAGCCCCGGGGGAGAAGGGGAGCTGTGCCCTGTTGGGGTGTCTGTGTGTGTGCTGTCCTGATTCACCCCAATTCAGTTCACCCACCTGGGCAGAAGGACCCCGAAGGGCGGGTTCTGGTCCTGGAGGGGCCCGGCAGGTTTCCGGGGCGGTGCAGTGGCTCTGTGGCTCAGGATCTGCGCCTGTGGCTGGAAAGTTGCCGGTTCGTATCCTGCGGCCGGCAGAGGAATCCTACTCTGCTTGGCCCCTGAGCAAGGCCCTTAACCCCAGCTGCTCCAGGGGTGCCATATAAATGGCTGACCCTGCGCTCTGACCCCCAGCTTCTCTCCCTGTCTGTGTGTCTCACGGAGAGCAAACTGGGGTCTGCGAAAATTCCTAATGCAAGTAGTTGTATATGGCCAATAAAGGGATCTTATCTTATCTGGGAGAACTGGACTGGCGGGTGGGACCTGAGCCGCAGGAGCAGACCGGTCCCATGCCTCTGACCGGCCCAGCGGGTTCCTCCAGAGTGTCACTGCTGTGCCACAGAGCTGCCTCTTGCCTCATCCGCAGGGTCCCGCCCGCGGCCTCAGGATATTATCCTCTGGCAGAGACAGGCCGGGCAGCTGGTGCTGGGCAGAGCCGGAGAGCCGGAGAGCAGGGGAGAGAACGCTATTGTGGGCCACGAACTGGCCGTATCTGCTCTCCTCATCAGCTGTTCGCTCTCGAAATGATTTCCTCTGCTCGGGCCAGCGCTGCGCCTCTGAAACGGTTAAGAAGGAGCTGCGCTGAGTGTGCCTGCGAGTGCTTCCTGAGCCGTCAGCTGTGAGAGCATCTGCGGCCCCAGCTCTGTGCTCTCCCAGTTTCTCAGGGGTCGGCTGATTGTCTTTCCTTCCGCTGGCCAGCTAAAGACCCTTCTGTCCTTCCTCTCACTCCCCGCTCAGCCAGAGAGAGACACAGAGAAACTCTAGGAGACACGGTGAGGCACTGGGAGACACTGGAAGACACCGTGAGACACTGAGAGAGGCATTAGGAGACACTGAGAGATGCTGGGAGAGATATCGGGAGACTGGTTTCCTCTTCTCTGTCCAAGGAAGATTTCTTTTTAGCTTCCGGTTCTTAGCCAGTGTCCCTGTTACTCCACTGGGTGTGAAATAACCTCCTGGATTGAGCCTGGCTGTACCTCAAGGTCTAGTGTACTTAACTCACCTCAGTGCCTGAGTGAATATTCCACATGGCCTCCACGCCTCCTGCTGTACAGCACATCGCTCACTGGAGGTCTCGGGAGAATCCGCAGCAGTAGCTGCTCAGAGCCGATGCATACCGCATGTTCCTGCTTTTAAACACTGCTCTGTTTCCTCCGTGACATCATCTAAATCTCCCTGTAGCTCCCTGTTTTTTGTTTTCCACCCCACCTAGTTCTGCTTCATCTAAGTACTTTCCAGCCATAAATCTAACCAGTTTGCCAACTACAGACAGAACTGAACTCGCTGATGATGATGGAGAAGCACAGTGGACCCCAGAGTGACCCCTGCAGCACACCACTGCTCTCTGCTTGTGCTGGCTACAAGGAGCGCCTGTCTCCTGCCGAAACGCTCTCGGGCAATCTGAATACATCACCTCCTCTTCCTCAGTCCATGTTGGATTGTCTCTGTAGTCTTCTGGTTTGACTCAGTACTGGTCGGCAGGAGAGAGATCCAGTTAGCCCCTTGTGCTCAATCTGGGGGTGCAGCTCCTCACTGAGGACTGGGGTCACGGCGGAGGAGAGCAGGGCGCAGTGACGGGTGTCACAGGGACTCAGTACTGACTGCTCCAGTGCTCATTTACCAGCCGTACTTTGTGTGCGATTTACTGTGTGCTGTTATTGATCCCGTTAGTGAGCGTTTGTGTGCGTGAGGCAGCGTGCTGGGGTACATGAGCAAACGAGGACACCTGAGGGGTGTGTGACTGAGTGAGGGGGTTTATGAATGAGTGAGGGAGTGTATGAATAAGTTAAGGGGTGTGTGAGTGAGGGGGAGTGTTAAAGTGAGGGGTGTGTGAAGGAGTGAGCAGTTTGTGAATGAGTGAGGGGTGTGAGTGTGAGTGAGGGGTTTGTGAATGAGTGAGTGAGGGGGTGTGTGTGAGTGAGGGGTTTGTGAATGAGTGAGTGAGGGGGTGTGTGTGAGTGAGGGGTTTGTGAGTGAGGGGGTGTGTGAGTGACGGGGTGTGAGTGTGAGTGAAGGCTGTGTGAATGAGTGAGTGAGGGGGTGTGAGTGAGTGAGGGGGTGTGTGAGTGTGAGTGAGGGGTTTGTGAATGAGTGAGTGAGGGGGTGTGTGTGAGTGAGGGGTTTGTGAATGAGTGAGTGAGGGGGTGTGTGTGAGTGAGGGGTTTGTGAGTGAGGGGGTGTGTGAGTGACGGGGTGTGAGTGTGAGTGAAGGCTGTGTGAATGAGTGAGTGAGGGGGTGTGAGTGAGTGAGGGGGTGTGTGAGTGTGAGTGAGGGGTTTGTGAATGAGTGAGTGAGGGGGTGTGTGTGAGTGAGGGGTTTGTGAATGAGTGAGTGAGGGGGTGTGTGAGTGAAGGCTGTGTGAATGAGTGAGGGGGGGTGTGAGTGAGCAGTAGTGTGTGAATGTATGAGTGAGTGTGCAGCTGATTAAACAGTCCTGAAACTTTTCCACACGTTGACGGTTTATTATCAGTGTACAGTCATGTTCAGATTGTCAGGTTATATTTATTTCAACAAAGAAGCAGGCGTTTAGAAAAACAGTAAACAAGATTGCGAGAAGGTGGAGGGAGGCAAGAGCCTGCAGGCTCGAACCCGGGGCACCCTGCTGAGGTCGCCCCCTCTGGCGGACGGAAAACAGATGTTTCTTCGCTCTGTCCTTCTTCCGGAAAGAGGGGGCCTGTGGTGACCCCCAGGGACAGAAAGACAGCGAGGAGTAAAAATAAATTATCATAATTATAACAATAGAATAATAACAACAATAATAACAATAATAATAACAATAATAAACTGCTTTAAAATTAAGCTTTATAAACTTTTTTTTGTTTCTTTTTATGGTTCCTTATAAAAAGGAGGAGTCCGTGATGAGTAATCCAGCATCTGTCCTGTCCGGAGCCCCAGGAGGGCAGGAGCCCACCGCCGCCCCCTGGTGGCTCCCTCCCAGGGGCAGTCCCGGGCCTGGAGGGGGCACGGCGGGGGGACAGCCGGGGGACGGGCACGGGGGGGCAGAAGCGGGGCAGGAGTGGGGCAGAAACAGGGAGGGAGTGGGGCAGGAGCGGGGCGGGTGGCTTTGGTCGTGGATAGTCCAGCCATCTGCTTGGGAAGGCGGGCTGGAGCAGGATGTGGGGGGGTGGCCGCTCTCCCTCTCCTCCGTTCGGACCGCTCGGCAGAGCCGCCCTGGGAATGCTGGGGGGGTCCCGCAGCCCTGCGCCCGAAATCTCACATCCTTCCCAGGAGAAAACAAAATGGGGACTCTAGTCCAAATGGAACCACCGTCCCCCGTGGTCCTCTCGCACGTCCAGACAGACCCCGGCGCTCGCCCCCCCGAAACACGGCGGGCGGACCTGCGGGGGGGGGGGCGCCCCCGCCAGTCAGCCCATGGCCGTCACCATGCTGGAGTGGGGGTGTGCGAAGGAGGGGTGGATGGGCGTGGGGGTGGGCAGGATGTGTCCCGAGTGGCTGAAGGGGGGCAGGTGTCCCATGTGGGGCATGTGTCCCGCCAGGGCCGCGGCGCTGAACGGAGAAGACTTGTCCTGCATGCACTTGGACAGCTCCTCGAACCCCTCCGGGCCCTTCTTGCACTTCTTGGACTTGTTGGACATCTTGCGGTTGCGTGTCTGGATGCCTTCCTTCTTCATGGTGAGGGGCCGGTTCACCTGCAGCCAGAGAGAGAGACAGGGTTAGAGCCGAGGGAGAGAGGGAGGCAGTGTGGGACAGTGGGTAGAGCTGAGAGAGAGGGAGGCAGTGTGGGACAGTGGGTAGAGCTGAGAGAGAGAGGGAGGCAGTGTGGGACAGTGGGTAGAGCTGAGAGAGAGGGAGGCAGTGTGGGACAGTGGGTAGAGCTGAGAGAGAGGGAGGCAGTGTGGGACAGTGGGTAGAGCTGAGAGAGAGGGAGGGAGGCAGTGTGGGACAGTGGGTAGAGCTGAGAGAGAGAGAGGGAGGCAGTGTGGGACAGTGGGTAGAGCTGAGAGAGAGAGAGGGAGGCAGTGTGGGACAGTGGGTAGAGCTGAGAGAGAGAGGGGGAGGCAGTGTGGGACAGTGGGTAGAGCTGAGAGAGAGGGGGAGGCAGTGTGGGACAGTGGGTAGAGCTGAGGAACTGGGGGAGAGAGAGTGAGGCAGCACTGTGCAGCAGGTTGAGATGAGGAGTTTGTGAAAGTTTACATCTGAAGGGTTATGATTGAATGCTCCTTCAGTTTGCCTGACTCTGACAAGCCTGCTTGGTTCAGCCATGATTGACCCCAGGAGCTGACTGGCAGCAGCTGCCGAGTGAGAGTGAGTAGCGGAGCTCTGCGCATCGCGGGGCTGAAGCCACGCCGGCGCTCCCGACAAGCTCGCGTCCCTGCGACAGACGCCGCTTTCTGAATGACAGCGCCACCCCTGCTCGTCTCTCGGGGGTGACGCCCCCCGTGGGAGCGCAGGGAAGAAGGGGGCAGCGACGCCGGGCGGGCTTGTCTCGTCAGTGACCCCCCCCCCAGCCCCTGGCGGGCCCGTCAGCGCGAGCTGTCCGCCCCCCGCCCGCAGCGCCGCTACTCACGTTGTGCAGCTTGAAGTAGAGCCCGCAGGCGTTGCACACCGGGTCGCCGTTAGCGTTGCGTCTCCACAGCGTGGTGGTGGTGGTCTGGCAGTTGGCGCAGCAGGTGCCGGCTCTCCGGGCCGCGGACTGGGGACAGAGGGGTGAGAGCGGTGAGACCGGGCGGGTCACGACCTCGCTTGCGGTATCCCTGGACGTCAGGGCGACAGAGGCGCTTGGGCGCCTTTTCCAATCGGCTTTTGCTCGCTCCCCTGCCCGGACCTCCGCGCTCTCGCTGCCCCGCACGTGGGGGCGCGTTTCCACACTTCTATTGCTCACGATCGCGCGTGCTGGGAGGTCTGAGATGCAGACCCCTCGGCTCGGGCCCGAGTCACACCGACCCCCAGGCGCTCAGCACGGGTGGGCTGCTGCCCGCGTCACGGTCACCCTGGGGGGCGCTCTGGGACCCCGGCAGTCGGGGCCTGAGTGACGGTTCGGCCGTGTCGTTCCTGTCCAGAAGGGGCCGGAGTCTTCCAGGGGCGGAATATATAGATAAATATGTAATATAAATAATGATAAATATATGTATTTATTTCCAGGAAGGGGTTCCGGGGGGAGGGGAAGCGAAAGTGATCAGACTTCAGCGTCACACCACAGGTCCCTGCGCTCGGAGCCCCGTTCCTGTAAATAAGAGCGACAGCCATAAATCCACTGGCTCTGCAGGCGCCCGGGCTCGGCCGCAGGGCCGGGGAGTCGCAGCGCAGACGCCCCGCACAGCCCGGCTACACAGAACCCAGCGCGGCTGCTCGGGGCGGAAACACGCGGGAGCCGTTTCCTTATCAAGGCCCTGCAGAAATCCGGACAGGAAACAACTGCGCGGCCTTTGAACGAGATTTGAAAACACTTGAATTAAAAGTACAAAGAGTCGGAGACTGACTCCATGGAAAAATAATGGATTTTTTTTAAAAAAAAAACAGACAGAGCAGAAAAAAAAACACCGAAAACGAGAACAGCCGGGGCTCTGGGGTCACCATCACTCCATCACCACCAGCCTCTTCATCTTGCTGCTGATGTTATTACTAGTGTTGATGATGATGATGATGATGATGCAGGCTGCCCTCCCACACTGCTCCCATCTCTAGCTCAGGGCTCGGCGGCCAGGTGTTCTGGGAGAATCCCGAAGCCAGGCGGGCCTGTGGCGCGGTTCTGGGATGGATATGTCCTGCGGGCTGCTCGTGTCCCGCCGAACAGGCGCAGCAGCCGGGAGACGAGAATGCGGCTCTGTCCCTTTAAATGCTGCCGGTTCCCGGTCCGAGCCGGTGTCCCGGGCCGCCATCGCCAGAGCGCAGCAGTGAAGGCGGCTGGACCGGACGCAGAGCTCTGTATGACGCGCGTCGTACTAACGTGTCAGAATCTGTTTTAAAAATTAAAGCTCTGTTGGAGGACGTGTAGAAACCAGGCCCTGAAGAACAAACTCGGTGAACTGAATTGCACGAAACGGAAGAATTGGTCCGACACTGAGAACGGGAGTCAGAAGAGCTGCCTCCTGGCGAGGAAAGGAGGCGCTCGGTGATATTTAGGAAACGTTTGGAAATTATTATTATTAAACGATGAGAAATCGTCATCTTCTCCAAAGCCGCGGAGAAAGGGATCATATCGATATTGTTCTAGATCATACGAATTCGTGTTCAAAGAGGTGGATTTAACCCACTGAAGTCTGAAGACCGTCCACAGCCCTGGAGCTCATCGAAGCCCATCGGCTCAATTTCGATCTGCGGCGCCGCTTTAACATGAACTGATGTTTGCTGACAGAAGCTCTATTTCGATTTTAATCAAATCATCTTGTTATTATACAACATCAAGAATAATAATAATAATAATAATAATATCCTAGCCTAGCCTCTAAGTGCAGGCCAGTGGAGTCTCCAGTAACAGTGCGATGTCGAGGGAAGACGAATCCGACGCGAGTCACTCCAGTCAGCAGCATCGCCACTGTTTACCAGCACTCAGACCACAGGCCGGGAATAACGCGATCGCGACAGTGAGCGGACAATTCCAGGAAAGCCATCGGGAAATATCATTTTTCCTGGAATTGTGCTACAGTTCACCACCGAGCTCAAATTATACACAGATCACAGGAGCAAGGCAGGTTGCTGGAAGGGGCAGTTAGTGTCTGTAGTATTACAGGAGGGGGCAGGTTGCTGGAAGGGGCAGTTAGTGTCTGTAGTATTACAGGAGGGGGCAGGTTGCTGGAAGGGGCAGTTAGTGTCTGTAGTATTACAGGAGGGGGCAGGTTGCTGGAAGGGGCAGTTAGTTTCTGTAGTATTACAGGAGGGGGCAGGTTGCTGGAAGGGGCAGTTAGTGTCTGTAGTATTACAGGAGGGGGGCAGGTCACTGGAAGGGGCAGTTAGTGTCTGTAGTATTACAGGAGGGGGCAGGTTGCTGGAAGGGGCAGTTAGTGTCTGTAGTATTACAGGAGGGGGCAGGTTGCTGGAAGGGGCAGTTAGTGTCTGTAGTATTACAGGAGGGGGCAGGTTGCTGGAAGGGGCAGTTAGTGTCTGTACTAATCTCAGGAGGGGGGCAGGATACTGGAGGGGCAGTTAGTGTCTGTAGTATTACAGGAGGGGGGCAGATTGCTGGAAAGGGCAGTTAGTGTCTGTACTAATCTCAGGAGGGGGGCAGGTCACTGGAAGGGGCAGTTATTGTCTGTACTAATCTCAGGAGGGGGGCAGATCGCTGGAAGGGGCAGTTAGTGTCTGTAGTGTTACAGGAGGGGGGCAGATCACTGGAAGGGGCAGTTAGTGTCTGTAGTATGACAGGAGGGGGGCAGATCGCTGGAAGGGGCAGTTAGGGTCTGTACTAATCTCAGAAGGGGGGCAGGTCACTGGAAGGGGCAGTTAGTGTCTGTACTAATCTCAGGAGAGGGGCAGGTCGCTGGAAGGGGCAGTTAGTGTCTGTAGTGTTACAGGAGGGGGGCAGATCGCTGGAAGGGGCAGTTAGTGTCTGTAGTATGACAGGAGGGGGGCAGATCGCTGGAAGGGGCAGTTAGTGTCTGTACTAATCTCAGAAGGGGGGCAGGTCACTGGAAGGGGCAGTTAGTGTCTGTACTAATCTCAGGAGAGGGGCAGGTCGCTGGAAGGGGCAGTTAGTGTCTGTAGTGTTACAGGAGGGGGGCAGATCGCTGGAAGGGGCAGGCAGGGGCTGCTCACTCACCAGTCTCCGTTTGGGCTTGATGAGGGGTCGGTTCTGGCCGTTCATCTTGTGGTACAGCCCGCAGGCGTTGCAGAGGTAGTGCCCTGTGCCGTCTCTCCTCCACAGCGGTGTGGACGTGGCGCCGCAGTTCACACACTCTCGGCCCTCTGTGTGCGACAGGAAGAGACGGGGTTACTCCCACGGCGGAGAGGAGCGGACTGTCGCCCGCGCTGGGCCAGTGAGCCGGTCAGACACGGGCACCCAGGAGGGGGCCTGGCGCAGGCGTCAGTGCCTCCTTGCCACACACAGGGGGTGCCAGAGCCCCCCGAGGTGCGCAGAGCCCTCGGTGTGTGCTGCAGGAGGCAGCCTCCGTGCCTGTGACGCGGCTCAGAAACAGGACTGCGGGCTGCCCTGCGTGTGTCCAGAGCCCCCTAGAAGATCCCCGGTCCAGCCTGGCCTCCGCTCGGCGCTGTGAGGACACGGGTTCAGGTGAGGGAGGTGCTGAGGGCGGGAACGCCCCTGGCTGTGCCCCGTGAGAGGGCACTGTGCGCCCGGCTGGGTGCAGGGCAGGCGCAGGTGCCAGCTGACTGACTGCTGGTGTCGGGTTTGCAAGCTCCGGAGCTGTGGAGAAGCAACCGGCAGGGAGTCCCGATCACAGAGGACTGTAAATCAGAACGGCCAGCTCTCTGAGCAGGAGAAGGAACTTCAACGTCATGCAGCACCTGAGCGGCTCTTCATCAATCGATTGGTTTGATGATTCTGGGGGTTGGAGATCCAGAGAGATTCAGTATTATCCAGCAGAGAGGGAGTTAAGTACGGCATTATCAATCTGGCTGCGATTACTAATGAATCGGTTGAAGAAACGACTCTGTGCCTACTTCCAAAGGCATAGTGCTGCCCAGAGTCAAGAGAAGCGATTTGCTCTCTGGGATTTCTGGGATTGAAGTGCCAGTGAAGAAAGAAGGGTTACAAACACAAGGCCACTCAAGGTATCTAATGATGAGGTGAAGGTGTCATCCAGACAGTTCTTGGAAGAAGCCCGAATCAGCTTCAGCCACAACAGTTCCACACTCCCACAGCTCTTTGAGTAAAGTGGTGCCTCCTGCTCTTGGTTTTAAATGCACTTCTGCGTAGCTTCAGCTTGTGCCCTCCGTGTGAAAAACAATCTGTGCACAAAGAATTATTTGCTAAACCGCAGAATCCAAAATGTGCTCTCACATCAACAAGCCGAAGATCAGTTTCCTGTTGGTGGGTGGGGTTGGTGTGAACGCAGATCGCACTGGTGTCGACTGGACGTGGGCTCAGGCTCTGTCCGGCTCTGCGCAATGTCTTCGAGCATTGGTCACAACACCAGCAGTCCAGCGGTCCGGTCGCTCGCCAGAGCCGGGTCATGAACTGAGACCCCGGCCGCAGCCGGGCGCCCTCTCTGTCGGCTCTCGAGTGGCCATCTTCGCCCAGGCTGAGCTGTGCCAGCAGGTCAGAGTGCTGGCCGGTGCTCTTCCGAACTGTTACTGTGTGTTTGGAACCCAAACAACTGTTTAGCAAAACCAAATCGTCCCCAACTGCCCACAGAGTGGTGATTATTCAAGGGGCTTCTTATTCTGGCACGAGTGAAGGCCCAAAATCTGACTTGCAGCCCAAGACCCATGAGCAGTTGAATGAAACAAGCCCAGGATGGGCTGTTTCTGGGCTTTGTGGACGTATGAGACTCCAGCTTGACTCCGGGGTTAATCAAACAGGAAACCAGAGTAAGGTATGTGTTGTGACTCTCAGAATAATGTCATGCCAGCGTTTTAGAACGGCTGGGAGCCGGAGGCACAGAGAAGCAGTTCAGGAACAAGAGGATTCCTTCGGTCTGGTTACTGGGAGCGATCCATGAATATTTTCCTGCAATATTTTGTGGGAATCTTACATCCTTCTAAACTTTCACTAAAGCAGAGGGACCAAACACAAGATGGCTGTGTGCTGGTCGCTGTTCTGTAGCTTTTTAAAGTTTCGCACTGATTTGTGGGCTGAACGTTTTGGTCATGTGCACTTAAACTGAAACAGCAGATTTCCTCTCCTCATAGAGGCGCTTTGTGCTGAAAGATGTCTTCTTCAAACAAAACAGCTGCTGACACAGAACCAGTGCCAAGCTGGAGTTAAAACCCCTCAAACTGCCACTCTGAACCAATTACACACCATCACCAGGGCAAGAGAGCTCCTCTGGTCTGCAGTGTCACCTAGCGGGACGGCTCTCTCTCCGGGACAGTTCTGTCCCTGGGACAGCTCTCCCTCTCTCTCTGGGACTCTCTCTCCACCCAGCGGGACAGCTCTCTCCCTGGCAGTGGGCCAGAGGTGCCAGTTTCCGCTGGTGCTGCCCAGTCCACCGGTCTCCTGGGCCGGGTCTCAGTGAGAGACCAGCAGCGCAGTGGGGTCGCACTCTTCTCTGATTTTCTGTGTCTAATGACCAGTGTGCTTCGTTCCTCCGGGGTCCGGCGCTTGGCTCGGACAGGGTCCCGTCACACACAGCCCTCGCGGCCGCGCTCGCAGGCGCCGGGTCCAGCCCCCTCGGAACCGCGTGCGGCCCTCGCGCTGCGGGGGCCAGAGTGGCCGGGGGAGCTGCGATTCCACGGAGAAACATCGGCCGTTTTGTCCGACTGTTCTGTAGCGCAGGGGTGAGGAGGAGGCGGCGTGTTTTTTTTTCATCACGCAGAAACCCGTGTAAACTAACAGCGGGGCGCGGTGGCCTTGTTGTTAGTGTTGGGCCCCGCGGGCTGGCGTGGGGTCCCGGGCAGACAGGATGCAGCCGGAGACTGCGTGTCGTGACTCGTGGTGCCTCGTGCGTCGCTTCTTCGTGTTTCTGTGAAAGTGGACGCAGGTCCGCGCAGAAACACGCCCCGCCCGTCACTCACATGGCTGAGAGGGCCGAAGGACAGCCGAGCCACGGCCAGCTCTCGTCACCGAGATGATGACAGGAACAGCTACAATTATTATTATGATGTCTGCTTAGAAACTTTTTAAGGAATAAACCAAATGAATGAGTTCTCAGTTTCGCAATTCTCATTGTGAAAATAAGAGAATAATGATCAGTGGTCGTTTTTTATTTTCTTCACGGCTCAGTTATTGCCCAATAACTTCTTTTCCTTCAGAGTATTTTTATACCGAATACAGAAATAAAAACATCGCTACGGGGGCGCTGCTACCACTGTTGTCGTTGTGTAGGCCTGGTGCCGGTTTGTTGGTCTTGTTTTGTTTTCTTTTCCCGTCCCTCCCACGCGCTTTGCTCTGAATCCCAGCTCCCGGGCGGGGGCCCGCGCGCCCAGCAGGTACGAGTGGGTTTCTTCAGGTGAGCCTGCGAGTCGGGCTCCTCGTCTTCTCGTGACCCCGGCGAGGTGTGTTTGTGTAACACCCGCTGTAAGTGCCCCTTTTCACTGAAGTGTGTTTACTTGCGGTCCAGGAGAGATAAGAGCTGTAGAAACTCCAGGATGAGATTGCACCCCACACAAAACACGAACTACACTCGCACAAACCTCAAGGTACACAGTCGTGGCAAAAAAACAAATAAAATATGAACTTTCGCTGCCGTTTTCGTCTTCATTTATTTGCACCGGAATGTATTTAATTTGTTCAGGACGATTAAAATGTTTACAAACTAAAACACAGCCGGAGGATTAAGAATCGGGGGCGAGATAATTATTATTAATTAGTGAATTGTGGGAATGCCGACTCCTGTCGCTCTCAAACCATTTTCTGAGAAGATGCGCTGCGACAGCATTGCAGTAGTTCTGCTAAACGAATATTTTAACAAAATAACAAATTTATTTTTTAGTCCTATGTGATTTTTTACTTACGATTTTTTGTGTGTTAATAGAATAATTTAAAACTAAAAAAATAGTAGTAAACGAATTACAGCCCTCGAAAAAGCTATAATTATTTTGAATTCTTTAAAAATTCGTTGCGATTTCAATTTTGAATATTAAAAATGAACTTTCTTCTGCTTGATCATTCCATTCAAATACTAGTGGAGCGCAATTTCACACCCTTCGAACAATACTATTGCAGTAATACAGCTGAGCGCCTTTTAAACGCATTTTATTCACCGAATTGTTCAAAAAGAAACTTGAGGTAATTTTTAATGCAGCTGTTCATGACTTAGCTGAGTTTTGTCAGAGAAAAAAAAATCCTAGTCAGGGCTACGCACTCTAAATCTCACAGGGGGAATTTCTGCAGTACAATCCCGATCGCCTTATTTGTCCAAGCTTGTTTTCCAAACGAAAGTAAAAGCCGTTGTGAAATGAGGAGCGAAATACACCCCTGAGCGCGCGGACAAACAGAGGAGCTCCCGAGTCACAGACGAAGCGCGAACAGTTACAGAAACTGACAACGAACTGATTCAATTCCACTTCTCCGGGAAGCTCTCAGAGACGGCAATGTTACTGAATAATAATAATAATAATAATAATAATAATAATAATAATAATAATAATAGACTCACCTGAGCACGACCGCGCTTTGCTCTTCATTTTCGGCGTGAAGCTGGAGGAGGCGCCGCTCAGCAGGCTGCCTGGGTGGAACAGGCCGCCGCCGTAGTCGTGGGCCGTGGGCAGCGAGTACGCGGGGTAGGTGGGGATGGGGTGGTGCGTGGACGGGGTCTGGGCGCCCATGGCGGCCAGGCTGGCTCGCAGGGGGCTGGGGGTCTCCATCTTCATGCTCTCCGCCAGGGACACCTGGTACTTGATGGACTCCTTCTCGTCCAGCCTGGCGGCGGAGGACGGCGAGGCGGCGCCGGGATCCGGGGACACGTCCTTGGGCGGGGTGGGGGGGAAGCTGTAGAGGTGCGGGCTGGCGTGCGACGCCGGGGTGAGGGTGGCCGCCGAGGCCGTGGCGGAGCCGCTCCCGGGCGGGTACACGGCCGTCAGCCCGCCCGGGCCCGCCGAGCTGGCGGGGTGGAGGCCGGGCTTGGTGAAGTGGCTCACGGCCCAGGCGTTGTGGTGGTGGGCGGCGGAGAGGGCGGCCTTGCCGCTGTCCAACCACGGAATCCCCGGGCTGTGCAGGAGGTGCGGCCGGCAGACCTGGCTCCCGGTGAGGCGCGCTGGAAAGAGTTTGTGAGACATTGACCTCCACACGCCAGCAACGGGGCGACAAAAAAAAAAACCAAAACAAACAACAACAAACAAACAACAGCAACTTTCGGAAGAAAAAGAAAGTCGAAGCAAGTTTCACTCCACCGCGAGCTCGCAGCCGAGCGCGACAGGACGGCCCGTCCGCCTCTCCGGGAGCCCGGCGCCTCCGGCTCGGAGGATCGGCCTCAAAGCGGGCAGAACATCCTCACCGCTCAACAGAACCCGAGAAACCACAGCGCTTTGTTTTTGTTGGTGTTTTTTTAAAAAAAAAAAACGAAACGAAAATAATAAAAAAAACCCGTTACGAAAGAACTTCGCGTGCTCTTTATAGCTCACAAGCCTGTGGGCTCAGTGCCGCCGGGCAGCCGGGCAGCCGGGCCGGACTCCGGGGGAAGAGAGGTGTCGGGGCAGCACTGCCAGCGCCCTGACGCGCGGCTCCGGCACCAAGCCTTCGAGTATTATTAGCGATTTTCGTTTTGATTTCACATCCGGGAAGTGCTTCTCTGTGTGAAACCTTCTGCTCTCTCTCTCTCTGTCCCCCGATGAAGGGCTACATGACTGCGACTTCCTTTCCCTTCCTCTGTCGGTTTGCTAGAAGTCCCCCCCCCCCATCGTTTGCTTTTCAACAACATTTCTAGGTAGCGCGGCAGACAGAGGGGGCTCGGGCCGGTACCGCTCAGCCAGGCCCGGCCGGTGTCAGCAGGGGGTTCGGAGTGCTTTTGGTCTCTCCTCGCCACGCTGAAGCCGCTCTGGCGCTGTCAGTGGGCTCAGCAGCGGGGTCACTCCCCCTGAGACAACCTCGACCCTTCACGGGTCACGGAAAGTGTCCCTTTGGAAGCAGGAAGGCGCAGAGCCTTTCTCCGCGCGCTGGAGCGCGAACAGGCGTGAAAAGACAGAGACCAGAGCCGGGAAGACACGGACCAGCACAGGGCAGCGGAGTGACTCCTCATTCGCTCGTTTCACTTCAGACACCGGTCAGGCCCGCCTGGCCGCGCTTCTAAAACCCATTCACGAGTTCAGACCCGCATTGCAAGGACACTTTCAACGTGCTGTCACAGACGAGACCACGACACCGACACGGGCGGTCTTACCGTGCGCCTGGCTGTAGGAGACCCGGGCCCGGGCGTGGGCCGGGTTGGGGTAGTAGGGGTTGCCCTGGGAGTCCAGGTGGTTGAAGAACACGTCGACCTCGTCCGGGGGCAGCAGCTGGGCCGCGGGCTCCATGTAGTTGTGCGCCAGTCCCGGGTGGTGCGAGTCCGGGTGCTGGCCGTTCAGCATGGCGTGGTGGTGCGCCATCCATCGCGGCTGGTCGGCCGCCACTTCCATGTCGCGATCCGGAGGCGAGCACACTCCGACACGGGACTTGTCCTGCGCGCCCTCTGATCCTCTCCTGCCCACTCGAGTTTCCTCCGAGCCTTCACTGCGGTGAGCCTTCGTGACAACAGCTTTATAGTCCCCGCCGGAAAATGCGCCGTGTTTCGTTCTCTCAAACGCAAGAAGTTTCTTTCAGCCGGATTTCAGGGCGTCCCGAGAAGCGCCAGGAGTCACAGTAGGAAAGGCTTCTACGATGGGCATCGACGCGCTGGCCGCTTGGGCACCTGCAAGCCAATCGGATGCAAACATTAGACATCTGACAGCCGGGCTGCCCCCGCCGGGACCCCCAGTATCCCCCGATCGACCGATCCAGCTATGCGCGCAGCCTCCTGGCGTGTGTATCCGTGTATCTGTGCGAGATGCACCGCGGAGCCGCAACACATGAGCTATACTCCAAACACACCGCCCCTCCCCGCCCCCCGCGGGCGCCCACGACTGTTTTGAGTCGAGACGCACAGGGCAGGTCATTCTAGGAATATCTGACCGCACACACATACCCGCGGCGAGCGAGCCGCCAGCCGCCTCGAACCCACACGGGCGAGCTCGTCCAAAGACTGTTGCAAGAGGGGGAAAAGTTTTCATACTCACAGATTTTTTTTTAAGCAGAAGCCGCTTTGATGTACCAAAACACGCCAGTCTCTCCGCGCCCACTAACTCTTTAATCGCTCAGTTTTTTCAACTTTTGAAACGCCTACTGGGGCCGGGCTGTCCGCAGACACGGCTTTGCTTTCGCTGGGTGATGCTGGGTGATCCGCCAGCTCCACGGGCTGCTGATGCTCTCACAGGCTGGGCTCTCTGCGCTCCTCTCGACCGGCGCAGCCCGGGACAGTAACGCGGGCCTATGAGCGACAGGCGGCGGCGGAGACTGCTGGGGCTGGCGCCAGCAAATTGGATATCATGCACGCAGGGGCGGGGCCGCAGGTTTGGCAGTGACCCCCCGCCAGCCAATCAGAGCTCGCACACGCCGCCATGGGCTACTCCCCCCTCCGCGAGGCCGCTCGCAGCCCCGGACCTGTTGGTCGGGAAGGTGATTCACCGAGATCTTCTCCTGAGCCCGAGCGCCCCGACAGCGGCATCATACCGGCTTCTCATAACACTGCCTGCGACAGCCTGAACTTCCACAGTTATCTACAGGGCAGTACTGAATGCAGCCTCTTTAAAACCCGCCTCCTGCTTCAAAGAATTAATTTATTATTATTACTATTATTATTGAAATATTAGGAGAGCCATTGGAAGACAATGACAATAATGAGCCAGAACTGGTTTCAGAAATGTTGTTGTTTTGTTTTTGTTTTGTTTTTGTTACGTGCAAAACGTTCCTAACGACTTTTAACCTGAACTTCGAAAAATCACAAAGCTATTTACACCACATTCTTGAACCCGGCAAGCTGGAAAACACGGTTTGTGAGATAAAGTTCGTAGGTGTAAAACAAAGTGATTTTTCGTAGGGAGTGGCACAAATAAACAAAAATCACTTGATTATTCGATCCATTTTTTAACCAATAAAAACAATAACAAAAACAACGTGCATCTCTGTGATTCCCATGGTAATGTGGTTTTTCTAGCTGGGCTGGGGATATTTTACTGATGCTAAATCGAGTTTGTCTCCATGAAAAAAGATCCCGTTGAAAAAACCATCTTGCCATTATAAATCAGATTTTCAGCGGTAGGAGGGGTGCGGCAGGCTGCTCATCCAAACCCTTAAGGGTCATTAGTAAGCTACCCCATTGGATGCCCCCGCCTAATTGTTTTAATTAGTGGTCGCAACATTCCTCTTATAAAAACGGGTTTTGTCTGTGAATGAGGGCGATCAGACGGCGCTTTGCATCTTAATGAGCTCTCGCTCCCGGCCCCCGTGCGCGCAGGGCGTGATGCAGCTCAGGTCTGTTGACTCTTGTTGACAATTAGCTGCTTCAAAGCGCCCTGCGCGGCCGCAGACAGGCAGCGAGGCAAAGACACTGTGTCGCCAGCTCATGTGGCCAGCAGCTCTGCGCGCCGGCTAGGTACAGCACAGCCTGTTGAAAACCCGCCCTGCGCCCCGCCCGCCGCCCAGGTCTCTGTCTTTTCACGCCTGTTCACGTTCGTCGCGCTTATAAAGATTGTTGTCAACTGTAGTAATGCACGGCACAGTTTTTTTTTAAGTGGATGTTCTGCGCCGTTTCGCTTCTCTGAGTTTCTGTAGGTCAGACCTGTCCTGTTCAGCTCGTTTGTCCTGCTGTAAAATGTCCGGGCAGGATGGGGGGGGGGTTCAAACTTCTTCCTCAATACCTTCTGCTACCTCGGACCATCGCGTGCGGGTCTCCAGCTCTTTCTGTGAAGACTCGCAGGTCCGGCGCTGTCTGCACTGCGCTCGCTGTGGCTCTGGGACTCGCTGCTGGTGTAAGTGGAAGGCAATACTCATGAGAAAAGTGAGAGAAATGTGCATATATAGACACTGTTAAACTGGTCTGCTGTTTTCCTGTCTTGAGCATCTCGCTGTAAAGGTGCTCGGAGGGTTTATCGCGGCAGCGCGCGTTCCGGGTGACTGTTCGGCAGGTATGCGGAGACGGCAGGTAACCGCCCGGCTGCTCACCTCGGCCAAACCCGCTTGTCCGGTCTGAGCGCCGGGCCGGGCACAGCGAGGGGCATTTTCACCGGGGGGGGGGGGGGGAGTGAAAACTCACCAGTGTGCGAACTGCGCTCGCGGGTCACGAGAATTACTGGCGACAATGGCAGTAATGGTGGAAGACCCGGACGTTAAAGTGTTAATATTGCCACCGTTCCGATGGACAGTCCTCTGTGCTACACTGGTGTAGTGAGAAGTGAGAAACCCTGCTTACTGCCCTCACCGTCTTATCTCAAATTAGGGGTTATAAGTGTAGTTGTTAAACAAAAATTATAAAGCCACAATCATAATAACCATTGATCACTGTTAGCTGAATTACTGTATTAGTTCTAATTCATTTCTAAAACTCCTTAGTTTTAGTCAATAAGAATGTACTCACATACCTCAAGAAATGTGGTTTAAGGTGGAACACACTCAGTTTTGATAGCTATATATCAGACTGCTTTTGCAATAAAGTTAAAAACTTTATTCCTAAGGGCAGCTCCGCTTTTGCTGGGACCACCTCGTGCGAATGAAAGCGTGAATTTAACGTGTCCACACAGAAACGCGCGTCCCTGAGCACGAACCGCTCACGACTTTGCGGAGCGCAGGTTCATGAGCGGACAGACCTCTCGGGGCGTCTCCGAGTTGCAAACTTCGACTGCGCGCTAGAGACGCTTGACCTTTCTCACTTTAGTACAAAAGAATCACAGGACCAGCTGCCCGGCGGCGGAGCAGGGAGCGAGCCGGCTGGACTCGGCGGGTCCGGGGGACGGGGCTGTCCGCCCCTCGCTCGCTCTGCTCGTACCTCTCGGGCTCTCCGGAGCTGCTGCTCGTGCCCGTGCCCGTGCCCGAGCGCTCGAGCCCCCGGACCGCAGATCCAGCCACTCTGACGCCGCGCTCTGACGTCACCACTTCTTAAAAAATCACCAGGAAATGAACTTTTAATAGTGCAAGCAGCGAGACGCGGAGAGAGAGGGGGAGAGAGAGGAGAGGCAGAGCGAGGGAGAGAAAGAATGGCATGTAAGCCTATTTATGTCCCAGACGCCGATGGACGGGATCTTTGTCTTGTGTTTGGTGTAGGTTTTGCCTGTACCTGGGCCTACAGGCTTCAGGCGTTTCTTCAGTCTGGACTTGGGTGAATGAAAGCGCTTACAAGTTTTCATCTCTTGTCCCGAATGCCTCTGCAGCCCCCTCTGCGGCGATCTGGGGGGGGGGGGGGGTGAGCAGTTAGACCCCCCCCAGACCCTCTCTTGCCCCAGGACAGAACAGAACCCTTTTCTGAACATCGCCACCGATACGTCGCCAGGCCGCGAAGCAAGATGCCTGCAGACTGGGAGAGCATTCTGGGAAAGAGAGGCCAGCAGGCGATGGGGTCTGCCTGGCCAGCGGGCGCCTGTGTTAAGTGTGTTTGAGGCGCGAGGGGTGACTGCAGGGGTTCTGTCTTCTGCCCCAGAGTCCCCACAACGCCCTCTGCCTGACAGAGCAGTGCTGCTCACACCTGGAGCACAACAGCCGTCCAGTGTGGCTCCAGGCTGTACCCCTGAGGTACGGCACTCTGCACGGCCCACAGTGCAGAGACTGGCCCATCCGGCACGACCGAGTGAGGAAGACGGATTGGGGCATCACCAGCGCGGTGTGTGCAGGACACGGGAAGAGCAGGAGCCGGGACGTTACTTTAATATCACTCCTGCCCGAGAGCGACCGGACTCGGACTCAGACGAGCCCTCAACTCCCAGCGAGCGACACCAGACATCGTGTCAAACTGGACACACATAAGCCTAATATTTCACCTACACACACAGTCAGCAGCCCCAGAGTAACGGCTGTTATGGAAGAACACTGCTGAGTTACAGCCTTCAGTTTCAGTAATAATGAATAAATCCTGGCATTTAAATCGCACGTCTCATCACAAAGGATCCCACATGCGCAACACACAGCAGCTCCCCTCCGGCCTGGGGAGGAGAGAGAAGCCAGGTGAGTTAAGGGGGAACTTGAGGGGGGGCAGACTACAAGACCAGAGTGGACATTAGCATTGACACCCCTACTCTTACTGAAAACTGTCCTGGGATCTGTACTGACCGGTATTTAGGACACTGGTGACAACACCCCTAGTGGAGCAGTAGAGTTGAGTTCACTGCCACATGTACATGTACACACCACACAACGTAGGTGGTACCTTACAAACTGTGCATAATAAATAATGACTTATTGACTTAAAGTCTTTTTAAAGACAGATTTACCGTATTGCAGACAGGTCCTGGGATCTGTACTGAGCAGTAGTCAGGACACTGGGGTCCATACCCCTACTCTTACTGACAGGCACACCTGGGATCTGTAGTGACCAGTGGTCAGGACCTCAGTTTAATGTCTTAGGTGCAGCAGTGTCACCTCGCCTACTGGTCCACCAACACCTCCAACACCACTTCCTAGACTTGAGTGTTCGGGCACAGACAGCTCATGACAGGGACAGCCTGCCCAGCGCTGTGTCTGAGTCAGGAGCCCTGTGACCGGCTGGTGGCAGAACACTGGGGCAGACAGGGGCAGGGCAGGCAGGGGCAGGGCACTGGGGTAGACAGGGGCAGGGCACTTGGGCAGATAGGGGCAGGGCAGGCAGGGGCAGGCAGGGGCAGGGCAGACAGGAGCAGGGCACTGGGGTAGACAGGGGCAGGGCACTTGGGCAGATAGGGGCAGGGCAGGGAGGGGCAGGGCACTGGGGCAGACAGGGCCAGGGCACTTGGGCAGATAGGGGCAGGGCAGGGAGGGGCAGGGCACTGGGGCAGACAGGGGCAGGGCAGGGAGGGGCAGGGCACTGGGGCAGACAGGGGCAGGGCACTTGGGCAGGCAGGGGCAGGGCAGGGAGGGGCAGGGCACTGGGGCAGACAGGGGCAGGGCAGGGAGGGGCAGGGCACTGGGGTAGACAGGGGCAGGGCACTTGGGCAGATAGGGGCAGGGCAGGGAGGGGCAGGGCACTGGGGCAGACAGGGCCAGGGCAGGGAGGGGCAGGGCACTGGGGCAGACAGGGGAAGCCAGCTCAACAACGAGCTACTCTGCTGCTCAGAGGACAGACGAGCCGACTGCTGCGGGGGGATTACAGCCAGCCCGCAGTGCGCAGGGTTAGGAAAACACATTTGCCTTTATATATGCTACACGTCAGTGTGTACCGTGCAGGCCTCTGAGCTGTGTCCTCAAACCGAGCTACAGTAAACACTCGGGATGCGTCTGTAACTCAGAGTCGTGTTCAGTGTTTAGACAGTACATTTTTGTGACCACAGGGGCGGCCCGACTGGTGTGCTACATTAACCAAAAATTACACAACGCAGATTCGACAATTACACAACGCAGTTTCAGGTCGGTGTCTCAGCACGGCCCCGGGCTAGGAGCTCACAGCGCTGGTCGATGGGGGTCTTAGGGAGGTACAAACAGAATCTGTCCGAACTCTGTTTAGTTCTCCTGACCACAATGCTCCCATTAACCTTAAATCCATCACACACTCACACACAGGAATCACAAGGGCCCTTTCAACGCACAAAACAGGAGCTCTGGACATTCTAGGGCTTCATATCAAAGAAGTGCATATTTTCTAAAGAACTGCTGAATTAATCATCCTTAACAACAAATAAAAATATCAGTATGGCAGGAGTTTCCACGCCGTGTCAAGCACAACTCCAGTCCCACACATCACCTCAGTGAATCGTTTCGACTAACAACAACCATGAACAACCACAGTCCTGACGCGCCGGGTTCCGGGCGCGCGTGGACAGCGGATTTGTGCATCTTTGTTATTATGACTTTCAATCGCCTCTGTTAACACATATATGTGTCGCAGTGATGGACCATACTTGCTCACGGGCGGGGGGGTCGTGACACAGACTGGCCCGGTGAGCCCCCCTGTCCCGAGCCAGGGCGCTGCATTAGCGCGCGTGCTGGGGGTAATTAGATTGCGCGGGACCTGCCTCAGCTCGAGCAGGAGGGCAGGAGGGAGGCGGCTCCTCTGACACTGCCCGCGCGATTGCAGAACTTCTCTCTCCACTGAGCTGAAGCTGCACTTTTTTGAAAGGATCGCGTATAGTTCTCGGCGCTATAAATAAGCGCTCGTTGATTCTAATATGAATATCCCACACACAATGCAAATCAGCCACTAAAACAACAGCGAACGAGCTTCACTTCTCCAGCTGCGCGTCAGGAATCTTGCGATATTGTTAGCTAAAATGTTGAGTAGACTAAAAACTTTTTCCCCAATCTTTATGGATTCCATAAATAAAATTCCCCATAAAGTTTATGCCATTATTTAAGTCTGGTGGTTTTATGCCATTCGAAGAAACAATTTATTCGTGTGTCAATGTTTAGCTCTAATCCTCGAGTAGATATTTTTGTGCAAATTCCGGAGTTCCTGGAAGCTGCAGCCGCGAGACCCGGTTCCTCCGCGAGCACCACAGGTACACATCTGCCCTGGCTCGTGCTGACCCGAACCGCTCGTGGCCAGGCTTCGTGACTCCCCCTCCCCGCGAGACGGCCCACACGCTCTCTGGGTTTTGCTGAACAGCGCCCTAAACACAGACCCCTTCACCGACATGACCCCGGGGTGAGAGGATGTGGCTGATTTCGGTGGTTTTAAACCGTCATTAGATAAAACGAGTGACACGTTTTCGATGTGTTATTTAATTTGACATTTGCGCCACCGCGCCGGGCCTGTCCTCGCTCGCCCGGGCCGCGGGGCGTGCTGCTCATCCGCCTCCAGCAGCCGAAGCGCCGCATTACCGAGTGAAATAAAATTACAGAAACGTTGATTGTGCTCTGTGTTTTCTTCCCCTCGGTGGGTGGGGAGCATCACTGAGGGAAAAACACCGTCCTGTAAACCTGATTTATCTGGCTGTTCCTGCGTCCTGCTTAATAAGGCCCTGGCGGAACACATTATTTCTGCTCGCTGTTGACTTAGTCCTGGAGTCACAAGAGAGCGATGAATCAGCGCGCCACTGACAGCCCTTTCGTCCGCGGTCCCCTCTTGGCTCTGGTAACTGTTCTGGCCCGGCCCGGCCTTGTGAAAACTGGCTGCCACCCCGCTCCCTGCCGCTGGACGTCCAGCTCAGAGTGGCCAGCGGCCCGCCGGCCCCCGCCAGCCCAGCGCGGACACCCCCGGGCACGCCCGACTGCGGGACTCGAGTCCAGATCCCCCGTGTGCGCGTCCGTCCAGACAGCCTCGGTCGCAGATGGAAAAATAAGCTTCTTCTTCAAAAAACAAAACCCAACAAGTTCATGTAAACTGTTATTATAACGTAACTGTGAGAGAAGAGACAGAAAACACCGCCCGTTCCCAAAGCATTAGGAACATGGCCCCCCGCCGGCGAAGGCAGTCGAACTACAGCTTTAACGACACAAAGAGCAACAGAACTCGCAGTCCGGCGACGGACACCGGCTTTTCTGACGACTCTAACACGTCTGAATGTGATCTGCTCCTGATGGCAGCCGTCACAAGCACTCCTGGACCTTTCTGATTCTGATCGTGCAAACCGATTTGTTAGGCACTCGTGTATATGTACAGATGTGTTGGACGCATAAGCACCGTTTTAAAACAACAGATGATTTAAAATAACTTAAGAAAGCGGGGTTCTGTCTGATAATTGCAGACATTAGCGCACCGCAGTCCGCCGCTCTGTGAGAATTGTTCATTTTCACGGGGCTGGAGATCCTGACGCAGCGGGGTCAGTCGCCGCCGCGGGTGAACAGTCACGCAGCTCGAGAAAACAACAATTCCACCTCCTCTTTGTTCCGGGGCCGCAAATGTGTTTTTCATCTGATGACAAGGAGATAAGACAGTGCGCGTCAATTAATAACGCAAACCGTGGAGCTGCAGTTCCTGAGCCAGCAGCAGCACAACACGTGTGTCAGCGCCGAGCAAAACACTTTCACAGGCGGGTCTAACAGTGTCACACAACCGCAAGCAGCAAGAACCTTCCCTTGTTGTTGTTGTTGTTATTATTATTATTATTATTATTATTATTATTATTATTATTATTACAGTTTGAAGTGTTGCATTTCTCCACGTTCAGTCGCAGAGTCGTTTTGTTAAACACACACATTTAAGCGGATATTTTCACACATTCTGGAACATAAACTGCATTTAGAAATTATTTAAAAACTAGAATTTAACCTTTTTGTACTATTATCATTATTAATAATAATAACAATAATAATAATAATTATTAAAAATAATTGTAAAGAATAAGTTATTATTATTGTTATTATTATTAATAATAATCGGAGCCTGTCTGTTTATGCACAAGGGACACCAGCTCACAAGCTGCTGATTTCAGTAAATTGTGTGAATTCGCTGCTCTGTCGTGACAGTCAGACAAGATTGTTAATGGTGGTTTATCAGTCCTTTACGGTCACTATTCATTTATTTACACCTTTTATGAATTAAACACATTTTTAAAAGCACGTTCTACATCAACGCAGTCAGTTATTATCTGCTTTGCAGAAGCTCTGTCCACCCTTGTAAAATTCTTATTGCTTTAGATCCTTTTTTAAAATACAGGGCTAATAAATGTCATTTTGATGCAATCTTTCCCCACGCACCGGGAGCCACGCGGCCGGCGCTGGTGCGCTGCGTGCCAGTTTTTCTGGCTCGCGATGCGTGTCTTGTCACGGTCTGTGGGGCTTGGCGCGAGCCACGGTGTCTCGCGCTGTCCAGGTAACACAGGAGCGCCGTTTACACACCCGCGAGCTCAGAGCGCGGCTGCTGGCCGGCAACCCGGACTGCTGCTACTTTGTCAACGAAAAATACAAATCAGGCATCGACATCTTTGAAAATACAACGATACTCTATTTGAAATGTATCCAAATCCCAGACAGGAGAACCTTGAGCTACTGTGCCGTTTGGTTTCGTATTTCTTGCTAAAGGACAGCAGCACTTTTTCTTGCAAATGTTGTGTTTTTTTGTTAGTGCAATAATATTTAAGTTCTTCTTTTTCTACGGTAGTTGTCTTTCTCCGCTTTCCGAGAAAGAAAACTTCAGACATTTTCATATTATGCTGTGAATACCCGAGCTCCAAGCTGGACTTTTCTATTTTTAAATAAAACCTCTGCCGTTATTCAATGTATAAAACTCTTCTATAGACAAGAAACACAATTCAAACTCGACACTCGAAACTCCGCCAGCGGCAGTAACAAAGCGAACTTGTGCTGTGCCTCGAGCTGAAACAAAGCGTAACTGTTCTGTCATTTAAAAGAATAAAATCAGAATGAAGTCCGTAGGAAACAGAAGAAAATCCAAGAATGATATGAAACCGGGCAGAATAAAAGACGAAAGTTATTGTCAAACAGCCCGGAGGCGACGGGGTTCCGCAGGTCCGAGCGCGAGGAGGGAAAGCGCTGCTACTCACGAGAGGGGTCCCGCCGCCGGCGCGCGGAGCTCGGTGCCCGTGTCCCCGTGCGCTGTCCTTCACCGCTCACGAGCCGCGTGCGTGCAGGTCGAGACCGTCCGCGTTTCTGAGGGCTGAGCGCCGTCAGGCAGCTCCTCTCTCTCCCTCTCTCTCTCCCTCGCCCCCCCTCTCCCTCCCTCATGCAAAATAAGAGGGGGAATAAACTTGTCTGCCCAGGCAGGTACACAAAAACAGAGCGACCTCCTGCTGCGTCAGACTGCACCCTGTCTTCCGGGTCGCCAGCGCAGCCTGGGCCCGAGCCGGCCGCCGCTCCAGCGGGTCTGGCGGCCGTGGGGCGCCGGAGGGAGGGCGCTCGCCCCTCGCGTCGCGCCGGCAGAAAGAGCTGCGGCTGCTGTCGGCGTGTGGAGGCACAGGCGCTTATAGCGGAAGAGCTGGCTCGCCCCGTGCTGCCGAACTGCTAAGAGACCAAGTTCTGCTGTCAGGGCTTAGTTAACTTTGCACGGAGAAACACGCGCTCTGCGAGGGCGCCCAGTCTTTTGCGTTGCTGTTGCTGCAACGGGTTTGAGGAACGTCATTCAAGCCCCGGACACGACGACACCTACACGGCGGGTTCTGTGGTGACGGTGGCGAGACAGACGTCCCAGTCTGGACCCAGAAGGGCCCGAACACACAGGGCACGGCCCCGTCCGCCCCGCTGCGGCAGCTGTGCGCGTACCGAGCTGAAATAACAACGTTTCTCGCCTGCCTCGCTGCGTGTGCGGATCTGTCGTGTTTGCCCCCTGGTGACCCGGGCCCCGAGCTCGGCCGCGCGCCGTGGGCCCGGGAGCCGCGAGCTCCGGCGGCCCTTATAGAGACGTTCACCTGCGGCGCGCGGCTGACAGGCGGCGCGAGGTGCCTCCACACAGGGGAGTTTTGACAAAGGAGGCCGGATGAAGACGTTAGCTTCTCGCCCGCGGAACTGCACCGCTCGCCTGGCTTTGATGAGACCTGCTCTCCTCTCCGCCCCTCCCTCCTGTCTCCTGCAGAAACCCAGTCTGAGGAATTAAAGAATATCCTGCGCGGCAACCGGGTGGAGGGGAGGGGAGGGGGAGTCTCGTCTCTCTTACGGGTTTTTCTGACTAAAAAGCCAAATAAAGCGCCCCCCCCCCCCCCGCACACTCTCGCTTTAACACATGCAAAGCCCTCGCAAATCTCCTGCACGAGACCTGGGCTCGCGCGCACCGCGGCTGCGGGGCAGGTGCAGCTCGCGGCCGTGTCCCGGGTGAAAGAAAGGAGCAGGGGAGGAGCGCGAGGCGGTCACGACCCCCGACCGTCCCCCAGGAGCAGCCCAGTCGGCCCGGCCTGCGGCCCTGCTGACACGGAACCGGGCCCCGGACCAGCCCTCGGGACGCGTGAGAAGGACAAACACAGAACACACCGGCCATCCCGTTCACTGCTCCTGAAGGACCACCATTTCTGTGAGCAGGCCGGCTCCTCCCCTGCGTGTCCCAACACGAGTGTCACTGTCCTGCGTGACCAGGCACAGTCGAGAGGTTCACAGGCAGCGCCGCCCGTCACTGTCCAAACGAACAAATACATCATTACTATTATTATTATGTTGTTGTTGCTGTTGTTGTTTTATAAATGGGACGTGCCCTCTGTATCGTGTCTCAAGAACTCGCTCTCGTTTTGCTGTTGATTTCTCCAGCAAAACTTCTTCCAAATACCTGAAGGATGATATTCACGGATTACACTAAAACAACAGCATATAATAATTATTATTATTATGATTGTTGTTGTTGTAGTAATTATTATTAATAACCAATAACCAATATTCGATAGATCTAATATGAGTATTAACTAAAATCATATTGAATAATAATACTGCTAATAATAATTGCTTGTTTAACGATATTCGATAGTGCGGTAAAATTATACGATTACGTGAATATTAAGTTTTAATACAAAACCACGATTAGCCCTTCCGGTGTTCAGAAAACACTACATAAATGTAATATAAATCTACTACACAAGAATATTCGACTGCAATAATAGATTTAGAAAATAATGTTTTAATTTAAAATCTGGATTTGATTCGTTTTTGTGTCTATAAAACAAGGTGAGATTACAGCGATTTTTTTATTTTCTCGGAGTTATACAATTAAACTAACAAATTACACGTGGACTCTGAAATTTCTCCTATGATCAAGAATTGCGGCGATGTTTTTTTATTTATTTTCAAAATCGAAATTTAAGAAGCAGCACCTTTTTAAGAAATACTTTACAGCTGCGAGTGTTCTGATCTTAATTTACTTTCATGACTGCAAGCAACAAAGAGGATTCTGTACGATATACTACTGGAATAATACTGGAATAAATTGGAACACGATACTGTTTCAACGATTAATATTACTGGCAGAGGGATAATAATTATGACAGCATAATAATATCAATGCCAGTGTAGTAGTATTTCTGACAGTATAATAATATCAATGGCAGTGAAATATTATTTCTGACAGTGTAATAATATCAATGGCAGTGTAATATTATTTCTGACAGTGTAATAATATCAATGGCAGTGTAATAGTATTTCTGACAGTGTAATAATATCAATGACACTGAATGCAGAGCTCGCTGGACTGAGGACTTAGCGGCCCGGGAGCCACAGGGTTCTGCTCGGCTTGTGCTGCTCATGTCACCCAGAGCAATTAGGACAAACTAACTGCCGCGAAAAGCATGACAATAATGACAATAATAATTATAACAATAACAATAACAATAACAACAACTACAACAACAACAACAACAATAATGATAATAATAACAACAATAATAATAATAATAATAATAATAATAATAATAATAATACACTCCGATCGTGTGGCTGTAACGCTACGTCATCTCACACAGAGAAAGTCTTCAAGCTCGAGGCTCTGCTCAGATCCTTGTGCTGCGACAGAAGGAGCTCAAGACGAGTCACCGCTCGAACCTCAGCGGGCTCCGATCCGGAACCAGCAGCACATCGGTACTGACCGGGTACAGCCGCAAAATGACCCCTGAACTGGCCTTACCGCTTCCGCGACCGCCGCGTCTCCCGGCCTCTCAGAGTCTTCCTCTGCCCGAGTCTTCCTCGCCGCGACCCCGCGGGCTCTGTCGGGGTGCTGGAGCGGGTGCTCGGACGCGCGTGCTGTCTCGCCGAGCGGGAACCCGGCCCGCCCGCTCGGCTATAAGAGGAGAGGGAGACGGACAGGGGGGGTTGCCAGGGTTTTGTGGTGCGAAGTGGCAGCAATCTCTCCGGGTTTGGATTGTGCAGACGCACAATGAGCCAGTTGTGTGTTTAGCAACAGAATAACGCCGCTCGTCCTTTTCGTCTTCATTTGCATCATTACAATATCTTTACAAGCGCGTGTCATTGTGCGCCTCTTGCAGCCTTTGTGCGGGCTGCTGTCACCGGTCCACGAGACTTGACTTTGCAATTTCAAATGAATCTGTAATTCCGGCTACAAAGGGCCCTCGCGCTCCCGATACAGCGCGGAGCCAGCTCGTGCGGCCGTGCAGCTGCTTCCTCGTGACAGCCAGTGCACAGGGTCTCGAGCTTCGCTGCTGCTCTGATGATAATAACAACAACAACAACAATAATGATAATATTAATAATATCAACAATAGTTTTTTATTTGTATTATTGTTGTTATTATTAGTTTGCGCTGCTCGGTACAGGGCTCAAGCAGGCCTCCTGGCCCATTTGTTCTGAGACGGAACTCAGAAGTTCGGGGTGGCGGAATTACACTGGAGCCAGTTTAACGCGAAGGCCATCAGCATGGAGAGGAGGGGGGATCGATACTGGTGGAACCCGCCGCCCCCCCGCCGCGAGCGCGAGCCCCTGTGGCCGGGAGAAAGGCGCTCTCTTGATGTGCGCGCGATAAGCCTTATCTGCGCCGAACATCCACTTCCATCTCGTGCCCGCATTAGAGCACGCGTTTAATTCATCACGCGACCGCTCACCTCTCTCCTCGCGCAGCTAACAGCCTGCATCACACCGGGACACCCCGCGAGCTCGCATTCCCCCCCTTGTCTGGCCGCAGGTACGAGGAGAGCACCTGCCCCGGCCCGGCCTGCGGAGGAGAGACTGCGATAGAGCTGCATTTCATCATTATTATTATTATTATTATTATTATTATTATTATTATTATTATTATTACTGCTGTTGTTTTACCTCGAGTGTCTAGCTCTGTAATACTCTAATTCCTCAAACAGCTCGTGCTAATAACACCAGCAAGAAGAATATTCCTCTCCTTCACTCCCTCTGTTCTGCAGAAATTATTTTGCGTATGTTTGCTCAGAAAAAGAATTCGCCGTTACCTTAAAATTGTTTTGCATAGTGAAAATGCTGCTACTACTTTTACTACTACTACTAATAATATTATAATAACAATGGCAATAATAATAATAATAATGATGATAATAGTAACGAAGTGAGACGGAAAGAGGTCTCGAGTCCCCTCCGCGGGCTGAGCCCCTGGCAGGCCCGCGCCTCTCGTTTCCAGCAGTAAAACCAGCAGCGAGAGAGAGAGACCGGGGAAAAAACAGAAATAAAAAATCTGTTCGTCGGATCCCCGGGTCCTTCTTCTCCTGATTATTACCATCCAGGGTAATTTTTCATCGGTGCTCGCTAATCTTTGTTCTTTGTGAAGATAATAAATAGCCTAATCGTTATCTCGCGCTCCCGGAGGTGCCGGAGAATGGGGCTGGAAGAAACTCCGAAGTGCCGCCGGATAAATGGCGTTCTTATCTCGCGCTCCCAGATTATCAGCGTCTTTTCAAACTCGCACAACAAATACATTCACTGCATCTAATGCATCATTTACAAAAGAAGATATCGCCGTTTGATAGACAGATAGAGAGCGAGGACGAAACATATTTACACGTTCAGCGTGGCTCAATGCGAGTGTGTTTGTGTGCTGTGTATAATATATATAGGCCGGTACGCGTCTATGAATTTATTCGATCGGGGGGAAAAAGTATTCGTGTAATCTGCTCTTGAAATTGCACCATAACAGTACCGCGTGTGCGAATGGGGAGAATCTGGCCAAGTCAGCAGCAGAGCACGATGATACTTGCTGTTCGACACAGGTTTACCGTTTAAAGGCAATGAATCGTTGTTTCAGAAAAACGTTTATACTTGTTTTACTTGTACAATCCCCTTTCTGCTGATAGCGTGTCATTAATTTCTACAGCTCGCTTGCATTAAAATCGTCTTGTCGATCGTGTCGCTGTCTCCTGGCGGTCTGTGCGAAGTTGGAGAACCCCAATGTGTTGACACCCCGTGTCCCTCCGCTTTTTCAGAGTTTGTGCGCGTGTTTACGAAAAGAAGGTCGACATTTTCTATCTCGTTCTAAAAACACCTGGACTTCACACATAACTACTGATGCTGCAGTAATTGGTGTGTGTGCCCGTGCAGGTTGGCTCTTACAAACAAAAAAATCCTGACGCCTTATACCCTTTTATCCTCTGGCCAATCTTGTTATTATTAATATAATCAATACAAATCACATCACTGTTGCTGTGCTCCGGGCTGGTCAGGTGAGTATCTGAGCGTGGGTGAGCAGCAGATTCAGCAGGTGATAATGACACTGCCACGCGCACCAGGTGTTTATCTCAGGATAATTAACGATCTTAACTCTGGTGACGTCTCTGTATTCGATTATGACATCACCCCACTTGCTGCAGCGCGCACTTACCGACTACACCTGAAATTCAAACGAATGAAAGTTTCTTTCACCTTGAAAAATTCAGAACTCTTGAAACTGAAAAAAACTCATATCAATAAATACAAAAACACGCAAGGTATAACGCTTATAAACTGCACGCCAGAAGAAACAGGTCCGTGCAGAAACTGACATCCTCGATTACAGAACATTGAGCACAAAGATTTACGCCAGTAAGAAAACCCCCAAACATTTTTGCGTTTCGATAGTTCTCGTAATCATGTATTTATATACATCCTTAAAGGTCTTCAAATGCTGTGTAAACGTTTTGTGCAGCGTGTAAACAATTTACAATTAAACTATTTTCTTTTGAATTATGTTCTCAAGAACAATGTCAGTCAACCTGGAATTATTTTCAGATGTTAGTCTAGAACATAACGCAGAAGAAACGATTTTAAAAACTACACGTTTAGACGGATGCCTTACTATCACTAACTCACACGGTGTTTTTTTATTTCAAGCGGCTTGAAAAGTGTCATGAAGACAAGTTATCCCCACCTCCTGCTCTAGTTTATAAACAGTGTATCTCCGCTGTTTGCCCTGTGGAATTAATGATTTTTTTACACTCACCTATCGGAAAACCCTTCATGTCAGAGCACGTGCCACTCGACTCGCTCGCTCCCAGAACCCTGGCTCGTGTCCGCTCACGAGCTCGGGGGCTGCCGGGACGGTTCGGTCTGGCGCTGGCCGGACCCTGGACCGGTCAGCATCTGTTTCACCGCGGGGACCGTGTCAGAGTATCCCCCTACAGAAGAGGTCGGGTCCACTGCACTGCTAGGAACGGGCTGATTCTCTCGTTCGATAATTCAGTCTGGCTACTCTGATGCTGAGCCCTGATTCTGAGACTCTGCACGGAGACACAAACTTCGCCAGACGAACAAACGAATACGAAGCCAAGCCCGTGTTCAGGCGTCCGGCAGTGATGATGTTAATCTGTGACACCTGGGCTCGGAGCGTTTCTTGGCCCGGTGAGACGTCAGAGGCGCAGACACGCAGTCTTGTCGACTTTTCCAGACAGAATCCACCTTTCTGTGAGAAAACCGTGGAATTAAGTTCATCGTCTTACCAGACCGCTCATCGCTCCTCCGCCCTGACAGGAGACGCTCAAACGCGCGGAAGTGACCGGCGCTCAGCGCGAGAGGAGCTCGGTGCCGGTGGCAGCTCGAGCTGTGTCTGTCGAGCAGGCACGCGGCCGTCTGTGTGCACGCGACGGCTCGAGATTCGAACCCTGATCCCTGCAGACACGTTTACTTCCCTAACACAGTTTTGCGAACTGAGAACGACAGGAAACTTCAAACATAACTCCCAGACGTGTTTATCACCTATGGAATACGATTCCTAATTATTATTAGATGTATGGGATTATTATTATGATTATGATGATGATGATGATGGTGAAGTGGAGGAAGAAGAAGACCTTTAATTTATTTTTGCTTCTTTCCAAACTCATAGACTCTGTATATAACGTCACAAAAAAGTACAATGAAAAGTAAAAAAAAAAAGGAAAAATGAGACAGGAACGCAGAGGACCAAGCAGGTAGAACGCAGGGCAAGCCGGCTGTCCCCCGGCCAGGGGTCCGAGAGCGGGCTGGCGGGATGTCCACGGTCACGGTTCAATAACGCACACAGGAGGCACGAGCGCAGCACGGTCTTTCGGACCCGGGGCTTTTAACGGGGAAGGGGTGGGCTCAGAATAGGCGGGTTGCGGATGTCAGCGCCAGCAAAATAATAATAATAATTATTATTATTATTATCTAGTTTTGTTTTCGCTTTATTTTCCTGCTGGGGGCTATGCTCCACAATGTTCTGGACCTTCCGCTGTGAGCTATAACTCAGATTCTGCTCGGGATTTCTTAAGTCTTTGCTTTAACTTCGCAGATAAAGTCTACGCCTTTGTTTCCCATTAAACGTCTTTTCCCCGGGGACTCGTGACCGGACCGCAGGGAGACGAGGCACTGGTCGCCCAGGCCCGCCGCGCCGCCAGCTTCATTTTAAGCAGAAATTTGAATAACTGGTTCCCGGAATCCACGCCGTTATTCTGAAATTCTGAAATAGGTCGAGGAAGTTTTTCGCGTCTATTTCTGTGTGAGAAACGCCTCCGTGCTGCCCCAGCCTCAGATCACACAGGTCTGTCCCCCCGTGTCTCGTCTCGTCCCTCGGCCGCCTCCCATGCTGCGGTTCCGCCCAGACTGGAGCCCATTCGAGCCCGGTTCGGCGGTTCTGCGTTGCAGCGTGGAGAACCGGCCGGTTCTGATTCGGACTGCAGTCCTTTGCAACTGTCTTTAATACACGCAGTGCCGGGCCTCAGACAGCCCGAGACACCGAGCGCAAGCCGTCTGTCCGCGCTCAGCTTCCTGTATGCGAAACCGCCCACTGCGGTAATCCGCTGAAATCCTGACCACTGTCCTTCACACACACGGTCAGTCCCGACAGCTCTGCCCGCCGGGGTCCGAGAAGAGCAGCCTGTCAGTGCGGGGGGTCTGGAGGAGCAAGCGGGGTCCCAGACCACGAGAACCCGCCGGTGAGTCGATCGGATCCGATCGGTGAAGCCGACAGATCGGCGGCTCGTGTGCGGGCGAGCCGGAGGAGTGAGGATCAGTGTGAACGAAAGAACACTTCTTTTCTTACCTGCACCGAGTTAACAAAGGTAACAAAAGTTTCAGTCACAACCGAATACACGAGTGGAGGCTTTCAGTGACATGCTGGTGCTCGCGGTGCACTCGGACTGTACCTCCCGAGAGCTCTTGGACAACAACCTCATTTCACAGTGAACTCGCTTAAATCGGACAAACTCTGCGTCTCTTGTCTGAAAGGGCCCACGTACAGACCTCATAGCTCTTAGGTGTATATATATATAGTTTATTTAAGCACAGAAAAGGGGGAGGGTTTATTAAGTCCCCGATTTCACTGTCTTTGCACGGCTGTTAAAAGACTTTCCGCTTAGTAGGCCGGGATCCGGCCAGTGAGCGTGGTTCTGGTTCCTCTCGTCCGGGGTCTGGCCAGGCGCTGAGGCTCGGGCCTCGGCTGACATCCCGAGCTCCGTGTACAGAAGACCCTGAATGCAAACAGGCTGGGGGATAAACCGACTGCATTTCCTTTCTGCCCGGAGGATTTGCATTTGTACTCCGGCGGCAGTGAAGAACCGAGAGAGAAAAAGAGAGAGAAAGGAGGAGACAGGCTTCCGTTTATGAGCAGGACTGGGAACATTATGTATTAGAGGCTGTGAGTGACACGTTATGACAAAAAGCTGTATTTTTCCAATATATACAAACTCCGCGTTTAATAACACAGCATCTCCAGCAGCCCCGCGCTCTGATGGTCGCCCCGGCAACCGCGATAAAGAAGCAGCCATTTTCCATATCTCCGTCAAAGTCTATTATATTCCGGGATTAGTTCTTTTTCCGGAAAGGTCACACACAAAGTCACGGAACCTGGAATATTCAACAGCACCCCTGTATGGATATATGCATGTATACCTTCTCATTTCTTTGTTAATGACCCTGCTTCCCCAGAAGAAAACATCGATATAACGAGTCTGGGTCCTTTTCCAAAGCTGTCAAACGCAATAAAGACCTTCACAAACACAAACACAGAGCCATGGAGTGTGTAATTATTTTAATGTCGGCATGGAGAAATGTATTATACCCTTTACATGATTATAGCCTATTAGGGATGAGTACCGCTCCGGCGGTTACAGCGCCAGGCGGCCGCCCGGCAGGCGCTATTCGCGGGCGGACACTGCCACCTGGCGGCCACGCTGCACAGAGCAGGCTATAGCAGCGCTACCGCTGTGCTCGACCAGCCCCAAGGCGGCCCATCGGTACAGTGCGCGAATCTCCTTGAATTTTTTAATCTCTTTCGTGTTGACGCCGTTGTTTATCCTTCTCCTGGCAAAGCTGCTGTAGAGGGGAGAGGAGACAGGAGCAGGAAGACAGGAGAGGGACAGGAGAGAAGCTCCTACTCTCTCCTGCCCGGATCTCCGTCCAGCGGGCCTTTCAGGAGCAGCTGAGGGAAGCTGCAGCTTCTGAAGGGATGCGGCAGGAGCACAGCTGTCCTGGCGAACACGTTCGGGCACGGGCTGACCTTCATCGACGAGTGGCCACGAGGGGAGTCCGCACTCTGTCAGCTGCAGGGTTTGTGTGCTGTCCTGAGGAGTGAGCTGGTGTCGACCCTCTCCTCCTTACTCCTGCAGCCTCTAAAGACAGGAGAGTGACACTGTGTCTCCTGTCGGTATTGTCTGTACAATAGTCTACCTCTCCTCTCTGTACAGCCTGTATCTTCTCTTTATAGTGACACTGTATCTCCTCTCTGTACAGGCGGTCTATACATTCCCATATAAAAACTGCACTAAATGCTCCACTTCCTCTGGGGTTCAGAGTACAGCTGTCACTTTTTTTAAAAACTTGCTTTTTAGTGAGAACAGAGTAAGTAATAATGGCAATAACAAAATAAACAGAAAGGAAAGCTTGAGTCATAACAGGCCTGGCTGTCCAGAGAGCTGCAGGCTTTCAGCTGGGCTAATGCACCGTGTTTGTTTTTGGAGCAGGACCAGGATTAGGACAGCAGCCACTGGGGAAGATGTCTAACACACTGACGGAACGCCCCCGACACACACTGCTCTCATTATCTCCCATCTCCCTTCCCTGCTCCCTCTCTCCAGTCTTTCTCCCTTTCTCCCCCCTCTCCTGTCTCTCTTTCCCTCTCCAGGCTCTCTCTCCTGTCTTTTACACCCGCCTCTCTCCCTCTCTCATGCCTTTCTCTCCTCTCTCTCTCCTGTCTCTCTCTCCCATTTCTTTTTCCTGTCTCTCTCCCCAGTCTCTCTCCCCAGTCTCTCTCTCCAGTCTCTCTCTCCAGTCTCTCCCTCTCCAGTCTCTCTCCCCAGTCTCTCTCTCCAGTCTCTCTCTCTCCCCAGTCTCTCTCCCCAGTCTCTCTCTCCAGTCTCTCTCTCTCTCCCCAGTCTCTCTCTCCAGTCTCTCTCTCTCTCCCCAGTCTCTCTCTCTCTCTCCCCAGTCTCTCTCTCCAGTCTCTCTCTCTCCCCAATCTCTCTCCCCAGTCTCTCTCTCCAGTCTCTCTCTCTCCCAGATCTCGCTGAGCTGGTCTGTCTTGTTCGTCCGGTGTTAAACAGTTCATATCCGGCCCCTAGGGCAGCCGGGGTCACAGGAGCTTAATGGATGGACAGCAGGGTAGGGGGGCAGGACCACAGCACCTCTCTGTGCCTCCCGACACGCTGTCAGTCACTCTGCTCTCCGAGAAATGTCCCGGGGTTAGAGAACTCCTCACGGGATTAGAGGAACAGGGTTAGAGTTTCCTAGCCTCTCCCTTCTTGGTTTCTTTTCATTTCTTTTCAGTTCAGTTCTTCTTCTCTGCGTTTAACCCTTTCGCACTCTGTCTCCCGGTGAGATCAGAGGGACAGGAGAAGCTGCTGCAGCACAGGAGCCACGTCTGTACACAAAGAGTTGCAGGAGTGTGTGCCGGGCCTTGTTATTGCAGTAGCTTGAGCCCTGGATGGGACCGCAGATAGCAGATAGCAGATAGCAAGCAGACAGAGGTGAAGCTGTGTGTGGGGCTCTGGAGCCTCTGAGGGACGAGCTGTGAAAAGGGCTTGTTGAAGAGTCTCTGCACTGCAGTGCTTGGCTGTCTTGCCTGTGAGTGACTCCTGTCTTGGTGCTGCCAGTTCAAAAGCCCAGATGTAGTTGGTGTCTTACATGTCTCCCTGGGCCTCCCTGTGTCTTACAGTGCTGTCACTGCCGTTTCTCATGCATTTACCATGATCCAGCACAGTCTGTGAACCCCTGTGGACTCCACCTACAGTCTTACAGTCTTGAACCGGATTGGCTGAGACCTTTCAGGTCTGTTAAACACACCTGACTTGTTAAAGACTCAGAAGAAAGACAGCTAGCTGGTCCAGTAACTAATGAGGAGCACACACTGGCCAGAGGAAGAGATCCCGGAGAGATTCCTACTGCCCCAGAGAGAGAGAGAACTCCTGACGTGTTCATTCTTTGAGCCACAGGGTGTTTCCAGTGGTCACTGTGATCTCAGCTTATTAAATGGAAGAATTACTTCATCAGATGCTGGTGTTTTTTTCCAGCCCATTAACAATGGAGGAGCTTGAGAGAGACCGAAACCCTGCGGGGCAGGGCTGGGCTGTTTCCGAAACTGTGGGAGCTGGAGAGCCCCAGCCCAGCTCCTGGGGAACTGGGGTGCTCTCTAGGGTTCGGTCTGCCTCAGGCCCCAATTACTCCATGGAAGCACTTTCATCACGTTGCTTATTTAAAGTGCAAACCCGAGCTGCAGCCAGCGAGCGCTCTCCCCCGTGCTGCGCCACCGTGCCCGGCCCTCGTCGCCTTGCGGGTCTGTCCCCAGAGTGGCACACTGTGCCAGCGCGCGGCACGGCTCCGCGCTCGCCGAGGGAGTGGGAGCTTCCTGTCAGGCCCACACTGCCTGCGCCCGCCAGCCGGACAGGAAGTGTGCTGGGGTCTGACAGGAAGCGCCTGCTGGGAGGGAGAGGTCAGGGAGAGCCTTCCTGTCAGAGCCTGCTGCTGGGGGGGTCTCCCATCCCCCACTTGCGCCCCAGCCTGACGCCCCCGAGCCCAGAGAGACGCAGCCCCTGCCTCTCTCCCTGCATCCTTGCATCAGTCGGCTGGCGATGTTGCCATGGGCGTCTCCATGGCGACACGGACAGAGGGCTGCAGCGCCAGCCAGCAACGATTGGGGAGCAAATAATAGTGTCGCACAGGAAGCAGGTGCGCCCGGGAATGTTTCCTGACAGGCCGAGGACTCCTGGCAGCTCGCGGGGGCGGCTGGGGGGGGCTGTTTGTTTTTCTCGATGGCCCTCAAACACAGCTGGAGCTGAGATGCAGCTGTGTGCAGATGGGGGAGGGGGCAGGGCTATGTGGCCGGGGGTCCAGGGCTGCCCAGTCACGGCGATGGGCTTTGATGAGCTGCCCGGCTGTCCTGGAGCCTGATGCAACGACCCCACCCCTGCGCTAGACTCGTCGATCGTTAGACAACTCGAGTGTCAGTGTGTGTCAGTGTGTGTTAGTGTGTATGACAGTGTGTGACTGTGTATGACAGTGTGTGTCAGTGTGTGTCAGTGTGACAGTGTGTCAGTGTGTGTTAGTGTGTAACAATGTGTGACTGTGTAACAGTGTGACAGTGTGTCATTGTGTGTCAGTCTGTTAGTGTGTGTTAGTGTGTGACAATGTGTGACTGTGTATGACAGTGTGTGTCAGTGTGTGTCAGTGTGACAGTGTGTCAGTGTGTGTTAGTGTGTAACAATGTGTGACTGTGTGTAAGTGTGTCATTGTGTGTCAGTCTGTTAGTGTGTGTTAGTGTGTGACAATGTGTGACTGTGTGACAGTGTGTGTCAGTACGTGACAGTGTGTAACAGTGTGTGTTGACCTCTCTCTCTGTGTGCTCAGCCTGATCTCTTTCTCTGCATGTCTCTGGCGACAGTCTGTAAATCTCCCTTCTCCTCTGTGTGTAGCCCCTGCTCGTCATCAGGCAGGGAGTCCGCTCTGAGCTGGAGGCAGATTTATCACTATCAAAGACTTGTTGGTTTTGGTTGTCAGAAGCATTTTGAACCAAATGGCTTTGGTTTATCGGAGGGGGAGGTAACAAAGAAGCCAGCAAGATGTTTCTGTATCTTAACTGAATCGTGCATCGTGCCTCCTCTTTTAAAATACAGCAGGCAGCAATACTGCAGTAAACAACCACAAGGCTTGCAGTGCTGTGCTGGCTGGATCCTACAAGTTGTTTTTTATTTGTGGACCTGTCACAAACTCTGTCATGGCTTTTCCACAGAAACACATGTTCATCTATAAGGGAGAAGAGGCCATTGGCCCGTCATATTGGTTTGGCTGCTCAGCAGACTGAGCTCAGAGCCTCCTCGTGACTGGAGCGTTAGAACCTGACACCCACTCCTCTCTGTGTGGAGTGTCTCCCAGTCTCAGGCCTGCAGGACCGTGCTCTCCAGTGGGATCGTCCTGTCCGTGTCTTTGAGGATTGTGAACACCTGTGTTTCCTAGTGTTCCTGGTACCTCACACTCTGAGGGAGACAAGTAAGAGACACTCTCCTTCCTCTCCCCCCCCTCCCCCTCTCTCCTCTCCTCTGTCTCGAGTGACAGAGTGTGTCCATCAGCACCAGCGCCTCCCTGTGTTTGAAGTGCAGCCCAGGCCTGACGTCTGTCACTGACCCCTCCAGCCACGGTCGGTCTGTCACATCCCCCGCCCAGGCCTGCTGCAGGTGCGAGGACACAGGCTGAGCCATTGTCCTGCATCTCTGTCTCCTGTCTCCGCGGCTCAGACACCTGCGCGCGGCGCTGGGGCTGCGGGGGCTGCGGGGGCTGGGGGGGGGTCTTTAATCTCTGCGGCTGTCAGGGCGGACAGGGATGATCTTACTCAGACACAACCTCGCTGTGACACCGCAGAAACACTCACAGGGTTGCATTTATAATCCTGTTTAAAAAACAGATTTGTTCTTTTTTTCATGTGGTAGTGCTGTGCTCTGGGGGTTCTCTGCTCTGGGGGTTCTGTGCTCCTGGGGTTCAGTGCTCTGGGAGTGCTGTGATCTGGGGGTGCTGTGCTCTGGGGGTTCTGTGCTCTGTGAGTGCTGTACTCTGGGGGTTCTCTGCTCTGGGGGTTCTGTGCTCTGGGGTGCTGTGCTCTGGGAGTGCTGTGCCAGGCAGCACAGAGGCTGTGTACTTTACTGCCCATCGTTACTCTGTTCTCAGAAGCTGAACAGTTTCTCACCGTCTGAACTGCACGCAGCAATCAGAACTGCTCACGCAAATTCACTGTTCAGACCACCCCTCCTCCCGGTTAGAAAACTGAGTTTTCAAACATCCCCACATCCCTGAAATGGAAGTCGAGGGGGCCAGCCCTCTGTTTCGGATCCCCAGATCTGCCGGTGAAAGGCCACCGGGAGATGACAGCTGTGAGCAGATCTTGAGCCTGCTAGTCTGTCTGGACCGCACGTCCTTCAGCTCCAGCAGAGGGGACACTCTGCCAGCGATGAAGACAGGCCACTATTCCTTTCGAATGTGTGAGCGTGTGCGTGACACAGTGTGGTCCCCATGCCTGTGTGGAGAGCCCACCCATCATTCACTTCGCTTGGCGCCAGTGATTTCACTTCCTGTGTCGGCGCAGGGACCTTAAATCACTTCAGGCACTGAAGAGGGAGGAGAGGAGAGGAAGCAGGGAGAAAGGAAAGAGTGAGCAGGGGAGAGGGAGGAGGGGGCTGTAAGAGAGAGGGGAGACAAAGGGAGAGAGAGTCCCCCTGTCACTCTCCCTTCTCCCTCCTGCTCCACATCCTTCTCTCCTGCTCTTTTCATCCACAGAGCTCCTTCCTGTCTTTTCACTTTCTCTTGCTGTCTTTACTGCCAGCTTCTCACTCATCTGTCAGCCCATCAGACTCAAGGCCTTTGCTTTGTTGAGCAGCGATCTTACTGCTGCTCTGCTCTACTACTGCACTGACCCCTTGTGGTGAGTCATAGGATTACAGGTATAAAAATCTCAGTACAATCTGTCTCAGTTCCTGTGCTCAAGCATTGTGTGCAGCAGTGTGAGTGTGTCAGACAGCAGTGTGTAGTAGTGAGAGTGTGTGTGACAGGAGTGTGCAGCAGGGTGAGTGTGTGTCAGACAGCAGTGTGCAGCAGTGTGAGAGTGTCAGACAGCAGTGTGCAGCAGGGTGAGAGTGTCAGACAGCAGTGTGCAGCAGGGTGAGTGTGTGAGACAGCAGTGTGCAGCAGTGTGAGAGTGTCAGACAGCAGTGTTCAGCAGGGTGAGAGTGTCAGACAGCAGTGTGTGACAGCAGTGTGCAGCAGGGTGAGAGTGTGTCAGACAGCAGTGTGTAGCAGGGTGAGTGTGTGTCAGACAGCAGTGTTCAGCAGGGTGAGAGTGTGTGACAGCAGTGTACAGCAGGGTGAGAGTGTCAGGCTCAGTTGAGGATTAGGACAGAAAGACAGCTGCCCTCTCATAACTTGGCGCCCCTTTGATATGAGATTATCTGCCTCATCCACACCGCCCCTCCCCTCCTCCTGCTCTGCTCTTCCCTCGCTGGTCTCTGCTTTCCTGGGAAAGGTGAGGGCTGACAGTCAGGCGTAGGATTAGTCAGGAGCAGCCCACAGCTCGGAGCAGAGTTAACCCCTTCACTGCCTCTGATGAGCTGATACTTGCAGGTGTCTGGGTTTGGAGATTTTAGGAGGATGAAGCCTTGTTCTGGTCCTGCACTGCTCTGATCTTCAGTTTTGTTCCGGATTGCGACCCAGTGTTTTCCAGTGTAGGAGCTCGATGACAAACCAGGAGCTGATGGGTGGAGTGGGACTTACAATACTGGACTAAAGTGATCATTAACTCTTTGCTGCATAGGAAGAGTCAGGAACCCAGCCTAGTCTGTAGGCATAGTTCTGTCAGTCTGAAGTCAGCTGTTATCCATCTGTTTTACTGGCACCGAGATGCTTGTTCCCTGTAGTATATCTCTAGAGACAGTGTGTCCAACACAACAATCACACCTTCTACACTGGACTGTTTAATAGATTTCGGTCAATCTTTCCAGTTCTGATTTTTGGGGAATCTAGATTAACTAACTCTTCCTATCCTAGACAGAGACGTGGCAAAAGCAATCCTACTGAACTGAACTGGGATGAGTCAGTAATGATCAGAACAGCTCTCAGTAGGCCTCTGCTTTCCCAAAGGCTTGTAGGCTCATTGACAGTAATATCAGAAAGAGAGCCTTTAAGAAATTGGCAACACATTTTGGAAAATGTAATTGTCATGCTGCTCCAGACACAGCATAGTACCTCTGATATCAGGAGAACTACTGCTCATAAAACCTTCTACATATCAAACACTTTCATTATTGAGCACGAAACAAATAATACTCTCACTGCAGGCGACGCCCTGTTTTCCAATCTGGGTCTGGGGTGCTGTCTGTGTGGAGTTTGTATGTTCTCTCTGTGTTCACATGGGTTTCCACTGGGAGCTCCAATTCCCTCAGACAATCCCAAAACATGCTTTAATTGGCTCCTAGGACAATTGGCCCTGGTGTGAGTGTGTGTGCTCTGCAATGGACTGGCGTCCCATCCAGGGTGTACCCCGCCTTGTGCCTGTTGATTGCTGTTCGAAAATGCCAGCATCAAAGCAGATGATCTCATATGCACTGAATTGATTAACACCGTTTCATCAATGCAATCTGATAAGACAGGACTGGGTGAATTGCCTCCAGAAATAGTTAAAGAACCTAAGACCTTTCTGGCTCAACTATTCACAAATATATTACATCACGAAATAATATGTAATTAGTGAGAGTGCCGCAGTTTCTTTACTTTAGCCTCGAAGAGCCAATCCTGCACAGACCTATTACCCTCTTAAACATAGACATGAAGCCTTTTGAAACATGTGAGGTGTTTGCGTTGCCACATCTCTTACCTCTTTCAGACAGTGTGAGGAGCAGTATAACACCGAATATTAATATATAGAGGGTAGAGCAGAATGTCAGTCTAGGCGTGTTTTTATAAAACCGTATAAACACTAGAATGACCTCATTTTGGAACAAGGTGCACAATTTATTAAGGTCTATTGGGCTGGAAAAGCTGTCTCCCCAGTCTTAAATACAGAGGACTTTGAGGAGATCTGATACCAGTCTTCACAATCCTCCAGGACAGCGACAGAGTCACCCCAGTGGACCCTTCCAGACTGAACAGAGAAACACAGACCGGAGGAGACTACTCAAGCATTGAAAATGGGAGAACAGAGGACACGTCTTTACACAAAGGGTGGTGGGAGCGTGGAACAAGCTACCCCACCATGCTGTTGAAGCCGATACTCTGGTTTCTTTCAAGAAGCAGCTGGGGGAGATCCTGGGAGCACTGAGCTACAAACTACTGTAACCAACAGGCCAGAGGGGTGGAACAGCTCCTCTCGCCTGTAATGGGTCTTTTTGTCTTGTGTTCTAACGTATTCTACAGCTCAGACTCGTTCTCCTCTTTAGCACAGCGTGTGAAAGCATATGGAAATTATCAATTGTTTGAACCTGAAAGCTGAATCCTGAAGTTGCCCTGGGAAGTTCTGCCGAGCGGGAGGGCTTGTGCCCAGTGGCGGCTCTCCCTGGCACCAGGTGATTAATGAGTGTGCCCAGCACAGGGGTCTGCGTGAGGGAGACTATTCACTGACAGTGACTGGGCTATCACCGACCTGTCACCAGTGCGCGGACACACACGCCGAGCAGACAGGAGGCTGACTGCTGCTGGATCTGTAATTAATCACCCTGTTTTCATTTTCTCCTGAAGACTGGAAAGGGATGAAGCAACACGCAGTTCTCCTGTGAGTTCCTCTCTCAGGCCTCCATCAGTGAGAGAGAGCACTGGGAGTCCATCACTCTCATCCTCGAGCTTCACAGCGCCGAGAGAAACTCTGCCTGACTCTCCCAGAACTTCTGATTAACATCCAGAGAGTGCGTGTGTGTGTCTTTGTGTGCCTGCAGTGTGAGTGTTTGAGTCTTTGTGTGCCTGCAGTGTGAGTGTGTGTGTGTCTTTGTGTGCCTGCAGTGTGAGTGTGTGTGTCTTTGTGTGCCTGCAGTGTGAGTGTGTGAGTCTTTGTGTGCCTGCAGTGTGAGTGTGTGTGTCTTTGTGTGCCTGCAGTGTGTGTCTCTGTGTGCCTGCAGTGTGAGTGTGTGAATCTTTGTGGTTCTGCCATGAGTGTGTGTGTGCGTGGACTGCCTGGTGTGTCACCTGTAGCCTCGGTGTCTGTGAAAGTCTCCTACTCAAGCATATGCCCTCCAGTCCAGGTTACACTGGATGTGAGCCTGCAGCTCTGGGGTTTGGAGAGGAGACGCTCTTTGAAAAGGGCAGCTCATTTTAACCTTCAAGCCCGACCCCTCTACCCCAAACTAAGAAAATCTACCACTGTTCAAAAACAAGCACACCCCCGCCCTCTCTCTCCATCGCAGGCAGTCAGTGCGCTTTCTGCCTCACAGCTTTACCACATCAGGATACAAGGCTTTTCACGAATTCCGGTTTAAACGGAATTTTGCACAGCTCTGGTCAACCGCAGGCCTGGTATATTTAGCAGAGGCATCCCATAGATCACTGCAGCCTGGCACTGAGCAGGGGGCTCCCCCCGGGGTCCTAACGGACTCCTGCCCCCGCGCCCTGGCTGTGTGTGCGCAGGCCTGTGGAGGTGTGTCTGAACGGAGAGCGGCACCGGGCAGGGGAACATGGCGCAAATGGGCAGGGGACCTGGTGCCAGCGGGCAAGTCTGGAGAGAGGGAGTCTGGCTGAGAGTCACAGATTTCCAGAACAAATCAAGACACAGGGACAAACGTACATACCTACACAGCCTCACACATACAGAACCCCCTCACACACACACAAAACCTCACACACAGAGCCCCCCCACACAGAACCCCCCCCCCACACACACAGAGAACCCCTAATATACACACAGAACCCCTCACACACACACAGAGCAACCCCCCACAAACAGAACCTCTCACACACAGAGAGAACCCCTAATACACACACAGAGCACCCCCCACACAGAACCCCCCACACACAGAGAGAACCCCTAATATACACACAGAACCTCACACACACAGAACCCCTCATACATACACAAAGAGCAACCCCCACACAGAACCTCACGCACACAGACCCCCCCACAGAGACAGAGAACCCCTAATACACAGACAGAGCATCCCACACACACAGAACCCCTCCACACATATACCATTTGTGTTGTATACTTCTGAGACCTTCCTCCCACTGTCTCCCACTGACTCCCACTGTCTCCCACTGACTCCCACTGACTTTCTCTGACTCCCACTGACTCCCACTGTCTCCCACTGACTCCCACTGACTCCCACCGACTCCCACTGTCTCCCACTGACTCCCACTGACTCTCACTGTCTCCCACTGACTTCTACTGTCTCCCACTGACTCCCACTGTCTCCCACTGTCTCCCACTGTCTCTCACTGACTCCCACTGACTCCCACTGTCTCCCACTGACTTTCTCTGACTCCCACTGTCTCCCACTGTCTCCCACTGACTCTCACTGTCTCCCACTGACTTCTACTGTCTCCCACTGACTCTCACTGTCTCCCACTGTCTCTCACTGACTCTCAATTCAATTCAATTCAAGGTGCTTTATTAGCATGACTGATGTGTACAATCAGTGTTGCCAAAGCAAATAAAATACAATTAACATGAAACAAAACAAAAAAATAAAAATAAAATAAAATCTACAGACATTTACAAAAAAGACATATCATAAAATATTTACATATACTGTAAACATATTGAGCATTATTGGGAGACAGACTCACTGTTCCTCAGGCAGGAACTGGTGACAGGAGATCACATACTGGGCTGCCAGTTCCACTGAGTTCCCTCCTCCCTCTCCCAGTAGGATTGGGACCTCTTGTGATTCTGGGAGGTGTGGGAATTCTGGGATTAGATATCTGAATTTAGGTGCTCCCTTCGGCAGAACATACACTAAATACACTGACTCCCACTGACTCCCACAGACTCTCTCTGACTCCCACTGACTCCAAATGTGAAAGAAAGCTTAGTGATAAAAAAGTTCTTCTTGTTTTTGGGGGTGTCTCCACGTCATCTGGGCGAGGGTCCCTGTCTCTGTAGAGCCCCACATTGTAAGTAATACATAATTACAGCCTCTCATGCACACAGATCCTGATGCATCTCGAGCGTCTAGAGACAAGCTCAGTGTTTTAACGTTCAGCTCCCTGTCGGTCCAGACATAGGCACTCACCTGACTCGCAGTGCTGGGGTCAGAGCTGCTGTGCTCTTGTGCAAGAGTGCACCCCAGTGGTGCACAGTGACGTGACAGGTGCTGATGAGAGTGAGCCAGCACAGAGACACATGTTGTGGCTTAGCAATGCTGGCTTCAGAGAGGAAACATCTTTACATCTCTCTCCTGCCCCACACTGCCTCCCTCTCTCTCTCAGCTCTACCCACTGTCCCACACTCCCTCCCTCTCTCTCAGCTCTACCCACTGTCCCACACTGCCTCCCTCTCTCTCAGCTCTACCCACTGTCCCACACTGCCTCCCTCTCTCTCAGCTCTACCCACTGTCCCACACTGCCTCCCTCTCTCTCAGCTCTACCCACTGTCCCACACTGCCTCCCTCTCTCTCAGCTCTACCCACTGTGACACACGGCCTCCTGTGAGGTTGTGGCCTGGGTTCTTGGATTATAGCTCCCCCAGTGTTGTCAGTCTGTGTCTGTAGTTTACAGAGTGGACTATATATGCAAATACACATAGTTTATTGTTCAGATTTTCACTCTCAGCTAATAGAGCTAGACAATTTCACAAGGTCAGTTTCAAAAAGTGACAGAAACAAACCCCTTGACTTTCGCTGTCTGTTTGATGAGGGTCAGTTTGAAAACTGCAGCTCATTTAGAAAAAAGCGGGAGCTCACTTCTTCCTCAGCCAGGGCTGGGCTCTGCCAGTCCAGCCCATTCGTTACTCAACACTGACATCTAGTGGCCGCAGCCTGACGCTCCTGCACCAGCGACCGCAGCGGCACCCCCAGGCTCCACTGGCCGAGCGCGTCTTGACCCCGTGGACAGGAAGCAGCCGGGGGGCTGACGGCAGGCAGCACTGGTCCGCACCCCGGGGAGGGAGCAGGACCGGAGCGCCATGGCGGGAGAGAGGGAGGCAGGGACTTCGAGCTGCGGGAGTGGACGCCAGCAGACAGGGGCGGCCGCACTGTTCCTGTGGCCGACAGCCATTGCAGAGGGCAGGAGGGGCGCTGGGGTTGCCCACACACCAGGCCAGAGCCCCGCTCCAGCCCGCGCCAGCGGCCCGCCCCGGCTGTCCGCGCCCCTCCGGCCCGGCCCCTGCGCCGGGGCAGCTGCACGTTCTGAAACAGCCCTGCGCCCCAGCCGGTCCTGCTCCTTCCTGCGCTGGGGCGTGCGGGGGGGACGGGGGGGGCAGCTCGCCTGGGCTGGGTAACCGCTGCCAATCCTGGGCTTCCGGCGAGGAGGGGCCCGGCGGACAGCTGCCTCCGAGCCCCTCGCTATCACCCCGCTCCAGACCTCAGGCCAGGATACTGTGGCGACATGTGCAGGGGCTCGGTCTGCGGCCGGGTTCCTCCCGCGTCAACAAGACAAATGAGCGAAGAAGAAGAGGAAGAGGAAGAAGGGGAGACAGAGGCTGGAGAGCAGGGCCTGCTCCTGCAGGGGCCAGCGCCTGGGCTGACCGGCCTGTCCTGGAGCTGGATGCCTCGGCCGTGGGTCAGGAGGGGCGGGAGCAGGACAGCAGAAGAGCGGCGGGGGTCTGTGGGTCCAGCAGGCGTGGCGGGGGAGGCCCACCGTTCCTGGAACAGCCCGCAGGGGGTAGAGGTCAGAGCAGAGGGGGTGTCCCCGGAACAGCGGACATGGAGTCGCGCACTGGCGTCCAGTCAGAGGCAGCGGCCCGGGCAAGGAGACCCGGCGACCAGGCGGGTCTGGACTCCCGGCACCGGACCTGCAGGGCGGGCGGTCGGGAGGGCAGCACGCTGCAGCCTGCTGTCACAGGCCTCACATCTGCACGGTGGCGCCAGACAGCACATCTGGCTCACATCTGCCTCCTGCCCGGCTCGAGGGCAGTCTCTGGGAGCCAGGAGCCCCTCAGTCCAGATGTGGCTGCTTCTGACTGGGCCTGGCTGTGGACTGCAGTCAGCCAGCGGGCCTTGCTCTCCCAGTGGTGACCCCTGGGAGGCGCACTGCTGCTGCGATCAGCGCCCCCCACAGGAAACCCCACTAACACACTGATTAAGACCCCGAAATGTTAATGACATGGCGCTCACAGCGCAAGAAGGGCAGCTCTTTCCCAGCAGTCCAGCAACAGGAGCAGAGACAAGAAATGCTCACTCCTGATTGACCCAGCTTTTCAAAACTCTTTCTCAACCAGAACCCTGCAGGGAGGAAGTCTGGGCACTTTCAGATTTGAAAGAAGATGGTGTTTGATTATAGACAAGTCCTTCCCACTGTGGGGAATCTCCACATCTTCTAACACAAACTCATAGTGCAAACACATAGTGCACACATACCAACACTCAGTTTCACGGTGCACACGCACTGACGCTTACAGACTCGCAGTTTCTCTGGGCAGGCCGTGGGCACTGAGCCTGTCCGCTCTGGTCAGCCAGGTCTGCCTGTGTCCAGTTTCTCTGGCCAGGCTGTGGGCACTGAGCCTGTCCTCGAGAAGCTTAGGGGGTTATAGGGGGGAGCCGAGTCGGTAACGCGACTATTTCCTCCGGCAGAGGGCGCCAGAGAAGCCCAGCTTGCGCATTCCAGAGGCCCTCTGCCGGAGGAAGGCAAGAATACATTTACCGGAATAAACCACTCATGTTGCAATACTGACTCTCCCGGCCTAATAACTTTCTTCTAGCCCGTTCCTGTCTCTGAAGTACTTTCTTTGCCCTCTTATTTTGATGTAATGAACCAGCTCGTCCACGCGTGTGGAACTACCCAGTAAAGCTGCACGAATGTGTGCAGACATGAACGCACCCGACCCGCCTAGAGAAGACTAGTCAGAAACACCCTGCAACGGATAAATCTACACAATCTTTTGGGAGGGTAAATTAAAACCTCTTAAATCCACATATACACAACCATACTATTTACTTTATAGCAAACAAACTATTTAAATCATTGAAAAAGATTCTGCAGTATTAGCCTAACACGCCAACACATACTTGTTCTGCACGGCTGCCCTGGACTACCACACGCGGCTCCACAGCGCCTCCTGCTGGTTGGGTACAAAGGCTGTTGGCACCGATCAGAATGACAGGTTCACAGGTTGACAGGACCAGATGACTTTCCCATCAGTGTGGAGCTCATGTGCGAGGTGGTGTTAGACTCAACGTGAAGCTGTACGATCTGTCCCTGCCGTAACGGCTCTGGGCGAACTGCTGTACCAGGAATCCTCTGCAGCCGGCTGTTCTCTCCAGCTCCTCCGGGTGGCAGTGCAGGAGGGAAGGGGGGGGGGGGGGGGAGTCACAGATGCAGGGTGGTGGTGCGAGTGACTGAGCCTCCCCCATGACTCCTCCTCACCCAGCTGGGTCCCCGCACTGATGTCACACCCCTCCCCGCGGGCCCAGTTCAGAACCGTCCGCTTGGACGGGCGCCTTATTCCCCACACACAGCCGCGCAGGAGAAAACTAGCCGGGAGGCAGAGCTCACGAGATCAAGCAGTATCCAAAACGACTGAAAACACAGGAGAGCAGGACGACGGTTTGATTTTTTTTATTTCAAATTTGGTCTTTTCTCAGTTTTTTTTATACCAACAACAGAAGTACAGCCACACAGACCCCATGTGTCATCACTCACCCCCACCCCCCCCAGCCTCATCACGGTCGCCTGCACACAGGCCCCCCCGTCGGCAGCCGCTCGCCTGCGGGCCGGGTCAGACCGGGCCGGTCCAGTCTGGGCGTCGGAACTCTGCAGCCCAGCAGCGACCGAACGAGCGCCTGGAGCACACAGCCCTCCCGATAGCTCTCCCTCCTCCCCGCGGAGCACGGCCGAGGAGGAGAGAGGCAGCTCAGGACCGGCTCCTACCCTGCCCTGTAGAGGGCGCCACCCCCACCCCCCCCCGCGACCCGACGACCCCCCCAGCTCTCCTGTCCCCCCCACTGCTGGTCCGTCCCTCTGGAGGGAGACAGGGCAACTCCTCTTTGTGGCGTTAATGAGGGGAGAGAACAGCGCCCCCTGCAGGGCGCGCCGCCCCACGCCGTGCGTGTGCCGTCTCCGGGGGCTCGGCTGCGGGCGGCGGCGCTGCGCGCCTAGAGGGCGTCCAGCAGGCTGTCGATGCGGGCGACCAGGTCCTGGCGGCGGCCGGCCAGCTGCCGCTCGCTCTCGACGTATGCCTCCTTCTTCACCTTCCCCGCCACCAGCCGCTCGGCCTCCTGGCAGGACCGCGCCACCAGCTCCCTCACCTGCCCGTCCAGCTTCTGGACCTCGCCCACCTGGGGAGCAGCCACACAGAGGCCGGTCAGAGAGGCGTCCCACCGACAACCACCCCCCCTCGCCCACCCGGGGGAGCAGCCGGTCAGAGAGGCGTCCCACCGACTTTACTCCTGCTCCGACGCTCATCCCCCACCCCCCTCCTCACCTTGTCCGCGAGGTCGGAGCCCTCCGCCTTGAGGCGCGCCTGCAGCGACGCGATCTCGTTGGTCAGCGCGCGGTGCTCCGCCTCCAGGGTCTTGCGGCCGCTGTTGAGCGCGCCGCTGTCGCGCGACTGCTTGTACTTGTTGACGGCCTCGTCGAAGTGGCGGTACAGGCCCAGCCGGCGGTTCACCAGGGTCAGCACCTGCTCGGTGATGGACGCCACCTTCATGCGTACCTCGGCCGCAGGGTCCTGCGGAGATCAGGAGAGAGAGAGCAGAGCTCTTCAGAGCCAGCAGCAGGCCAAGACCAGACAGGTACCACTTCACACACAGAGCGGCGGGGGTGTGGAACAGCCAGGACAACACTCTGGCTTCCTCCAAGTAACGTCCGAATATTATCCGGGGATCAAATCAGCTAATGAGGTCCCCCTTACCTTGGTGATGGAGAAGTCGAGGCGCACGTACACTATGACGGTGAAGAACAGGATGTAGAAAGCGCCGACCACCAGCAGGGGCTCCTGCAGCATCAGGATCTTGTTGAAGGTGTAGTGGACCTGAGAGAGAGAGACAGCAGTGACCACCCCCTCTCTCTGTGCTCGACTGGTCTCCCCTGGCGGCTCCGCGGCTCAGGGCTCACCACCATGTCCTGGATGTGCTGCTCCACGAGGTTGGTCTTGGTCGCCACGACGACGGGCCTGCCGAAGGTGTCCAGGTAGGTGTAGTGCAGCTGGTCGGGAATGCGGTCGATGGGGTAGGGAGTGTCCACGTGGATATTCCTGCAAGGACACCAGGGACCGTGATGGAGCACGGCATGCGGGCCGAGCCGGGCCGAGCCAGCGGAACGCCAGTCCAGGCCGCGGGGGACTCACCTGGCTCCCTCGGGCAGGATGATCTTCAGCGTGAGGGAGTCCATCACCTGGTCGTCAAACACATGGTCCACCAGCCGCATCTTCAGAGCGTACTGGTCACCTGAGGGAGAGCAGGTGGGAGAGTGTCAAGAGAGTGTGCGCGTGTGCGTGCCCCGGAGCCAGTGTGCGCGCGTGCTCGTCTCTCACCCAGGGTGTAGAGGTACTCGTAGCTGGGCAGGTTGTACCCGATGATGTAATGAGTCTTCCAGCCTCCGAACAGCGGGAAGCGCGGCCGGATCTCCATCTCCACGGAGTCCTCCAGCACCAGCAGGTGGGAAGTGGAGATGTTGCCGATCTCGTCCCGGTAATAGACGTCCTGGGCCGCAGCTGGCAGGATGGTCTGTTAAAGAGAGCAAGAGAGGGGATCAAGCCCACCCTGGTCTCCAGAGCCCCCCGACGCCCGCGCTCCGGCTTTCCAGGAGGGAACGGGCAGTTCCTTGCCGGCCGCTCGGGAGCCCGTCCTCAGGAGAGCCGCAGTGTACTGCGCTGCCCGGCCGCAGGAACGGGACCTCTCTGGTCTCGGAGAGAGCGGCCTGACAAGTACAAGTCGAGACCCTACTGTATTCAAAACCCTCCAAGTCACCCCAGCGGACGTCTTCGGAGCAAACGGAGAAACAACAGGGAAGAGCATTCAAAACCCAGAGCAGGAGGCGCTTCTCTGCACCGAGGGTGGTGGGAGAGTGGAGCGAGAGCAGCCCAGCCACACAGCTGAAGCCTGAAGGGCCGCCTCTCATTCGGGACCCGTCCCGTGCCGCTGTGCTCATCGGGGAGAGCAGCCCCCAGGTCCCCAGGACCCCCTCCTGCCTGCGGGGTACCCCTCACCCCCTCAACGCACCTTGAAGGACTTGATGGAGGAGACGCCGCTGTCGGACTGGCGCTGGTAGTCATAGCGGGAGAAGGGCCCCCGGAGCGTGGCGCCGGTGTGGCGCAGGTCCACGGTCTCCTCCACCGCGATGTTGCCCCAGTGCGACACCTCGATGGTGCGCGTGAGGCTGCTGATGGTCAGGAAGGGGCTGTTGTTCTCGTAGTGGATCTTCATGGCGTCCTGCAGGGGAGGGGGGACGCAGAGCCGGTCAGCGAGGAGGAGGAGCAGCAGAGCCGGCACCCACCCTCCACTGACCGGCCGATGACCCCTCCCACCCTGGCCGCCCCCCCAGGTGGACGAGACCAGTGCATCAGCCCCAGAACCAGCCGATGTCGGAGCCGCTCCTGTCCTGGGGCTGTCCGTGCGCACCCCCGGCACAGGGGACCCCCCGGGCGAACACCCACCTGGCTGTAGGGGGCGACGTCGCGGAAGGGGCCGTACTCGATGACCTCCTCGCTCCGGCTGGGGCTGCCCAGCTTGGTGTAGCTCTCCACGGTCTTGGAGGCCAGCCGCACGCGGGTGCTCTGCGTGCGCGTGGCGTAGGGCGAGTACAGGTAGTGGCTGCCCTCGAAGACCACCAGCTGGCGCTCCGCCTGCGTGATCTGGGTGGGGAAGGGCCGCAGCACGTGGGTGAACACCGTCTCCACCGCCACGCGCAGCCGGGCGCCCCCCGCCAGCGCCGAGGGCAGCTGCGCCCGGAAGAACCTGCCGCTGGGGGACACAGGAACGGGAGGGACAGACGTTGGAGCCGGGAGCAGAGGAACCGGCGGGGCTGCAGGACTCGGAGCGGGTCGAGCCACTGGTTCCATTAACAAACTCACCTTTGACCTCTGACCGTCGTCTCCTGCAGCTCCAGAGCGCTGTCCTCCTCCTCCTCGCCCTTCACCTGCCAGACACACAGCGGCAGTCAGCCCCGGGTTCAGCCTGGACTGGCCGAGGCGCTCTCCTGCCCGCCCCTGAACCCCTCGGCCGCAGAGCCTCTGGACCCCTGAAGGAGCCCTCGGCAGGGACGCCCGCACACGCAGACCTGGGGGGACTCTGCGGCAGCCATGAGGTTCAAGATTGACGTTTAAATCTTAGTCTTGGTGGGGGGGGGTTAGGGATAGGGGTCTGGTATTTAAGACTCATCACAGAGCCGTGCAGACTCTTCCAACGGGGCATGGCGGGGCGCGCGCACCGCCCCCGGAGCCTGTCCGCGAGCGCCAGCGCCAGCGCGAGCCGAGTGCTTACGTGTCACCGAGCGGCTCGAGGACCGCCGAGGAGGCGGGGGCACGCGGAAGCCGGAGCCGTCAAGCTCACACACAGCAGTGGACACGGTCGGTGTCCGGGTGCTTGTTCTTAAAGTGCATCCAGAAATTCGACCACTCAAAACAAGAAGGTTATCTTTTCTCACTGCCGATTTATTCCCCACCACGCAATTAGCTCAGGGCAGCAACGCTGCAGTTTAAAATGTCTCCTGCGCCGGCTGGGTAACCGCATACGCCAGCGTGCAGAGAAGACCAGTTTAAAACTTCATGCACCACAAAGTGCGAAAAGCCTTGAGCTCTGTCCTGCACGTTATAGTTACACATAGTCATAACTACACACGTTATAGTATTTCCCCAAAACGGACTGAGAAGCAATGAAGTCAACACTCATCTAACTTGATCACTCGAGCGGTTGTGGAGCTTTTGAACAGGCGTGTGTATTATCTGCGCAGTAACTATTATGGCGAGTTGGACTACTGACTCCCCCCACCCCCGGTACCCTGCTCAGACCCGCTGAAACGGGCCCGTCTCTCCCGCAGGCACTCACCGTCACCCCGACGAACGCCAGGTGTCCGGCCAGCTCCGGCTCCAGCGCCACCACGAAGCTGTGCGCCGGCGAGCCGCCCTGGTTGGCCAGCAGGATCTCCGCGGTGATCTTGGCGAGGTGGGAGCTGAGGTCCACCGTGCGCTTCACCTCCTCGTTCACCAGGGAGGCGTCGGGCGCTTCCGCGCCGCACAGCCCGGCGACGAGCAGCAGAAAGCCGGGGACGGACCAGCCCAGAGCGGGGCGCTGCATGATTTACAAGCCGAGCCGGGCAGCTGCTTCTGCAAACAGAGAGAACTTCGAGATCAACGGTGATCACGAAGAGGGACGGATTTTATCGACCTAATGCTTTTGCTTCTTTCAGTTTTGTTACGGCGCCTCCAAGGCCAAGTTTCCGAGCGGTTTTATAGAGGCCGCACTCCGCTTCGCTACACCGCCGCGGTGGGAGCGATGACGCCTCATTCACTCTGCGCACACTCGCGCGCAACATGGCGGCCGCCCTTGCACACGCCCACCCCCGGCGCGAGCACGCCACTGGCGCCATGTTGGCTCTCCAGACGCGCCCCTGCGGCGTCGTGGTGCAGAAAGATTAGAGCCGTAATGGCGCACATACGTGCCCAATTTCACAGGGGCCTTTCTAGAACCAAGGGGTCTGGCCATTGAAATCGCCTGAATAAAAATGCTCAGAGCAGCAAAAAAAAAGAAAGTAAGGCGCCTTGATTTTCACGCTTTGGTCTCGCATTTGTTTCTGTTTTACATATCCAGGTTTTTTTCTGGAATAATGACTTTACAAACAAAACCAGACCAGCCAACAACCACGTCACAGCTGGAGCAGAACGGCTGTTTCAGTCCATTGAGCCCAGAAACGGAGGGTTCGAAACACAAGAGCACCCTGAGAGCAGTGCCTGTCGCACAGAGTCGCACAGAGCTTTGTGATCCGCCACGCTCACCCTGCTGTTTTCTGAGAGAAGTCCGGGTATCGGCTTCAACAACATGGCTGGGCAGCTTGTTCCACACTCCCACGACTCCTTAATTAAAACTTTTGCTCTCAGTTTTAAATGCATGTCCACCTAGTTTACAGCCGTGTCCTCGGGTCCGTGTCCCTCGGTTCGCTCTGGAGAAGCCCGCTGGCTCTCCAGAGAGCTGGCGTGACTCTGTCTGTGTCCCGGCGGATTGTGAAGACTGGTATCAGGTCTCCCACAGTCTCCCCCGTCCCAGACTAGAGGTCCAGTCCCTCCGGCTGCTCAGAGCAGGACTGTCCTCTGGGCCCAGAGTGGATCTGGCTGCTCTTCTCCATTCCAGAGCAGCAACATCTTTTCTAGAATGTGGTGACAGGAATTGCAGACAATATTGTAAATCAGGCCTTACTAGTGTATCATACTCTAGCAACATGCCAATAATTAATGCTCACAGAGCTGAATAAAGTTCACGAGGTTCCTTAGGCTTGGCTACAATCATTCCTGTCCATAATGAGCATCGTGAGGAGGGTTACCGTGGCAACAAAAGAACTTTAGCATGTCCTAGGAGACAGGTCCAGGGATCTGTCTGGGAGAAGAGGCCAGAATCAGGGGGTGAATCTCAGGAAATAAGAGCTCAATGCAAACCAAAGATGTAGTTCTAAACTCTGAAGGTTATTCTGACAGATATTCAGTAAGCATTCTGTAGAAAATGAGTTTGACTTAGCTGAGTGTTGTAATCAGTACAAATGGGTTGCAGTACAAGAACCCCACCTGTCCTCTCCCCCTGTGTCGCAGGACAGGAACCCCACCTGCCCTCTCCCCCTGTGTCGCAGGACAGGAACCCCACCTGCTCTTCCCCTGTGTCGCAGGACAGGAACCCCACCTGCCCTCCCCCTGTGTCGCAGGACAGGAACCCCACCTGCCCTCTCCCCCTGTGTCGCAGGACAGGAACCCCACCTGCCCTCTCCCCCTGTGTCGCTGTACAGGAACCCCACCTGCCCTCCCCCCCGTGTCGCAGGACAGGAACCCCACCTGCCCTCTCCCCCGTGTCGCAGTACAGGAACCCCACCTGCCCTCCCCCGTGTCGCAGTACAGGAACCCCACCTGCCCTCTCCCCCGTGTCGCAGTACAGGAACCCCACCTGCCCTCTCCCCCTGTGTCGCAGGACAGGAACCCCACCTGCCCTCTCCCCCTGTGTCGCAGTACAGGAACCCCACCTGCCCTCCCCCTGTGTCGCAGGACAGGAACCCCACCTGCCCTCTCCCCCTGTGTCGCAGTACAGGAACCCCACCTGCCCTCCCCCTGTGTCGCAGGACAACAGTCACGGATTCTGGCTATGGAGCCTTCGTCAGGCGTGAGGCGTGACGATGTTTCCTTCCAGCAGGGAATAAACCTTCACCTGTTTCTCTGCAGCCTACACATGCTGACACAGCTTCAAGTCTCTTATTGTTTCATTGATATATTGTTAATAAATCAGATATAAATTTGAAAGGCAAGAAAGGCCATATAGAGGAAATTGCAGTTTATAATTATGGTTAATATTTATATCGCTTTGATTCCTTAGCTGTCTGAAATTCCTACTGCCCTTCCTGCTTTCCTAATCTCACATTCTCTTCATCCCTGAGCTCCTGCCGTTTAAGAAGTCAAGGACTTCTGACGTTTTCTAGAGAGGCGCTGTGATGTTGCACCTGCTAAGATGACAGCCGAGGCTCCGCTAAACAATGGCTGCGTGTCTGCAGATGTGAAGCCGCAGGTCACGCTGATGATTAATAATTCATGAGCGGGGCGGGACAAGCGGGGTTTACGGCCCGGCACGTAAGGGCGTGGTTACGAGCTTTAGCCAACGGGACAGCAGATGCAGAGCCGTGGGCGGGGACCAGGGGCGGGGCCCCGTCGGGCGTGCGGGATGACGTCAGCGGCCCGCTGACACAAGGGGTTGTTTTGGAGGAAGTGAGGGAGCGCGGAGAGACAGAGAAAGAGACATAGGTCGTGCACAAGGGGTCGGAGAAGACAGGAAAAAAAACTAAACAAATAAGGCTGCAAAAATCACCAAGGAAAGCGCAGCTTCTGAACTCGCGGCGGAATCACGCCGAGAGCCGAGAGAGGTGCCTCGGAGGAGGAGTGACGGGGATTGCGGGAGCCGGTGCGGTGGACTGTAGCCCCAGTGTCGAGCTGAGACCGCGGAGAAGAGGCTGTGGGTTTTTATCTCATTAACACGACCTCGACCAGCGCCTCTGGGGATCCGGGTGAGTTTGTCCCGCAGGCTTGCGCGCTGAGCCGCTGTCTGCCAGCGGCGGGTGGGGGGAGCGCAGGCAGGGAGGCGAGCCTCGCCGGAGGAGGCCCTGTTGCGCCGGGGCTCGGAGCTGGGGAGAGGCCGGGGCTCGGAGGCGGCCGGGCCGGCCTGCACCCTTACCTCCCGCCGGTGCGGACCTTGGACCGGCCGTGGCTGTGTGCCACGGGGCCGTGCAGCCGCTGGCGGACGGGTGCGGGGGCCGGTCAGGTACAGACCGGGGATGGAACCGGGCCCGTAGGGCACGGAGGAGCCCCGTGTCCGTGGAAAATTCCCGGAAAACAATGGCCTGTCGGGCGTCGTTTCCAGTCTGTGTCTGTTATTCCGTTATTCGTGGCAGTAGGAGTTTGTCGGACTGGGGGTGTTGTGACTGTCGACCGTGACATCAGAGCGGTTGAATCGGTCGAGACCCCGCCGAGCTGGTCCGGGTGGCAAGAGGAGACATTGTGCTTTCCGGTTAGGGGCAGGAGTCCGGTTCTGAACCTGTTACCGGACCGGCGCTGCCGGGCCGGGCAGCTGCTGTGACATCTGGACGCGCTCGGATGTCGGAGCAAGACGCAGCGACTGGAATGAGGCCTCGGCTGTCGGCGGTGATCTCTCGCCAGCGAAGGAAGCAGATTCTCCTTGGCAAAAAAAAAAAGTCTCAGACCATGTGATCCGACTTTTCTTAGTGTCATGGGTTGCAGATTAAATATGGAAACGCCAGATTGAGGAAATCAGTCCCGATGCTGGGAGACACTGGAGAGAGAAATCAGAACACGTCTGTGCTGTGATCGGTCCACTCCATCCCGTATCTCACATCAATATTAAATCGTCTTCCTTTAAAAAAAAAAAACACTTCTGTTGGATGAGCTCAGGGGCGGCTCTGTTCCGTCTTTCCTGCAGTGTGTGGGGCCCTGAGCTCACTGCGATCTGCCAGACTCTGGGTGTGTGCTTGTACTCACAGTCTGCAAAGGTTTGTTTAGTACTAGTTCAGGTAAAAAAATCCCTCAGTCTGAAAGCACAGGCTGGAAGCTGCTGGTGCTGATGCCTGTCGTGGCTGTGAGCAGCAGGCTGTCCGCTCAGCGGTCCGCGGGCTGATGGTGGTCCTGACACCCCTGTATGGGCTTGGACTCGGGTGATCCCCGGGTCCGAACAAGGGGTTACCTCGGGTCCTCCAGCACTTTGGGCGAACGGGATGTGTGAGCGTGGGGGCTGGGCTTAGAGGCTACACCTCCAGACCAAACTAAGAGTGCAGAGGCTGCGGACCACCTGACCCAGGGGAACAGCAGCAACACTGCCCAGAGGAAACGACCGGAGAGTCTTGTCCAGCACTGTGTGGGTCGGGATGTTCTCTGGACACTGGTCAGCCCTGGTCTCAAGATGCTGTCCAGACACTGCGGTCAGCTCAGCCTTGGTGTCAGGCCACTCAGCAGACACTATGGCCAGCTCAGCCCTGGTCACTCGTGTCTCAGGTGGTTCTCTGGACACTGTGGTCAGTTCAGCCCTGGTCACTCGTGTCTCAGGCCTCTCAGCGGACACTGGCCAGCTCAGCCCTGAACTGGATTGATCCTGACACCTCGGTCCAGCAGGTTTTCTTGGACTTTTTAATAACTTAGTTATAACAACTCTGTAATAACCTCCCAGCAGCTTCATGCCAGTGGAGGGAGGTTCCGTCGTGTCACCAGCACAGATCTGACCAATCTCCTGCCGGGCGGTGGCTCTGGAGGGCCTGATGCAACACAGACAGACACTCGTCTGCAGCAGCAGAGCTCTGCAGTGTTTCTAAACACCTGTGTCACTCGTGACGCAAGCTAGGCTCAAGCATCTTTCCACGCTCAGTGTGCAGGATCTGTGTGGGGGGGTTCAAGTGCGGCCTCGTCAGATCCAGGGGCTGCCAGTGATGGAGTTCACAATCTGCAGGGCGCAGAGTTCTGATGAGACCCTGCAGTTAAACCCATTTCTCCTTGCAGAGGCACCAGAACTATGGTATCTGTTTTCGGTTGGGCCACCCTGGACAGCCATCACGCGCCCAGACTGTTCTGGCACCAGAGCCTGGAACAGAGAAAGTGTTTGAGTTCTGTGTGAAGTGCTCTCTGATTCACATGAGAACACTTGCAGTGCTCTACGGACGTGGTTGGGATGTTTGCATTGGAACTGTGAGATGTTGCACGAATTTTATTATAGATGCAGAACTGTGAATTACAGAGACATGCTTCCAGCACACAAACAAACTTAGACAAGCAAGATAAACGCGGAGCGGAGCTGTAGCCCAGTTCTGACTGAGTCTACCAGCGCAGCGTGTTGGTAAACTGACACGTTGGTTTGGTGTTCGTTTTTCTAACCGGTAACCCAGAGCACAAGAGAACTGAGTTGTTTACTGAAGTCCAGACAGTAGGAATTCCTTGTTTTTACAGTTGTTTTTACCCTGTAGCGGAACGAGCCTGAAGAGCTCTTCTGCAGGTTGGCTGTGTGACGGCAGCAGTGTTGTTGTGCTTCACTGAAGCACTTTGAAGATGTGGGAACCTCTCTGCGCTGTCATTGTTGTCAGTGGGGCAGCTTGAGGGGCTGGACATGGAGGTGAAGCCCATTTCCTATTCAGCCTGGCCTGTAATGCTGCTGTGGAGCTCGTTTGGCAGAGAATAACATGGCAGCTGAGCTCAAAATGCTTGTTTTTAGCCAGTACGCCTGGCTTTCCAAAGGAAGGCTGCTGATGTAACCTTTCCGAGCGTCTCTTTTTTTTCACTGCCTCCGAGCGCAAGAGCAGATCGCAGGCGGCCGTGCTGTGCAATGCTGCCCCCTCTGGTGGCCGGGGGTGTGCAGCCGGGCCAGGGCTGAGCGAGCCCGGCTTCGTTCACAGGCAGGTGAACTTGTGATGGCCGAGTTGTCCCACCTGGGAGTGGCAGCCTGGCCTGTGCAGCAGGGGCCGCTGTGGCCTCCGGCTCGGTGGGCCACACAGGTCTGCGAAGGACAGGCCCTCAGCTGCCTCTTATCCTGCTGCAGGAGCCTGAAGTCTGTAGCGGAACAGGCAGCACTGTTGTGCTCCAGTGTGGTTGGGTCTGGAGTGACTGGGGCTGGGCAGTGCTGGGGGCTGTACGCAGGAGTGTTTGTTGTAGCTGTGTTGTTGAAGCTGCTTTGTTGCTGTTGCTGCCTCCTCGACCGTGACGGAGGGCTGGATTTCTCAAGGGCGTGGGCGGTAGGGTAAACAGGGTTGTTGCCCTGGGCTCGGTCCTCCAGGTGCGTCTCGGATACACTGGCCCCTGGTGCCAAGACCTGCCAGGTGCCTGTGTTGCCGTCGTCTCTGTCTGGGTATGTAGGCGGGACACAGACGCCTCGTTCTTGAGGGAGGTGTGTGGTCGAGGGGTCGGTGGTGTGGGGGTGGTGACCCCGGTCAGGCGAGGGAGAAGAGGCTGCGCGTCTCTCCTGTCCTTCCTCGGGCTTGGAGGAGCAGGATGCTCTCCGGCTATGGGGGTGCGGTTGTTCGGCTCCCAGGTTGTTCCTCCAGCCCGGAGCTGCTCAGCCCCTCTCTCCGTCGAAGGGCGTTTGTAGACGGCCGCGTGCTGTTTGTTGAGGGAGGCAGGAGCTCCCAGGGTCTCTCTGGAACGTGACGGGAGTTTCCCTCCACTCTGGCCTCTATCTGCACTGATCCGACGTGATCCCCTGCCACGCTGGGATCCGGGCTGCCGTGAGCCTCTCAACCCGGGTACCTGGATAACAAAGTGACTCCAGCGTAAACCCCTGGTTTCACGGAGCTCCAGACAGCACACAAAAGGGTCCCAGTTTTATTGAGAGGGGGAAAAGCACATTGAAACTTGCGTGTTGTGGAATGCAGGTATCGAGTTCAGGGAGCTGTCCAGTTGACTGTTTATCAATCTCTGCCTTTCACGGTGCAGTGCCCTGAGGCGTGATTGTAGTTTGTCACGGGTTAGAGTTGTTTATAAAATCTGGCTCCCTGCTGGAGTCGGCGCTTCATGGCAGCTGACATGCCCAGTGCACGGGGTCGCCGTGTTCCAGCGGAGCAGCGCAGGCACGAGCAGTTGGGAAAGACTGGAGTTGTTGTTTCTCTCCAGATTGTGTAACAGGGCACAAGCTGTTCCCAGAGAGCCTCAGGATACTGACACAACGCTTCCTGGTCTGGCTACTCAGATGTAGTGCACAGGCCACAGCCTCTGGCCAATCAGAGCTGGAGGGGGCGTGGTCCCAGTCAGCCCCACCCCTTCCTGGGGGGATGTTGATTGACACTGGGGCTCCACACAGAAGGCCTCTCTGGGGCAGTGTCTGCCCCAGGGCATTGTTGATGTTTGACCCTGTTTGTTCATGATCTAAATTAAAAGTTGAAGCAATTTTTTAAATCCTTTAGACTATGTTAAGTTGCTACAGGTTTTGGCGATATTTGAAAAATGTCATGGAGTAGGTGAACATGGTTGCATCAGTATGTGTGTCTGGCAGTGTGTGTGTCGGGTTGTGTGATGCTGTGTGTGTGTCTCGGCCTGCCTCCCTCGTGCCTCAGCAGCTGATGCGCCACATGACGGGCATGTGAGCGGCGCTGTACAGCCCCATACTCCTGCTGTCCTGGGCCGGGAGGCAGTATCCTCACCCCACGAACACTGGAGCTGCTCCCTGGACCCAGGGGCTCCTTCCCGTCTCTCATTCTGTCTCCCTGGCGCTGGGGCAGTCCGGCAGAGCTCCAGGGAAACGAGCTGACTGTCTCTCCAGCCATCGAGGATGGCTGTGTCACAGGTCAGAGGTCACCACCACCTGCTGGCAGTCTGTAGTCTGTGTGAAGGGACAGAGGCCAGGAGCAGTGTTTCTCGGGGGGGGGGGAATGAAGGCAGGAGCTGTGTTTCTCTGTGGAGGTGGGGGCAGGAGCTGTGTTTTGATCTCTGATGGATACAACTGTTCCTAACGTGTGCAGTGTGTTATTTCACTTATTTCAAATATCCTCTTCATGTCAGCCATGGCTTATTAAAAAAAATATTTAAAAAATGCAGCTCGGTCACTAGAAAAATTCCAAATGCATGGACTGTAGATTCCTCAAGGTTGCAATCAAAACCACTTGTTCTTTAGTACACTGGCTTTTGCCTTGCTGTCTGTCTCTGTGGGGCTGATTTTCATACATGATCAGATAATAGACAACGAACATTTTCATCATTTTCATCGACAAAATTAAGACTATATGTAAATGAAACAACAGTTTAGATAAAATATATCGTTTGCAGACAGCCACTGTGATCCTGTACTGTCCTCCCGATGGTCACCACAGCCAGGCCATGCCGATGGGCTGACACAGGCAGGCCTGGCTGTTCAGATAGGATAGCCTCAGTGACCACAGCCTGGCCAGGGAAACTGGACACAGGCAGACCTGGCTAACCAGAGAGGATACTTGTGCTCCCATGGCAATGTTCTCGGACACAGAAACATAATTGTACCTTTTACTGTGCTGTACAATGCACCACAATAAGAGAAACATTCTTCCTAAAAACAGCTGTTCACATCCCAGAATTTCCACACCTGCCAGACTGCCAGAAAAAGCTCTGAATCCGAGTCAGTTTGGCAGAACTGATGGTCCGGTCCACAGTGAGCGCTGTAGCTACCTGGTTCTGCACTGCTCAGTTGTGCCAGAGGAGAGGGAGACCACAGGGGTGGGTTTTTCTGTGTGGCACCTGCATCTTACTGATGGCTCGTCTAGTTTGCATGTCTGTACACATAACTCTGTTTTGTTTTATTGATATTTTCCTCTGTTAAAATGACGTGAATTTAACTCTTTCACTCTTGTTGCTTTAAGTTTTATTTTTCTAGGCTGTAGTAGTACACAAGTGATTGTTCCTGGTTGGTCACATGTTTTGGCAGCTCTGTGGATGTGCCAGGCAGAAGGGATGTTCGGCTGTCCAGCCAGTAGCTCATTGATCCCAGGAGCTCATCCAGCTGTGTCTTGAGAGAAGACAGGCTATCGGTTTCACCAGCATGGCTGGGCAGCCATTTCATACTCCCACCACCCCTTGAGTAAAGCCCCAAGCCCCTTTGTCTAAAATTCATGTTACATTGCTGATTTTGAAGGCAGGGGCCTTTTAGATGGGTTGATTTTGTCTGTGCCTTTGAAGGTTTTTAGTAATTGAATAGTGGGGTCCCTTCGTAGTCTTCTCTCTTCAAGTGTGAAGCGGTTCGGTCAGCTTTCAGCCGTGTGAGCTGGAGCGGTCTGGCTGATGTTCTGTGGGCTCTTTCCAGAGCAGTGCTGTCGTTTCTCCGGGTGCCCAGTGTAGTTGGGAATTGGACAGGAGGGGAATGTGTCCGCGATGAGTCTCTGCACACAGACAGGAAAGTCACTCTGGCTCGAACCCAGCTCGTCTGCGCGGCTCGTCAGGGTGCTCACCTGATTGTAAACACTGCGCTCTGGTCACAGGAGCCCACAACCACCCCAGTGAAGCGAGATCGCTGACTTGTGCAGGGAACGGTTTTAATTAGCGACACAATCTAATTTTATTAATTATTCCAAGAGAAATTTCTTGTTTTGTTTTTGCCAGCGTGTTGGGCATCTCGTCCCGGTTCAGCTCTGACTGCCTGCAGCGTGTGAGCTCCTGCTGTCTTCAGGCATCTCCCCCAGGCCCCACTGTAGGTATCGGTTTTCTGCATCTCCTGTATGTAAGGTGCAAGTCCAGATGCTCTCAGGCAATGCAATGTTTGGGTCTCCTCTGTTTCATGCTTGATGTTGTGCAATAATCTGTTCTCCGTCAAGCTCCTTAACTGCTAGTGCCTCGAACCCGCAGAGCTCCATGGAGCTCCACCCAGGACCAGTCCACCCCCTCTGTCCTGTGAAGTTCAGATTTCCAGTTCTTTTCTGCTGGTAATCTGGGGTTTTTCCCTCTTTCTTGCAGCTCCGACAGAATGACGTCCAGGAAGAAGGTGCTGCTGAAAGTCATCATCCTGGGAGACTCTGGGTGAGTGAGTGTCCGAGCACCGCTCCCCCCCCCATCTCTCCTGCCTGCCGGGTCGCTGGTCTCCCCCCCCCCGCCATCTCTCTCCGGCCACCTCAGAGGGGCCCAGTGGGCAATCGCCAGCCTGCAGGCCCGCTCCGCCCCGTCTCCTCGCCCTCCCACCCCAGCAGTGGGACCCGATGTTGGGCGTCGCTGGGCTGCGCCAGCAGGAGCGTGGCGGAGGAGGCGCCGTGGACCACAGGATCCGACTTCAGTCCGGTGTCTCTGTTGCATGTTTGTGTGACGTGACGGGCGGTGCAGCATTCAGCTTCCCTCGACCCGGTTTGGAAAAGCCGCTTCCCTGTCTCGCTCCACATCTTCACTCTCTGCTGCAGCCTTTCAGCTTCCCAGCCCTCTCTGGCTTGAACCCGTCTCCGTCTGTGTCCTCTTGCTTCCGTCTGTCCAGCCTGTTCAGAGGCGCCGGCTCGCACTGACCGGCTGGGAGGAGGGCCGATTGTTGCCCTGATCCCGATCCCATGACGGTAAACTCCGTCTCTGTGTGCCTCCTCCCAGGGTGGGGAAGACCTCCCTGATGAACCAGTACGTCAACAAGAAGTTCAGTAACCAGTACAAGGCCACAATAGGAGCCGACTTCCTGACGAAAGAGGTGATGGTGGACGACAGGCTGGTCACAATGCAGGTACCCTCTGTCTGTCTGGACCTCTCTCCTTTCCTCTCTCTCCCTCTCACTTTCTATCACCCTCTCTACCTCTTTCTGTCACCCTCCCTCCCTCTTTCTCTCTTCTGATTACTCCTGACTCTCTCTCTCCTCCTTCTTTCCCTCTGGTGTCCCCCTCTCGCCTCTAACGGCTCTTCCGCCCTCCTGCCCCGCAGATCTGGGACACGGCGGGCCAGGAGCGCTTCCAGTCGCTGGGCGTGGCGTTCTACCGGGGCGCGGACTGCTGCGTGCTGGTGTTCGACGTCACGGCCCCCAACACCTTCAAGACGCTGGACAGCTGGCGGGACGAGTTCCTGATCCAGGCGAGCCCCCGCGACCCCGAGAACTTCCCCTTCGTCGTCCTGGGCAACAAGATCGACCTGGAGAACCGCCAGGTGGGCGCAGAGCTGCCGCACGTGGGCTTGGGGTCGAGGGAGCTGCCCTGCGATGGATTACCGTGGCTGCTAGTCCGAGTCCGAGCTGTGTGTGACTGTGCTGGCGGGCCCGGGCCCGGGCTCTGGGTGTTTTGGCAGGTCATTCCTGCCACTCCGGTCCGGATCGGGCTCTGGGTCACTCCTGCGAGTCCTGTCCGGACCGGTCGTCTCAGCGTGGTGATGGTAAAAAGCGGGGGGGGGGGGGTGGCGCTCTCAGGGTCACTCCTGCGAGTCCAGTCCGGCTGGGTCTTCTTAGCGCAGCGATGGTAAAGAGCGGGTGGGGGTGTCTCTGTGGGGGGGTGGCGAGGGAGGGGCTCGCTCTCATGCGCTCGCTGCGCTGTCCCCCCCCGGCCCCGCGCTGATCCCTCTCCGCCTCCCAGGTCACCACCAAGCGCGCTCAGGCCTGGTGCCAGAGCAAGAACAACATCCCGTACTTCGAGACCAGCGCCAAGGAGGCCATCAACGTGGAGCAGGCCTTCCAGACCATCGCGCGCAACGCCCTGAAGCAGGTGAGCCCCCTGCTGGCGGCCCCGGTACTGCGGAGGGCCCGCTTTCCCTGGCTCCCGCTAACGATCGCTCTTCCCGTCTCCCCCCTCCTCTCAGGAGACGGAGGTGGAGCTGTACAACGAGTTTCCGGAGCCGATCAAACTGGACAAGAACGAGCGGGCGCGGCCGTCCGCCGAGACCTGCAGCTGCTGAGGAGAGCAGGGGTTCGAGAGGCTTGCCCTGACTGCGCCCTCCATCCCTCCGCCCTTCCCGGCCTTCAGTTCTGCCCCCCTTCTCCCCCACTGGCCTGGCCTGCAGCTCTGATCCTGTCACCTGCTGTAGATGTTAAAGTAGCGCAAATCTGGTCCCCACACTGTGCTGTCGACACACACACACACACACACACACACACACACACACACGATCATGCAGACTCGCCCCCCTTCTTCTCCAACAAAAGCAGAACAGCAGAGCCCCCTCTCCCACAGCCCTGCAGGCACACCCCACTCGCCCCTGCTGCGGTGCTCGTGTGGGAGAGTCTCACCCCTGCTGCGGTGCTCATGTGTGGGAGAGTCGCTCCTCTCGCTGGCTCCTGCTGCCCGGGCACACGGGTGCTGGGCTGGACGGGGGCTGAATTCCAAGCTCCTGCCCCTCCTCTGCGACCTGGCCAGGCCTGCTGCAGAAGACAAGGTGGAAGTCATACAAAGTGAGATTTGGATCTGGTGAAAGGAGTGCGGGGGCACTGCTGCTCTGGGGGCTGGGGTTCCCCTGAAGACGCCCGACCTGCCCAGGGGACCGGCTGGGTCCCTGTCCCTTGTTCCAGTCCTCAGAACGCTTGTTCCCTCGTGTGCTCCAGACTGAACTGTTCGAGGGGTCTTCACGGGAGCCTCCTGGTGGCAGAAACAGATTTTCCTCTCCGGTTTAACCCCAGTGCAGGTCTCCCTGCCCACAGGATCACAGGCCTCTCCTGTCCCTCTCCTCCTCCTCTTCCTCTCCGACCTGCCCTCTGTGTCCCTTCGGCACCTGTTTGACAAGTACCCCACTCCCACTCCCACTCCACCACCCCCCCTTACAAGTAGAACATGAGTCTCCAGCCACTTCGTCTCATTAGGAAACTTTGATATACAAAAAGTGCTGAAAAACAAGACCAGATTAGAAATATAGAACTTAGAGAAACAGTTAGTTTTCCTATTGCTAATATTAACACTGCTCTCTTGTCACTGCACAGCCTGGCTGTGACTCTTCTTGCTCTGTCCTGTTATCGTCTACCGGTAAAGGCCGAAGTCTTTCTGTCCATCTCCTCTCTCTTCCTCTCTCTGCAGGTTGCTCAGGTTGGCGAAGGTTTTGTTAAATGCTTGATATTATTTTTAACTGATCAGATAATACCTTTTACACTCTGTTCATGTATTATTATCTTTAGAAAATAATTGCATTACATGGGAAACAAAAAGAGTCATTCAAACATGGCAAAAAAAGGAAAATACAAAAAAAAACTTCTTGTAAGAGTTCATCATGGTATTATTAATGACGTAATACATGCACAGCAGCCAATGATGTTTAAAAATAAGTATTTGGGTTTCAGAATAATAAAAGTTCTTGAATACAAGTGCCCTTGTGTGCTCTTGCTGCAGTGGAGGAGTGAAGTTTGAAAGAGACCAGACAGGGCGCAGAGATGTGCTTTCATGTGGCTCAGCTGCTAAAGGCACTGTGCGGTTGAGCTGCTGTAGCACAGAGGTTGCTGGGATTCCCATGTAGTGCTGCACAGCTGGCCAAGAGGTCCTGAGTTTGGATGAACTTGAGCTGACCTCTTTCAGTTCAGAGTGCTACAACTAAAGAACACCCCTGGCCAGTGAGACACCCCACTCCTCCAGTCAGTGCCCACTGAGCCCCCAGTCTGTCAATGAGACACCCCACTCCTCCAGTCAGTGCCCACTGAGCCCCCAGTCTGTCAATGAGACACCCCACTCCTCCAGTCAGTGACCACTCTCCTGTGACCTTGTAGATTTCGATGTCTGTTTTGTGGCTGCAGTGGAAAAACAGACCTGTAATGTGCACAGCTGTGGACTGATAGATGCTTGCTGCAGTGACACAGAGCTCCCACAGGGGGGAGCTTGCCATGACTTCAGAGGGAAAGTGTATTATCCACTACGTGCATTTTTTTTAAATCAGTAAATGCAAACTGGAGTCGCACAAAGTGTGTCTTGAGGGGCCCTAGTGCCAGTCCTGGTGTTCTAGTCGTGTTTCAGGCACTCGTTGGCGCAGCGAGCAGCTTGTCTCTCGATTGCTGTTCTGTTTGCAGGGTGGAGAAGGGCTGGGAGAACCCCTGAGCCCTACCTCTTCTCCCAGAATTCCTGTACAAACAGACCCAGTCCAGCCTGGGAGCCTAAAGCATGTCAGGACAACTGAGGGCTGGTGCTGCAGGCTGGGCCATTCGATGTGTCTTTTCTTCTGAAAGTCACAAAGAACAGGCAGGGAAGAAACATGCAGGACAGTCTGGGGTTTGTATTCATCCACACCTCCCACCTAGACCACCCACGGTTCATACCAGCCTAATGTTTCAAAAGCAGAAAAAGATTTCATTCCACAGTTGAGCCTTTTCATTAACAGCCTCCCATCAAAATCTTTTTCGAGTAGGAGGATTGAATAGTCATGGCATAGGAAGCCATAGTACAGTACATGTACAATTACAGTAGCAAGCAGTGGGACTGTCCCAGTACAGTAGACACTCCTGTTACAATAGGGGCTACAGTCCCAGTACAGTAGAACAGTCTGTTACAATAGGATCTACAGCCCCAGTGCAGTAAGAACAGTCTGTTACAATAGGAGCTACAGTCCCAGTGCAGTAGACCAGTCTGTTACAATAGGATCTACAGCCCCAGTGCAGTAGAACAGTCTGTTACAATAGGAGCTACAGTCCCAGTACAGTAGAACAGTCCTGTTACAATAGGAGCTACAGTCCCAGTGCAGTAGAACAGTCTGTTACAATAGGAGCTACAGTCCCAGTGCAGTAGAACAGTCTGTTACAATAGGAGCTACAGCCCCAGTGCAGTAGAGCAGTCCTGTTGCAATAGGAGCTATAGTCCCAGTGCAGTAGAGCAGTCTGTTACAATAAGAGCTACAGTCCCAGTGCAGTAGAACAGTCTGTTACAATAGGAGCTACAGTCCCAGTGCAGTAGAACAGTCTGTTACAATAGGAGCTACAGTCCCAGTGCAGTAGAACAGTCTGTTACAATAGGAGCTACAGTCCCAGTGCAGTAGAGCAGTCTGTTACAATAGGAGCTACAGTCCCAGTGCAGTAGAGCAGTCCTGTTACAATAGGAGCTACAGTCCCAGTGCAGTAGAGCAGTCTGTTACAATAGGAGCTACAGTCCCAGTGCAGTAGAACAGTCCTGTTACAATAGGAGCTACAGTCCCAGTGCAGTAGAACAGTCTGTTACAATAGGAGCTACAGTCCCAGTGCAGTAGAACAGTCTGTTACAATAGGAGCTACAGTCCCAGTGCAGTAGAACAGTCTGTTACAATAGGAGCTACAGTCCCAGTGCAGTAGAGCAGTCCTGTTGCAATAGGAGCTACAGTCCCAGTGCAGTAGAACAGTCTGTTACAATAGGAGCTACAGCCCCAGTGCAGTAGAACAGTCTGTTACAATAGGAGCTACAGTCCCAGTGCAGTAGAACAGTCTGTTACAATAGGAGCTACAGTCCCAGTGCAGTAGAGCAGTCCTGTTGCAATAGGAGCTACAGTCCCAGTACAGTAGAGCAGTTGATCACGGAAGGAGAACTGATCTGCCGCTCTGAAATACCGGTACCAGCATCAGCCAGCGGAACCGGCCCGTTCAACATAGGATTGTCCTGTTCGGAGCACAGATGGAGCGCCAGCGCCCTCTCCCGGCCCCGACCGGAACATGATCAATTCAATTCAATTCAAGGTACTTTATTAGCATGATCGATGGGTACAATCAGTGTTGCCAAAGCAAATAAAAATAATAAAATTAACATGAAACAAAACAAAAAATAAAAGTAAAATAAAATCTACAGGCATATTACAGACATTTACAACAAGGATATATCATAAAATATTTACATATACTGTAAACGGTCACTCTCGGGTCCGGCGGTCGTGATGTTCCACTGCCAATGAGAACAGCTTAGCAACGGAGCCGTATCGAGGAGGGGAGGATCCAGGTCCGAGCGCGATCTGATTTACTTATTATACGACTGTGGAACCTTCTGTAGCGAGACAGACGAAGGCATACGATAATAGAAGGCGTGGCCGAAGGCGATGGAAAATGTCGATTTCACTAGGTTCATAAGCTTTCAATTATTTTTTCATATTCATATGGAATTACTTTATATATATAGTGCCTGTAGGATCTATCTTCTCAAAGCGCTTCAGCTTACAGCCCACACTGCCGCCAGTGCGCTATGGGCGACCTGTGTTCCAGGCTGCGACAGGACTGAGAAGCGCGACAACTCAGCCCAGACGCGGTCTAACGTGCAGCCTGTTCACGAATCTGGATCCGGATCTGTACACGCATTCACGAGTGCAGTACACGTGCAAAGTCCGCGGCATTCAATACTGCAGTGTTTCACGATGTAGCATTCCCGCGAAACATCCCAGTGGACACACTCGTGTCAGCGGCTGAACGGCTGTCTTACTCGCTGCCAGTTGGCCGCTTCTGGTGTCGCACCGGGAGCTGACGGAGCTCTTCATTCCGCCCGGCAGAAACATGCCGCAAGCGGCCGCGCGGGGGCGCCCGCTGTGTTAGTTACAACAAATTAAACTCGGGATATTTAAAAATCCGCCGGAGCTACCGGGCCCCTGGCGCCGCAGTCACAAGGAACCCCCTCTCCGCAGCCGGTGCGTGACGGGGGCTCCCCAGGAGAGCGCCCGCCGTCTCCGCCAGGGCTCCGGGAAGAGGGTGCCCCTATCCTGTGCATCGCAGCGAGCCCGAGGTGCGCTCCCCACTTCCGCGCTTTCCCCCCGGAATCCGGGGCGCAGCGCGCGGGCCCGCACCCCGCTCGGCAGGGCGGCGCCTGGGGCTCGCGCCGACGCCCCGAAACCTGCCCGCGCCCCTGGGGCGCGCGAGAAAAGCGCCACGAAAGCAGCTGCAGAAAGCACAACTTTGCACGCGCCGCACAGGCTGCTGTTGTTGTTCTCAACGAGGTCCGCGCCTCGCCTATAAAGCGCGCGGCCGCCGCAGCGCGAGAGACTCAGATACAGGCTCGCGCTCCGGCTCCACGTCTCGCAGCTCACCTGCACCCGGACACACACACCCACTCCCACTCCCACGATCACAGCCATGGCCGCAGAGGTCCAGGAAACGGCGCCCGTCTCCGTGCCCGAGGAGGCCCCCGCCGCGCCCGAGAAGAAGCCCACGGCCGCCAGCAAGAGAGCCAAGCCGGCGGGCAGCCCGGCCAAGAAGCGGTCCGGCAAGAAGAAGAACCAGCCGGGCAAGTACAGCCAGCTGGTGGTGGAGACCATCCGCAAGCTGGGCGAGCGCAGCGGCTCCTCGCTGGCCAAGATCTACAACGAGGCCAAGAAGGTGAGCTGGTTCGACCAGCAGAACGGCCGCACCTACCTGCGCTACTCCATCAAGGCGCTGGTGCAGAACGACTCGCTCATCCGCGTCAAGGGCACCGGCGCCAACGGCTCCTTCAAGCTCAACAAGAAGAAGCTCGACAAGCCGGCCGCCAAGAGCCCCGCCGCGGCCGCCAAGAAGGCGAAGAAGCCGCCGGAGAAGAAGGCGAAGGCCAAGCCCAGCCCCAAGAAGAAGCCGCCGCAGCCCAAGGCGCCCGGAGCGGCCAAGCCGGCGAAGAAGGCGGCCAAGAAGACGGCCAAGCCGGCCAAGAAGACGGCCAAGCCGGGGAAGAAGCCCAAGAAGGCCAGCAAGCCCGGCGTGCCCAAGGTGCCGAAAGCCAAGCGCGCCTGAGCCGAGCCGAGCCGGACCGAACCGGCGGATCGGAGATGCTTCTATTTTTGTAAGAGAACAGTGTTGTTGCACGGCGCCTAGCGCTGTCTCCCCCACCCCTGTTGTTGCATATAATGCGTTCGTTTCCGTTTTTTTTGTTTCGTTTATATATTTTTTTTTTAAAAGATGGTTAATCTGCGTGTTTTTTAACGTTTGTACTTGGGTTTGTTTCTAATTGCCGCGGGCGGGGGCCCGGTGCCCGGTGCCGAGGATGACGTATTTCTGTACCGGGGCGAGGGAGGAGGAGGGTGGCGGCGCAGGCGGTACGGACCTGGACTCGGTGGTCCCGCGGTCTTGCGTGGGGGCCGCACGGCTGGACAGGGGTGGGCTGCTCGCACTGATTCGCCTGTAGCCTGGCAACCGCCGAACTTCCGCCGTGCTCGGCCCCTGTGCACCCTGGGACATGTAGTCCGGCTGCGGCTCGAAAGCGGCGCCTGTAGGCGTTTGAGCAGAACCCGCAGGCGGGCTGCAGGGTGGGCGGCAGCTCGGGGAGGGGGAACGGAGTTGAAGGGGGAAACGCAAAAAAAATGCTTAAGGTCTGCATCATGTAAGCCGCTTGGTTAGACCTTTTTGCTTTGAGCAGTTTTGAGTAACTTGTCACTTTCTCGAAAGACAGCTGCTTAATAAACTATGTTTAAACGCCTGTGAGTGTCCTGGGTGTCTGCTGGGGCGGGGTGGCTGAAGAGGAGACTGACGGCGGGTTCCGAGGAGCACAACAGCGGCGAGCGTGTGCGTTGCATGCAAATATATGAACTGTTCTACGTGGGCACCGCTTTTACATTAAAGAAGCTTACAGCAGTGTAAACATGCTCCTGGAGGGCAGCAGGCAGACAGGGCGCAGAGACTCGGCTGCTGCACGTCACCCCTGGGCGGGGCCTGTTGCTGGGGCGACGCTGGGCTGGACTGACAGGATGGTGATGCTCTCTCTTCCCATTGGCTCTCGAAGTTCCTGCTCTGTCAGTGAAAAGCCAATAGGGAGCCACTATTGCTTCAGTGACAGCCAATCAGAGAGGCATCTGATTTAAATCAAGTGTCAACAGTAGCACATTTGAAAGCGCCCTTTTTGTATTGGCAGAGGATCAGACCCGTTTCTCAGTGCAGCCGTGGCAGCAGCTATTTGTGCATTTCCTGCAGCAGGACAGGGTGACCTTAATTCCTCACTTACCTGTCCAGACAGCGGGCCTGCCAGGGCTCGGGCAGGGGCAGGGGGGGCTGCTTGTGGGGTTTAGGACTCCAGAGGGGAAGGAAATCCAGAGACACACCAGCACACTGGACTGGACCAGTGCACAACAGAGCCCAGGGTGCTGACCTCACACACACACACCCACCCCTGCTCTCTGACCTCACACACACACTCTTGCCCTCTCATCTCACACCTTGACCTTAAGGGCCCATGAGGGGACAAGGACAAACCTCCAGCAGGGGCTCCAGCACACTGCACACGCAGAGGGAAAACCAATCTGTTTATTGAGGAAACTCCAGAGAACAGTACAGAACACTGAAGACACGTCCACCTGAGAACACAGAGACCAGAGGAGAGCCTGATCCCCTCTCTCAGCCGGTTCGGGCTTTTTTGCTGGGCTCGGTTCTGATCAGCCAGTTCTGCAGGGTGCCCCTGCCGCCGGCGCTGCCCACGCCGGTGCCTCTGCCACGCTCCCCGGGCGTCTCCTGCTCGGCTACGGGGTCCTGCTCCTTCCTCTTCTGAGGGGAGGCGCTCTGGAGCCAACTCATCATCGCCTTGCTGCTGGCAGAGGGCGGCAGCGGCGCCTGGGGAACCGGGACACAGACAGAGAGTGGGTGGGAGCACCGGGACCTGCACGCGTGTCCACTGTCCGAGCACAGAGTGTCCGGAGCTCAGTGTCCAGTGTGTGTGTCCACTGCCTGTCTGGAGTACACAGTGTCCAGTGTGTGTGTCCACTGTCTGTCCGGAGCTCAGTGTCCAGTGTGTGTCCACTGTCTGTCTGGAGTACACAGTGTCCAGTGTGTGTGTCCACTGTCTGTCCGGAGCTCAGTGTCCAGTGTGTGTCCACTGTCTGTCTGGAGTACACAGTGTCCAGTGTGTGTGTCCACTGCCTGTCCGGAGTACACAGTGTCCAGTGTGTGTGTCCTACCTTCTTGACCCCCACCTCCACAGGCTGCACACACTCCGGGGAGTTGTTCCGCGAATTGTTGACAAGCGTGGACACAGGGTGAAAGGTCAGAGTGTTGTTGGGGCGCAGCAGCGAGAGCGCCTCCAGGGAACGGATCTCCCCAAAATCCAGCCAGCGCCTCACTTCCTCCTCTCCGTCCAGCACGGCCGGCATCCTGAGGGAGCAGAAACCCCACGGTAACACAGTGCGTCTTGGCCGCTGCCCTACAGGGACCCCTGTGGATCACTGTGGCAAACGCAGACTGAAGTACAGAAAAGCCACACACATCACAGAAATCCCAGGACAGGAACTGTCAAGCCCCACTCAGACTGTGGGAGAGATCAGAAGCAGCAACATGCCACGATACGCACGCTGCTACACGTACGCTGAGCGTTTACAGTCTCTAAGGTACAGGAAGAGCCCAGGGACCCACCGGTCATGGATGCTCTGCAGGTTCTGGGACGCCTCCACTGTGATGATTGTGTAGGTGTAGAGAGACGTACCGCCACCAGGGGGCGACCAGCAGTCGAACAGCCCCGCCAATGTCAGCAGGCGCCAGCCTGTCCACTCGCAGCCCTCCTGCTCCTGCAAGTAAGGGAGAGACTCACAACACACTGAGAGGCTGAGGTACGTAATAAGACACACTGGCTGGACACTCCAGTACATGAACACTGCACTGAGAGAGAGAGGGGTTAATACACACACACTGACTGGACACTCCAGTACATTAACACTGCACTGACAGAGAGAGGGGTTCATACAGACACACTGACTGGACACTCCAGTACATTAACACTGCACTGAGAGAGAGAGGGGTTAATACAGACACACTGGCTGGACACTCCAGTATATGAACACTGCACTGAGAGAGAGAGGGGTTAATACAGACACACTGACTGGACACTCCAGTACATTAACACTGCACTGAGAGAGAGAGGGGTTAATACAGACACACTGACTGGACACTCCAGTACATGAACACTGCACTGAGAGAGAGAGGGGTTAATACAGACACACTGACTGGACACTCCAGTACATGAACACTGCACTGAGAGAGAGAGGGGTTAATACACACACTGACTGGACACTCCAGTACATGAACACTGGGCAGGAAGAAGTCTATACAGCTCACCATGGTCTGGTTGTCCTTGCAGTCTTGAGGCGCTTTGGCCTGTGTGTCAGAGCTACTGGGCCCCACGGTTTGGGTTTCGGGGTCATGGGACGCCGCGACTGGGGTGTCTGGTGCTCCTGCGGGCCCCGGCGTCCTGCTCTGCGGGAAGTAGATGAAGAAGGGCTGCTTCTCACTCTTCTGTCGCTGCCACTCGTAGAAGCCATCAGCCAGGACCACACAGCGCTGCCCCTTCAGCAGCGGCTCCTGCCTCAGAGAGACAGGAAACCCATGTGACTGGCAGGCACAGTGACCCTCTGCAGGACTGAGGGCCCAGTGACCCTGCTGCGGGCCTGAGGGCCCAGAGGAGCTGCTGCGGGCCTGAGGGCCCAGAGGAGCTGCTGCGGGCCTGAGGGCCCAGAGGAGCTGCTGCGGGCCTGAGGGCCCAGAGGAGCTGCTGCGGGACTGAGGGCCCAGAGGAGCTGCTGCGGGCATGAGGGCCCAGAGGAGCTGCTGCGGGACTGAGGGCCCAGAGGAGCTGCTGCGGGCCTGAGGGCCCAGTGACCCTGCTGCGGGCCTGAGGGCCCAGTGACCCTGCTGCGGGCCTGAGGGCCCAGAGGAGCTGCTGCGGGACTGAGGGCCCAGAGGAGCTGCTGCGGGCATGAGGGCCCAGTGACCCTGCTGCGGGCCTGAGGGCCCAGAGGAGCTGCTGCGGGCCTGAGGGCCCAGAGGAGCTGCTGCGGGACTGAGGGCCCAGTGACCCTGCTGCGGGCCTGAGGGCCCAGTGACCCTGCTGCGGGCCTGAGGGCACAGAGGAGCTGCTGCGGGCCTGAGGGCCCAGTGACCCTGCTGCGGGCCTGAGGGCCCAGAGGAGCTGCTGCGGGCCTGAGGGCACAGAGGAGCTGCTGCGGGCCTGAGGGCCCAGTGACCCTGCTGCGGGCCTGAGGGCACAGAGGAGCTGCTGCGGGCCTGAGGGCCCAGTGACCCTGCTGCGGGCCTGAGGGCACAGAGGAGCTGCTGCGGGCCTGAGGGCCCAGAGGAGCTGCTGCGGGCCTGAGGGCCCAGAGGAGCTGTACAGAAAAGGCCCGAGTTTCAGACGCGACAGCAGAGCAGCACCTTGTAGGACTTCTTCTGCAGCACGCTCTCGCTGCGGCAGTTGCTGGTGCTGTACTGCATCTTCTGCGGGTCACTCTCCTGGAACCAAGCCGGTACCAGCCCCCAGCGCATCGCCGCTACCACACACTCGTCTACCGGGGCGTCCTGCAGAGGAGGGGGAGGACAGACACTGTGACCGCGGGGGGCGCAGGCACGAAGCCCACACTGCTGACACGGATCGAGCCTTACTTTGTCGAGATGCCTGCGGGACAACAGCACGGGGCTGAGGGACTGGGGGCTCTTGTTGTAAGATGGCCGGTACTGATCCGCGTCTCCTGCGCGCCACGCCGGCCTGCGGCGCCGCCCCGCTCTGTCCCGGTAGCAGGCGGCCCGGCTCAGCTCCTGGGGAGCCAGGGTGCACGCTGTCCGGCCACACATCTGGACTGGTGCCCCCGGGAGAGAGCACAGCACCTCCGCTGGACTTCAGACACCACTGCCCGGCCGGCCGGCCTCCGCAATGACCGAGACCGGGACACAAACAAGGTGGAGCAACAAGTGAGAGTTTATTCCTCCTGAAAGGAGAATACAAGAAACACAACGTTTCGGCCGCGGAGCCTTATTCGGGTGTGCATTTCCAGCAGGGAATAACCCTTTCTTCGTTCTTCTGCAGCCTACGCATGCTGACGCAACTACCTACCCAAATAACGTGAGGGCTTGCTAATGAGTCTAAAACCGCAAACTCTACGTCTTAAACACCAAATGCCGCATAATTCTGCAACGCCCGTGTTATAGAAGCGCGCTCGCCTCCCTGTTCCTGACTCCGGACGCAGCTCCTCCTTGGTGCTTATTAACCTGCTAAAACGCTTTTCCGTCCCCCAGTCTGATGCAGCGCCTGCATGTTCTGGAAAAGACGCTGCACGGGAGAGTTTCGCCTCACTTGCTAACAGGGAAACTGGGATTGTCCTCAAACTCACCACCACTACCGGGAACCGACAGACCCGCCGCCTAGACGGAGTGACGTCAGTGTTTACCCAGCAGCCTCACCCCGTCACGTGACGACAGCGCGCGGGGGGGGGAGGGGGAGGGGCTACGTGACAGCGCGACACGGCCCCGCCTCCTGTAGCGTCACCGGGAGCGCGCACCGTGTGTCAACAAGAGGCTGTCGGTACAGAGCATGAGACTGTTCCCCGGAATACGTGCTGGGATAAATTAAATTAAACAAAACGCTGGGATATAAAAGTGTAGATTTTATAAAACACTGTTTAGAATGTTGTCTACAACCCTGGTCCCCCCGGTCTAGAAAAGATGTTGCTGCTCTGGAATGGAGAAGAGCAGCCAGATCCACTCTGGGCCCAGAGGACAGTCCTGCTCTGAGCAGCCGGAGGGACTGGACCTCTAGTCTGGGACGGGGGAGACTGGTGTATTTATTCAGTGTCACCCCAAGGGGCCTCTTCAGAATAAAGTGAGACATGAGCCAGGGGACACAAGTGGAAACTAGAGTGAAATACATTTAAAACTGGGAACAGGAGGCCCTTCTTTACACCAAGGGGTGTGGGAGTCTGGAACAAGCTGCTCCAGCAGGTTGTGGAAGGTGGATTTCTGCTGGATGAAATCCTTTGGCACTGAAAAGCCGACAGGCTCCTCTGACTGGTGACCAGTCCTGCGTTCACATTTCCTGCACAGGGCAGCAAGGTTGTGCTGTTAGAGCTACTGTCCCCCAGTTCTTGGGTCCTAGTTTCACCTTCAGGATGGGGCTCCTTCTGTGTGGCGCCTGCATGGTCTCCCCCAGTTTGTGTGGGGTTCGTCCCATAGTCAAGGTGTTCAGGTTAGCTAGTGGCTTTTAATCACTCCTCCCTGTAGTGGCCTAGCATCCTGGCCAGGGTGTGACCCTGCCTTGTCATGTGTGGGTGTGTAGGTGTGCGATCCGAGTCCCCTGAGCACCAGCTGGGATTGTACGGAGAGATGGACAGGGTCCCGTGGAGCAGAAGGATTCTGGGCTTCATCCTGGAGAGCTGGGACCGAACCAGGGCAGGGGTGGAGCTTCCCACAGGATCGCAGTGCTAAACAACTTAATATTCCCAAGACCATCGCCCTTCCCGTTTCTGACATGTGCGGGTGGGTGGAAAGGAGGGGGAAAGTGATCCCCGTGGAGAGAGAGAGAGAAGGAACAGGGAGGGGGAGATGAGGACAGAAGCAAAACCCAGCAGCCGCTGGGAAGAAGAGAAACAGACACTGGTGCCTCCGGTCTGGATTATTTTAATTATATTCAAAAGTCTTTCGATGTGATGTGTTTCAACATAAAAACATGTACAGAAGATAAACAAACAAAACAACAGGTGACAGACGCGAACTCACATGGGGAGAGGAGAGGAAGTGCCAGTGGAGCGGGCCGGGCTGAACCAGTGTACCGGGTCAGAACCCACCCGGTGCTGCTCTGGCCTCAGTGTTTCAAGATTCAAGAACAACATGATCTGCGGAAGTCTTGCCTGGCCCAGGTCCCCGAACACGATCCTCCCAGCAAGCAAAGGGCAGAATGCCGAAGCCCTGCTGCTCCAGGCCCGGTGCAGACCGAGGGTCCGAGAGTGAGCGCCCCCTGGTGGGCTGGGGCATCTCTCCCCATCAGCCCTGCAGCACCGCTGGGGCTCGGGTCGCGGGTGGCCCCAGGGGTGTCTGCCCGTGCTCGGGGAGGGGGGTCACACTGGAGCAACACCGGCGGGGGGCACCTGGGAGGCGTGTCCGGTGTGCAGACGTGTCCACGGGGGGGGCGGGCGGCGCTGACCCCTGCCCGCCGGCTGGCTGCGGTCAGTCCAGCAGCCGTAGGATGCTCTCCCGCTCCCTCAGCGCCTTCCAGGCCTGCTCCTTCTCCTTCTTGGTGGGCGTGCGCTTCTTCTGCCGAGCGGCCATGATCCGCCGGAAGGCCTCCATCACCTCGTTGTCGGAGATGCGCACGCGCTGGCGCAGCTCCTGCCTCCGGGTCTCCTCCCGCGCCAGCCTGCAGGGGGCGACACCGAGTCACTCACCAGTGCTCTCGTCCCCAGCACTCCCTTGGACAAGGGGGCCCGGGGGCTCTTCTTTACACAAAGGGTTGTGGGAGCCTGTAACATGCTGATGAGGTGAGACCTGACCAATTAATTCCTGTAAGAATGGTTACAAACACTGCGGCCCGTTTGGTAATTAGGAGCTAACTGAGGGTATCGGCTCCGGAAACTGCTTCCGGACTCCCAGCTCCTTACTCACAAGCTTGACGGGCTGAGTGGCCCCCCTTCACAAACCGCCCCCCGCCTCACCTCAGCAGCTCCTGCTTCTTGGCTCGGTTGTGGGCGCTCAGGGCCTTCAGCTCGGCCTGCCTCTTGTGCAGCTCGGCCAGGACCTCGTCCTCACAGTCCGTCCCGGGACGCTCCTCCGAGTCCAGCAGCCCCTGTGCCACCAGCTCCTCCTTGATCCGCACCTCCAGGGAACGGGTGTGAGGCACACTGCCGGACACAGAGTGGACATTCAGGCAGGGCACACAGTGGGCATGCTGGGGGAAGAGGGCAGTCAGGAGTGAGCAGGCTGGGGCAGTTTGGGGTATCTGGAAAGGAGTTTGGGTATTCAGGGAATTTTCTCAGCTTGTGAGTTAGAACGAGGGGCAGCAGTGGGAAAGAGGTGAGGGGGCAGTTGGCTGGAAAGCCCCTCCAATGCAGAAGCAGAGGCAGAAAAGGGGTAACGGGTGCAGACAGGGAGTGCGAGTGGTGGTAGGGGGGCATCTGGTGGACACTGGGCTCTCAGGGGGTATCGGGGGGGAATCAGGGGCGCAGGAGTACCTGAAGGCCTTGCCCTGGCTGCGGGGGGAGGTACTGGCCCCATCGCCACCTCCATCCTTACTGGGGACCTCAGGAATGGGGGAGTCTTCCATTGGGGAGATGATATTCTCCTACAGTGGGAAAGACAGTGTGTCAGCTTGTCACTGCAGGTATCCGAGCGACTCCCAGCCCGTATCCCGGCCCCCCGTATCCCTGCGTGTATCCACGCGACTCCCTGTGTACAACAGTGTGCCCCAGACTGCTCAGGTCAGTGTGAACCAGGAAGTCTATGTCCCTCCGTGTGCGTCTCACCTCCACCAAGGCCTGCAGGAGGCGCTGTGTCAAGGGCCCAAAGGGGCATCCGTCCTCAGGGGGATCATGCTGAGACTCAAACTTCTTCTGGAGGGCGTCCACATCTGGAGAGGGGGACACATAGAACACAGACTGGACCGGGCTGCAGCCACACAGAGCCCTGACCAGTCCAGAACCCCCCAGATCCTGCACCCCAAATCGCTCTGACCAGGATCGCTCCTCCCCTCTCTGACATCTTTCTTCACTCGAGAGTCCTCACAACGTCACTCACTGCCAGTCTTACTTGACACTCCTCCTCCCAGTCTCTCCCCCGTCTCCCGGACCCCCGCGCCCGGCCCTCGCCACACTCACCCTTGGCGTCCAGTTCGGACAGCGGTCCCATGATGCCCTTCTTCTTGTCGTTGGCTCTGGCCCCGTCGCGCTGCTCCTCCAGCAGGTCCTCCTGGGCCCAGCGCTGGGAATAGTGCTTCCCCAGAGCAGGGACCTGCACAGGCACAGGACAGCAGGCAGAGAGGGACACAGGTGAGGGACAGGCTGTACAGATCGGGCACAGGACAGCGGGGAGAGAGGGACAGGCTGTACAGAGCGAGCCCGGGACAGCGGAGCTCTGCAGTGGTTTGTAAACAGAACTAAGTACCTTGTAGTACTCGGCCTCGTCCTCGGGGGCCTTCAGCAGGTCCTCCAGCACCCTGATCTCCTCGCTGGTGATGTCGGCGCAGTACGGCTCCACAGACGCCCAGAACCTGTTGGGGGCATCGTTCTTGGGGATGCGCGGGGTGTCCTGGGGGTCCTCGCTGAACTCGTACTCCTGGATCTTGGGTTGCAGGTTTTTCGATTTGGGCCGACCTGGGCCAGGCCCGGGCCCGTGGCCCCCTTTTCCCTCCAGCTTCTGTTTCTTGGGCTTGGAGTGTCGGGGTGCAGCCGACAGGTCTGCCTCCTTCCCCATCTTCAAGAAGCGCTTGTCCCCCTTCTTGTCCTGCCAGTCCGTCAGGATCTGAGGCAGACAGACACACGCGCAGGTGTCTGCGACAGTCAGCACAGTTTTGGGGAGCGATGGGTGTACAAGCAACTATGCTGTGATCTCTCTTTCCTGGTTAGTGTCCACACCCCTCTTCTCCCCCTCCTTCACGCCCTCACCTGTCTCCTCCCCCCCACACCCCCCTACCTGTCCCCTCCCCCCGCACCCCCTCACCTGTCTCTGCTCCTCCAGGGCCCTCAGCCTGCGGCTGGCGGAGGACAGCAGTGTCTCCAGCTCCAGCTGCAGGGTGTCCAGCTCCTCGATCCCGATCCCATCGTCATCAGAGCGGCCCAGCACCGCTGTGTAGCGCGGACACACCTTGGCGTGCTCCACCGGCTTGAAGTCATAGTACTGCAGCGGAGGGCAGTCCTTCAGCTCACTCATCCTCACGCTGGGCAGAGCTGTGGAGACAGATCAGGCTGTCAGTGCGCTGCAGGCTGGGCAGAGCCGAGCACACAGATCACGCTGTCAGTGCGCTGCAGGCTGGGCAGAGCCGAGCACACAGATCAGGCTGTCAGTGCGCTGCAGGCTGGGCAGAGCCGAGCACACAGATCAGGCTGTCAGTGCGCTGCAGGCTGGGCAGAGCCGAGCACACAGATCAGGCTGTCAGTGCGCTGCAGGGTGTGCAGAGCTGAGCACACAGATCAGGCTGTCAGTGCGCTGCAGGCTGGGCAGAGCTGTGGAGACAGATCAGGCTGTCAGTGCGCTGCAGGCTGGGCAGAGCCGAGCACACAGATCAGGCTGTCAGTGCGCTGCAGGCTGGGCAGAGCCGAGCACACAGATCAGGCTGTCAGTGCGCTGCAGGCTGGGCAGAGCCGAGCACACAGATCAGGCTGTCAGTGCGCTGCAGGGTGTGCAGAGCTGAGCACACAGATCAGGCTGTCAGTGCGCTGCAGGCTGGGCAGAGCTGTGGAGACAGATCAGGCTGTCAGTGCGCTGCAGGCTGGGCAGAGCCGAGCACACAGATCAGGCTGTCAGTGCGCTGCAGGCTGGGCAGAGCCGAGCACACAGATCAGGCTGTCAGTGCGCTGCAGGCTGGGCAGAGCCGAGCACACAGATCAGGCTGTCAGTGCGCTGCAGGCTGGGCAGAGCCGAGCACACAGATCAGGCTGTCAGTGCGCTGCAGGCTGGGCAGAGCCGAGCACACAGATCAGGCTGTCAGTGCGCTGCAGGCTGGGCAGAGCTGAGCACACAGATCAGGCTGTCAGTGCGCTGCAGGCTGGGCAGAGCTGAGCACACAGATCAGGCTGTCAGTGCGCTGCAGGCTGGGAAGAGCCGAGCACACAGATCAGGCTGTCAGTGCGCTGCAGGCTGGGCAGAGCCGAGCACACAGATCAGGCTGTCAGTGCGCTGCAGGCTGGGCAAAGCCGAGCACACAGGTCAGGCTGTCAGTGCGCTGCAGGCTGGGAAGAGCTGAGCACACAGATCAGGCTGTCAGTGCGCTGCGGGCTGCTCCAGCTTGGAAGCACGCCAGGCAGAGCTGTCAGATTTCAAGTGCATACGATACAGACACCTGCCTTTTAAAAGACAGAACATAGTGAGAAGACCTGTCGCTCACATCCCACCCTGAACAGGGACAAAGGATTCAGGGGCAGGCCTTATTCCTGGTTCCTGGTTCAAACCCCATCTATGCCATTGACCACTGGATCAGTGCATTCCCTCCCCGTGCCCTGTTGCTAGTAGGTGACAGCGGCGGTGGCCAATCTTGCAGACCTCGCCTGTCTAAACCGCTTGGCACAACAGTGTCCGGACAAAGCTCGTCTTACGCACAAAACATGACGTCACCAACGAGCGACACCAGCAACAATACCGCACAGTAACAGTGACAACAAAACATGAGTTACAACGTCAGATGTTTAAACAAGACAGACACAACCAATGTCAGGCAGCCAGAATCGTCGTGCGCGTCGTGAAACTTGAACAAAATGACTTCCAAAGGCTTTTATCTCCGGTGGGAGAGACGGATCTGCCCGCCCCGCAACCAGGCTGCTCCGTGCATGAGTAAAACCTCGGCACGGTTTTGTTTTTGTAAACGTTTAAGAAGCCCCACTGCTTTCAAACCCCCCTGTAAGTGCAGCGGGCGGCTCTTGCACTCCCTCGCAGCGCCGTGCAGTGGCAGGTCTTACACGCAACGAGAGAGAGCAACATCCTCAGGCGAAGGGACCCTGTCCATTGATACGTACGCGCACACCGCACAACGCTGACTGCGCCCTCCAGCCACCGCCGCCTCAAGGAGCATTTTCACACGGCGGCTCTGTTCATCTAGGCGAATGCCAGATTAGGCAGCTTCTGTTTATTCCTCCCCGAACATTACACGTACGCGTTTTGCTCTCTGGTTGCAAACTTACCATTGGTAAGACGCTAAAGCAGAACGCACAGCTTTACTCCTGCAGCGCAGCTTCCATTGCTGACTCTACCATTCAGGGCTACAGAGGGGTGCGCGACACACTCTGTTCACCTTCACGACTAAACATTTCTTTCCGAAATCCAATATGATGTGAGGTATACCTTTAACAGTGTCTACAACAATTTAGGGAGTTTTCGGATTGAGTTATTGTGCGTATGAAACATGTACTAGACTCCCTTGACCACCGCGCCAACCCCGTCTCCTGAGCCTGATTAAACAAACCGTCTCTTGCAAGATGGTTTCTCCCTGAAGACGACACCACCAGAGAGGGGTGTATTCTTAGAATTACAACGTTTAATGTGGCGACGATATGATAATTGAAGATAAAAATGAAACAAAAGCTTTAAATAAAAATTATTTTATTTGAAGTTGCACTCGTTTTCTTCTGTTTGTTTTGCTGCAGATCACAGCAGACGCCAGGTGGTCGAAAACTCCCCCCCACATTCAGCCAGCCAGTCTGAAGTCCCACGTTACCTTTTATGGAAGAAAATCTCTGCCTAAACCAAATTGAAGGTGGGGGTGGGAGGAAGAGATTTCTGTGGAAATAGGTGGAAAAGAAAGACAACATAGATGATTTAAAATAACTTCAGCAGACTTAGTAGTTCTTGTTTCTGAATTTCTAATCAGAATAACTCGAGCTAGAGACGGTGAACGTAATACCAGTCGTACCGTTCCGGAAAGATGATGTGCTATATCAGAGCACTAAGAGAGATTGCCTCTTGCATGGTCTGTTTTAAACGCATAGTCTTTATAAAGGTATTTGGCTGTACAAGACAGTGGAAAATGAAAAGTAGCGCACAAAGAAATGGCACTATCCAGTTACTCGCACACACCCTTAAGATGTGGGAATGGTACATCCCAGCCAGCCGAGCGGCGCTCGCGGAAGAGACGCCGTGCGCACGCGCTCCGAGCACTTCCGTCTTGTTCCCCAGAGGAAGCAATAATGGTAAGACAGGGTAGCGCTTCTGGATATTAACATCAATAATTAAGACAATGAACTATTGGTAAATAGGTTAGTGGGCTGCCATGGTTTGTGCGCGGGGTCTTAGACGGGGTGCGGTGCCCTGGGATTCTCTGCGAGAGGCTCCTGGCTGGGGCTGCCGACGGCCGCGGTAGGTCTGCCTGGGATCCCCACCCAAATTTCTGAGCCCGGCCGCCGACAGCCTGCAGCCGCTCCGCCCGGTGCCCCCGGCGGGTGGGGAGAGCGCCGAGCCGGCTCAGGGGGCTGGATGGCACCCGGCAGTGCAGGGCAGAAAGTGACGTGTGAAGCGTCATTTCAAGACGGTTGCAGGGGCTTTATTTTCGTGTGTGTGCGGCTTCCTGTCAAAATGACGTGTTGGAAGTGACCGACTCTCGGCACCCCGGGTACCCCCGTGTTTGCGTGCCGCTTCGCTCGTGCAGAGGCGTCTCTGCGCGTCCCGGCACGGGAGGCTCGCGCTGCTGGAATTCACCGTTGCCATGGAGATCCCCACCGCACGCCCGGGCTTGCGGGGCTGAGGGTGGGGGGGGGCGGGAGGAATGCGGGCCCGCCGGGCTCTGTCCGCCCAGACCCAGACCCAGACCCGCGGGGCCGAGGCTGTGAGATCCTCCGGCCTGGGCGCCTGTGTGTCGCCGGTGCGCTCTGGCTCTGTCCGCACTGGGGTCTGGCCAGTACCTGGAGGAGAGACTGCTGGGAGAGGTGTCAGTGGGGCCAGCAGGGGGCGCTCACCCTGCGGTCTGTGTGGGTCCTAATGCCCCAGTGTAGTGACGGGTACACTATACTGTAAAAAGGCGCCGTCCTTCGGTTGAGACGTAAAACTGAGGTCCTGACTCTCTGTGGTCATTATTAAACCCAGGGCATTTCTCAAAAAGAGTAGGAATGTTAACCGGGTATCCTGCCCAAATTTCCCCCTGGCCTTTACTGATCTTGGCCTCCTAATAACCCCCCTCTCTGAACTGGCTTCATCACTCTGCTCTCCTCCCCACTGAGAGCTGGTGTGGGGAGCAGTGGCACATCATCCAGGTGGGGCTGCACACTGGTGGGGGTGGAGGGGATCCCCCTTACCTGTAAAGAGCTCTGAGTGGGGTGGCCAGAAAGGCGCTATGTAATGTAAAGAATTGCTCTTTTGCCTCCCCAGACAGCGACTCTACGGCCCTACCTGAACGCCGTGCGCGCCACGCTGCAGGCCGCCCTCTGTCTGGAGAACTTCTCCTCCCAGGTGGTGGAGAGGCACAACAAGCCAGAGGTTGAAGTCCGGTGAGTCTGAGCCGGACGCGGGTTCGAGCCTCTCCTCTCTCGGGGTGACCTGCCCCCCTCCCTCTCTCAGCCCTTCCTCTGCTGGGATCAGCCCTCAGCCTCTCTGCCAAACAGGCAGGCGCATGGTCACCTCTGTTCTGCAGTCCTTCTGGGGTCCTAACGTGTTCTCTCATCTCTCTCTCCAGGAGCAGTAAGGAGTTGCTGCTGCAGCCGGTCATCATCAGCCGCAACGAGAAGGAGAAGGTTCTGATCGAGGGCTCCATCAACTCCGTGCGCGTCAGCATCGCTGTCAAACAGGTCGCTGAGGGGGCGTGGCCACGTGCGCGTCGTGCTGTGGTTCGGGGGCGGGGCTCGTGTCCGGGGTCGAGAGCAGGACTGGCCCTGATCAACTGGCTGGTCTTAGTCGGTCGTTTTAGAAGCTGATATTCACACCACTGAGGCAGAAAGCAGAAGTCATGAGTACATGTTTCTCTGTGTCAGTGTCATATTGGAAATATATAGCACTGATCTTAACTTGTTTAAGAGTCTCCAGATGATGGGACCTGAAAAATATAATTACTTTGCAGTGGGCAGAGTGATCTCTTCCTGGAACCGTCAAGTAATTGTGCAGGTGATTGGTCAGGAATTCAGAATGACCTTCTCTCTGATTGGTAGATGCCTTAGTTACCTGGCTTGTGATTGGTCGAGAGAATGAAAAAAGCTGCTCTGTGATTTTAGAGGCAGCCTGACTGCTCTCTCTGGTGCAGCGTAGGACCGCTCTGACAGAGGAGTAGCGGGAAGGCCTGCAGGTGGCGTTGTGACAGGTGGAGGGCCGAGGAGGAGACTCTGACTGGACTGGGGTTGAACAGGGCTGGGCTGACGGCGCTGTGATGTGTCCCCGCAGGCCGATGAGATTGAGAAGATCCTGTGCCACAAGTTCATGCGCTTCATGATGATGAGAGCGGAGAACTTCTTCATCCTGCGGAGGAAACCCGTGGAGGTAAGAGGAGGATTCGGGAAGACGAGATCTCGCCCCTTCGGCAATAACTTATTAATCTCAGGATCTCATCTGACAGGCGTTTGTCCAGTCTTGAATCATGTAAGTCTGTGGAAGCAGCAAATAAAATTAAAAAAAGCGTTTTGTCAATCCTCCAATTTGGGGTCATCTGCAAACTTCACTAGTTCTTTCACTATACCAGCGTCTAGTTCACTGATGTACGTAGGAAAGGCAGGGGTCCTAGTACACATCCCTGTGGTACCCCCTTAATTACATCTCCCCAATCTGAGCATTCTTTCCTGGTCTGTATATCAAATCCCTTCTGAAAACCTACATAAAAATACAGCAGCTTGTGTTAGTTCAGAGAACTCTTAACAGGTTAGTTAGACAAGACCCTCCTTTTCTAAATCCAATGCCGTTTCCTAGGATCTTATTTGCCTATGAAGGTCCTATAATTTAGTCCTAATAGACTGATAGCCATTTCTGTAACCTGGCATGTAACAGTAGTCAGTCCTGGTGGCTGCAGGACCTTGGCTCAACGGACAGAGAGGGAGGAGCGAGGTGGGAGGGTGGCCTGTGGCCTGACCGTGTCCGTACAGGACGTCCTGCTGGGGTCGTCTTTCTGTCCTGTCTGTCACGATCGCTCTCTTTCTCCTGACTCCAGGGCTATGACATCAGCTTCCTGATCACGAACTTCCACACGGAGCAGATGTACAAGCACAAGCTGGTGGACTTCGTCATCCATTTCATGGAGGAGATCGACAAGGAGATCAGCGAGATGAAGCTGTCCGTCAACGCCCGCGCCCGCATCGTGGCCGAGGAGTTCCTCAAGAACGTACGTGCCTTTTGGGGAGTTTGCCTCATCAGCTTCGGTTTCTCTGCACCAGCTGTTCAGATGGTGTAACAGGACAGAGAAAGTGCGGAGCTCTGCAGAGTGGTGTTAGAAATAGCACTGTGGTACCGGCCTGCAGAGCTGCAGGAATGGCTGTGGGCTCTGGCTCCCCTTGGCTGTGTGGTAGAATGAAAAATAACATCCGTGTTGCATTTCCTGGCTACGTTCCTACACTCCGTTAAAACACTGAAGCACAGGAATAGAGGGGAAGTCCAGGAAGGCGGCTGGGGCTGCAGAGTCTCGGGCTCTGCTGCGCGTGCTGACTGCAGCCCCGAGCCCCGAGCCCCGAGTGCCGAGGGCAGGACGTCCCACACCTGGGAAAAACACCTCCCCGTAGACACACTCTTAGTTTCGTGAAGAAGGATGCAGTAAGTTCTGACTACTGCAGGTCCAGATGGTATCCAAGTTTCTTAAGGGAAATGTATTAATTTACTGGTAGCACATGTGACTGAGAAGCAGAAAGCTCTGAGCTGTTTTTTGTCTTGGGAGATTGCAGCGCGAACGATTTTCTGTTAAAATGCGAAACGTTTCTTCCCGTCGGCATTGGCGGTGCTGGCAATGTGTATTCAGTCCTGATCTGTTCATCTTGCAGTTCTGAGTCTGGCGCCGTTCCCTGTGCTGATCGCGGGACCTGGATGCCCCCACCGGGAGGGGGCAGGTGTGGAAGGGTGTGTGACCAGGAAGTTGTGAACAGCCACTCAGAAAGGAGAACTAGAGAAGAGACCAATCCAGTAAGGAGGGAGCGTGTCCACCTCTGGGTCAGTTAACCTGACCTCATGAATATTAATATTTGTACATACATTTTCACAGCCTCATTACACTTCTGCCTTTCAGAACAAAACTAAATATCAGGGCGGGTCCTTATTGATTAAACTGTTAATATTCATGATGTCAGGAAAACTGGAGAATTTTGTTCCAGTAATTTAAACTGCTTTTTTTGTTTTTATATATACTTGTTTTTTTTTGTTACGCAAACTTGCAAACCTGAGTTGTTTTGGTCTTGATCAGAAAAAATTATGTACGCTTCTATTTTGACACACAATCAGAAGAGAAAAAATATTGATGAAACGCTGACGATAACAATAAAAATACAGCTCTGTCTGCGTGCGTCTGTGTGTGGGTTTGTGTTGAGCACAATCGTCCTTCCAGGACAGGTTTGAAGCAGCCAAGGTTGATAGTTTTAATGACTTCTGCATCGACTCAGGATGTTCAGGAACTGTTGGTTGGAATCAAAAGCTGAAATCAGCATTGAGCACAGAGAGCCGGGTTTAGGGAGGAGGAACTTGTGTAATAATATAAATACCTGGAACAAATTACTGCAAAAGACATAACGAGAAGACCTACACATCTATACGTTTGGTGCGTGGCCTGGCCTTCTCGCAGGGCCTGAGGTATATGGTTGCAGGGGAGGCTGATAACCGGTGAATGATCAGAGGAGTCTGCGAGTCGTGGGAGGAGGAAGGAGTGTTTGACTTTAAAAGGAAGATCGCCCTGCGCTGTCTATTCATGGGGTGTGACGCGAGTGTGTTTGCTGTTAATCATTTTTAAATGCGTCTCCGCAAGGGGAAGTATAAAACCACAGCTGTGTTGCAGCTGCCATGTCTCTGCTGGCTGGCTGCTTGGGCTCCTGTCGGCACGACTGATCTCTCCCCTTTCCCGAGGGTTTCTCTGTCCGGCTCCGATTGTTCCCAGACTCTCGCTCCTGCACGCGCAGCCCGTGGCTCCTCCAGAGAGAGGCGTCGGGTCGAGGGTGGGAGTCGGTCCCCTTGCACTGCAGGTGGGTGCAGGTCGGGCTCCACTGCCTCAGGGTCATGTGTGAATAAACCAGCTGACGCTGCTGGGTTTTCTCCAGGTCTCTGACATTCTTGGGCTTGGGGCTCTGTGCACTGGCTGCTTCTGAGGTTAGCTGGCCTGAATGACAAACTTCAAAAGGGCACTTGACTCACTGCTCCCACAGAACAGGAAGAGACACTGCAGGAGACTCACAGTGCCGTCCTCAGACACTGCAGGGGACTCACACCAGGCAAGCATGAGGAGAATCTGCACTGGGGGTCAGTGAGGTCTGGAATGCAGGTAAACGTGGCTGGGTGAGCACATCAGCGAGGGCCTGCCTGGTCCTCCTCTGTGTCTACGGTGGCTTGTCTGCATCCTCCTGCCCTGAGTACTCTCATTGTCCATAGGAATACCTTCTTAAAATACACATGCCTGACTAGGCAGCAGCATTTTTAAGCACCCAGCGTCATGTAAGCATTTGTGAAAGAGCCTACAGCAGGTCAAATCAGAAATGGATCTTATTGCTGTGCACTGGAAGTTTGATTTCTAGCCCATCTTCATGTGGCCTGGCCGGGCTGTGAGCTTCCTGGCCGGTGCTGTGCATCCTGCCCCCCCTTACCCCTCACCCCTCCCCAGCCTGTCTTGGTTTCACTTCCTCCTGGCTCTGCTCAGGTTGTTACTGTGACTCAACCTGCTCTCACTGGGCAGGAAGTCAGGCTTCAGTCTTCAGTTACTGCAGGAGACCCCTGAGGTCCTTCCCCTCTCTGTAAAAACAAAGTGTAGCAGCTGTGTTATGCAATCTGTGACATGTTTTCTTGCACTGTGTTGAAACGCATTTAGTCTCCTGGTATAAATGTAGTTAAACAGTGTTTAACTGTGGCAGCTGTGGACATCGAACGGCCTCTGCATCATCTTGTATTGGCAGTCGTGTCGGTGACCTTCATTACTCTGAAGGTCAGCAGTGCTGAGGAGTGGCCTGCTCTGGACTCAGAGCAGGAAGGTGTTGGGTTCAGACTCCATGCGGGATCCTGCTGTGACACCTGTGAGAGATTCCTAATTCCTCACTCCGACTGCCCATCTGCAAGGTTCGGTACACAGTGTTTTGCATAGTGAATAATAATAATAATTAATAATTGCTTACACTTATATAGCGCTTTTCTGGACACTCCACTCAAAGCGCTTTACAGGTAATGGGGATCCCCTCCACCACCACCAATGTGCAGCCCCACCTGGATGGTGCGACGGCAGCCATAGTGCACCAGAACGCTCACCACACACCAGCTCTCAGTGGGGAGGAGAGCAGAGTGATGAAGCCAGTTCAGAGATGGGGATTATTAGGAGGGCCAATGGGAAATTTGGCCAGGATGCCAGGGTTACACCCCTACTCTTTTCGGGAGACACCCTGGGATTTTTAATGACCACAGAGAGTCAGGACTTCGGTTTTACATCTCATCCGAAGGACAGCGCCTGTTTACAGTATAGTGTCCCCATCACTATACTGGGGCATTAGGACCCACATGGACTGCAGGGTGAGCGCCCCCTGCTGGCCCCACTAACACCTCTTCCAGCAGCAATCTTAGTTTTTTTCCCAGGAGGTCTCCCATCCAGGTACTGACCAGGCTCACACCTGCTGAGCTTCAGTGGGCTGTCAGCTGGGAGTTGCAGGGTGACATGGCTGCTGGATATATAGTGAAGTAGGCATAAGTCAAGTCAGTAAGGTACTGATGCTGCTGACCACAGAAGATCTCATGGTTTTAGGGTTGAGCTCCTGGCCACCAGGTTCGGTCTTGTACAATGAGATCGTGATGCTCGTGTGTCGGAGAAGGGAAAATGATTACACCGCGCATACGGACTCAACCGAGAAGGGATGACAGCAGCTTCTATCAGCAGGGGAACTACACCAAAGTCAGGAAAGCTGACAGTGTATTCCTCGGATTTCAGAGCAAGTCTGTAGCACCAAGAGAGGTCCAATATCAGATCCCATTAGCTGCTGAGCCCCTGTAATTGCACGGGTCCAGTTGTGTAGGTCTCAGTTGTGTAGGTTGTGCGTTGGTGTGCGTGTTTCTGAAGGGGTGTACAGATAAGAGGAAGCAGCCTGGCCTGTCCTGCTCTTCCAGCTGTTTCTTCACAGACCTGGATGTTTGCTTCAACGCCAGACACCCTCTGTGTAGAGAAGTGACATAGTTCAAGAGTCTGATACTTTCTCTAAACCTTCTGCTTCTCTTTTTCAATTACACATTCTGGTCCCTCCGCATCTCTCGCTTCCTCCCCCCCCCACGCTATCTCACACTTGACACTGAGCTAGGACGTCCTCTGTGAAGCAGAAAGTTTAAAAGCACCTCTGGTGAGAAGAATAAGCCCCTGTCTCTCCGGGCCTGAGCCCCTCCCTCCGGACCTGAGCCTCTCTCTCCAGACCTGAGCCTCCCTCTCTCTCCAGACCTGAGCCTCCCTCTCTCTCCGGGCCTGAGCCTCCCTCTCTCTCCAGACCTGAGCCCCTCTCTCTCCAGACCTGAGCCTCCCTCTCTCTCCAGACCTGAGCCTCCCTCTCTCTCCAGACCTGAGCCCCTCTCTCTCCAGACCTGAGCCCCTCTCTCTCCAGACCTGAGCCCCTCTCTCTCCGGGCCTGAGCCTCCCTCTCTCTCCAGACCTGAGCCTCCCTCTCTCTCCAGACCTGAGCCCCTCTCTCTCCAGACCTGAGCCCCTCTCTCTCTGGGCCTGAGCCTCCCTCTCTCTCCAGACCTGAGCCTCCCTCTCTCTCCAGACCTGAGCCCCTCTCTCTCCGGGCCTGAGCCTCCCTCTCTCTCCAGACCTGAGCCTCCCTCTCTCTCCAGACCTGAGCCTCCCTCTCTCTCCAGACCTGAGCCCCTCTCTCTCTGGGCCTGAGCCTCCCTCTCTCTCCAGACCTGAGCCTCCCTCTCTCTCCAGACCTGAGCCTCCCTCTCTCTCCGGGCCTGAGCCCCTCCCTCCGGACCTGAGCCTCTCTCTCCAGACCTGAGCCTCCCTCTCTCTCCAGACCTGAGCCTCCCTCTCTCTCCGGGCCTGAGCCTCCCTCTCTCTCCAGACCTGAGCCCCTCTCTCTCCGGGCCTGAGCCTCCCTCTCTCTCCAGACCTGAGCCTCCCTCTCTCTCCAGACCTGAGCCTCCCTCTCTCTCCAGACCTGAGCCCCTCTCTCTCCGGGCCTGAGCCTCCCTCTCTCTCCAGACCTGAGCCTTCCTCTCTCTCCGGGCCTGAGCCTCTCTCTCCAGACCTGAGCCCCTCTCTCTCCAGACCTGAGCCTCCCTCTCTCTCCGGGCCTGAGCCTCCCTCTCTCTCTGGGCCTGAGCCTCCCTCTCTCTCCGGGCCTGAGCCTCCCTCTCTCTCCAGACCTGAGCCTTCCTCTCTCTCCGGGCCTGAGCCTCTCTCTCTGGACCTGAGCCTCCCTCTCTCTCCAGACCTGAGCCCCTCTCTCTCCGGGCCTGAGCCTCCCTCTCTCTCCAGACCTGAGCCTCCCTCTCTCTCCAGACCTGAGCCCCTCTCTCTCTGGGCCTGAGCCTCCCTCTCTCTCCAGACCTGAGCCTCCCTCTCTCTCCAGACCTGAGCCTCCCTCTCTCTCCGGGCCTGAGCCCCTCCCTCCGGACCTGAGCCTCTCTCTCCAGACCTGAGCCTCCCTCTCTCTCCAGACCTGAGCCTCCCTCTCTCTCCGGGCCTGAGCCTCCCTCTCTCTCCAGACCTGAGCCCCTCTCTCTCCGGGCCTGAGCCTCCCTCTCTCTCCAGACCTGAGCCTCCCTCTCTCTCCAGACCTGAGCCTCCCTCTCTCTCCAGACCTGAGCCCCTCTCTCTCCGGGCCTGAGCCTCCCTCTCTCTCCAGACCTGAGCCTTCCTCTCTCTCCGGGCCTGAGCCTCCCTCTCTCTCCAGACCTGAGCCCCTCTCTCTCCGGGCCTGAGCCTCCCTCTCTCTCCGGGCCTGAGCCTCCCTCTCTCTCCGGGCCTGAGCCTCCCTCTCTCTCCAGACCTGAGCCTTCCTCTCTCTCCGGGCCTGAGCCTCTCTCTCTGGACCTGAGCCTCTCTCTCCGGGCCTGAGCCTCCCTCTCTCTCCAGACCTGAGCCCCTCTCTCTCCAGACCTGAGCCTCCCTCTCTCTCCAGACCTGAGCCTCCCTCTCTCTCCAGACCTGAGCCTCCCTCTCTCTCCAGACCTGAGCCCCTCCCTCCGGACCTGAGCCTCTCTCTCTCTCCAGACCTGAGCCTCCCTCTCTCTCCAGACGTGAGCCTTCCTCTCTCTCCGGGCCTGAGCCTCTCTCTCTGGACCTGAGCCTCCCTCTCTCTCCAGACCTGAGCCTCCCTCTCTCTCCAGACCTGAGCCTCCCTCTCTCTCCGGGCCTGAGCCCCTCCCTCCGGACCTGAGCCTCTCTCTCCAGACCTGAGCCTCCCTCTCTCTCCAGACCTGAGCCTCCCTCTCTCTCCGGGCCTGAGCCTCCCTCTCTCTCCAGACCTGAGCCCCTCTCTCTCCAGACCTGAGCCTCCCTCTCTCTCCAGACCTGAGCCTCCCTCTCTCTCCAGACCTGAGCCCCTCTCTCTCCGGGCCTGAGCCTCCCTCTCTCTCCAGACCTGAGCCTCCCTCTCTCTCCAGACCTGAGCCCCTCTCTCTCCGGGCCTGAGCCTCCCTCTCTCTCCAGACCTGAGCCCCTCTCTCTCTGGGCCTGAGCCTCCCTCTCTCTCCAGACCTGAGCCTCCCTCTCTCTCCAGACCTGAGCCTCCCTCTCTCTCCGGGCCTGAGCCCCTCCCTCCGGACCTGAGCCTCTCTCTCCAGACCTGAGCCTCCCTCTCTCTCCAGACCTGAGCCTCCCTCTCTCTCCGGGCCTGAGCCTCCCTCTCTCTCCAGACCTGAGCCCCTCTCTCTCCGGGCCTGAGCCTCCCTCTCTCTCCAGACCTGAGCCTTCCTCTCTCTCCGGGCCTGAGCCTCTCTCTCCAGACCTGAGCCCCTCTCTCTCCAGACCTGAGCCTCCCTCTCTCTCCGGGCCTGAGCCTCCCTCTCTCTCCAGACCTGAGCCCCTCTCTCTCCAGACCTGAGCCCCTCTCTCTCTGGGCCTGAGCCTCCCTCTCTCTCCAGACCTGAGCCTCCCTCTCTCTCCAGACCTGAGCCTTCCTCTCTCTCCGGGCCTGAGCCTCTCTCTCTGGACCTGAGCCTCCCTCTCTCTCCAGACCTGAGCCTCCCTCTCTCTCCAGACCTGAGCCTCCCTCTCTCTCCAGACCTGAGCCCCTCTCTCTCCAGACCTGAGCCTCCCTCTCTCTCCAGACCTGAGCCTCCCTCTCTCTCCAGACCTGAGCCCCTCTCTCTCTGGGCCTGAGCCTCCCTCTCTCTCCAGACCTGAGCCTCCCTCTCTCTCCAGACCTGAGCCTTCCTCTCTCTCCGGGCCTGAGCCTCTCTCTCTGGACCTGAGCCTCCCTCTCTCTCCAGACCTGAGCCTCCCTCTCTCTCCAGACCTGAGCCTCCCTCTCTCTCCAGACCTGAGCCCCTCTCTCTCCGGGCCTGAGCCTCCCTCTCTCTCCAGACCTGAGCCTCCCTCTCTCTCCAGACCTGAGCCCCTCTCTCTCCAGACCTGAGCCTTCCTCTCTCTCCGGGCCTGAGCCTCTCTCTCTGGACCTGAGCCCCTCTCTCTCCAGACCTGAGCCCCTCTCTCTCCAGACCTGAGCCTTCCTCTCTCTCCGGGCCTGAGCCTCTCTCTCTGGACCTGAGCCTCTCTCTCCGGGCCTGAGCCTCCCTCTCTCTCCAGACCTGAGCCCCTCTCTCTCCGGGCCTGAGCCTCCCTCTCTCTCCGGGCCTGAGCCTCCCTCTCTCTCCAGACCTGAGCCTCCCTCTCTCTCCAGACCTGAGCCTCCCTCTCTCTCCAGACCTGAGCCTCCCTCTCTCTCCGGGCCTGAGCCTCCCTCTCTCTCCAGACCTGAGCCTCCCTCTCTCTCCAGACCTGAGCCTCTCTCTCTGGACCTGAGCCCCACTCTCTCTCTGGACCTGAGCCCCACTCTCTCCGGACCTGAGCCTCCCTCTCTCTCCAGACCTGAGCCTCCCTCTCTCTCCGGGCCTGAGCCTCCCTCTCTCTCCGGGCCTGAGCCTCCCTCTCTCTCCAGACCTGAGCCCCTCTCTCTCTCCAGACCTGAGCCTCCCTCTCTCTCCAGACCTGAGCCTCCCTCTCTCTCCAGACCTGAGCCTCTCTCTCTGGACCTGAGCCCCACTCTCTCTCTGGACCTGAGCCCCACTCTCTCCGGACCTGAGCCCCTCTCTCTCCAGACCTGAGCCTCCCTCTCTCTCCGGGCCTGAGCCTCCCTCTCTCTCCGGGCCTGAGCCTCCCTCTCTCTCCAGACCTGAGCCCCTCTCTCTCCAGACCTGAGCCTCCCTCTCTCTCCAGACCTGAGCCTCCCTCTCTCTCCAGACCTGAGCCTCTCTCTCTGGACCTGAGCCCCACTCTCTCCGGGCCTGAGCCTCCCTCTCTCTCCAGACCTGAGCCTCCCTCTCTCTCCAGACCTGAGCCTCTCTCTCTGGACCTGAGCCCCACTCTCTCTCTGGACCTGAGCCCCACTCTCTCCGGACCTGAGCCCCACTGTCTCCTGGCCTGAGCCCCTCCCTCCGGACCTGAGTCTCTCTCTCTCTCCGGGCCTGAGCCTCTCTCTCTGGACCTGAGCCCCACTCTCTCTCTGGACCTGAGCCTCTGTCTCCGGGCCTGAGCCCCTCCCTCCGGACCTGAGCCCCCCTCTCTCTCCGGGCCTGAGCCCCTCCCTCCAGACCTGAGCCCCACTCTCTCCGGGCCTGAGCCCCTCCCTCCGGGCCTGAGCCCCACTCTCTCCGGGCCTGAGCCCCACTCTCTCCGGACCTGAGCCCCACCCTCCGGACCTGAGCCTCTCTCTCTGGACCTGAGCCCCACTCTCTCTCTGGACCTGAGCCCCACTCTCTCCGGACCTGAGCCCCACTGTCTCCTGGCCTGAGCCCCTCCCTCCGGACCTGAGCCCCCCTCTCTCTCCGGGCCTGAGCCTCTCTCTCTGGACCTGAGCCTCCCTCTCTCTCCAGACCTGAGCCTCCCTCTCTCTCCAGACCTGAGCCTCCCTCTCTCTCCGGGCCTGAGCCCCTCCCTCCGGACCTGAGCCTCTCTCTCCAGACCTGAGCCTCCCTCTCTCTCCAGACCTGAGCCTCCCTCTCTCTCCGGGCCTGAGCCTCCCTCTCTCTCCAGACCTGAGCCCCTCTCTCTCCAGACCTGAGCCTCCCTCTCTCTCCAGACCTGAGCCTCCCTCTCTCTCCAGACCTGAGCCCCTCTCTCTCCGGGCCTGAGCCTCCCTCTCTCTCCAGACCTGAGCCTCCCTCTCTCTCCAGACCTGAGCCCCTCTCTCTCCGGGCCTGAGCCTCCCTCTCTCTCCAGACCTGAGCCCCTCTCTCTCTGGGCCTGAGCCTCCCTCTCTCTCCAGACCTGAGCCTCCCTCTCTCTCCAGACCTGAGCCTCCCTCTCTCTCCGGGCCTGAGCCCCTCCCTCCGGACCTGAGCCTCTCTCTCCAGACCTGAGCCTCCCTCTCTCTCCAGACCTGAGCCTCCCTCTCTCTCCGGGCCTGAGCCTCCCTCTCTCTCCAGACCTGAGCCCCTCTCTCTCCGGGCCTGAGCCTCCCTCTCTCTCCAGACCTGAGCCTTCCTCTCTCTCCGGGCCTGAGCCTCTCTCTCCAGACCTGAGCCCCTCTCTCTCCAGACCTGAGCCTCCCTCTCTCTCCGGGCCTGAGCCTCCCTCTCTCTCCAGACCTGAGCCCCTCTCTCTCCAGACCTGAGCCCCTCTCTCTCTGGGCCTGAGCCTCCCTCTCTCTCCAGACCTGAGCCTCCCTCTCTCTCCAGACCTGAGCCTTCCTCTCTCTCCGGGCCTGAGCCTCTCTCTCTGGACCTGAGCCTCCCTCTCTCTCCAGACCTGAGCCTCCCTCTCTCTCCAGACCTGAGCCTCCCTCTCTCTCCAGACCTGAGCCCCTCTCTCTCCAGACCTGAGCCTCCCTCTCTCTCCAGACCTGAGCCTCCCTCTCTCTCCAGACCTGAGCCCCTCTCTCTCTGGGCCTGAGCCTCCCTCTCTCTCCAGACCTGAGCCTCCCTCTCTCTCCAGACCTGAGCCTTCCTCTCTCTCCGGGCCTGAGCCTCTCTCTCTGGACCTGAGCCTCCCTCTCTCTCCAGACCTGAGCCTCCCTCTCTCTCCAGACCTGAGCCTCCCTCTCTCTCCAGACCTGAGCCCCTCTCTCTCCAGACCTGAGCCTTCCTCTCTCTCCGGGCCTGAGCCTCTCTCTCTGGACCTGAGCCCCTCTCTCTCCAGACCTGAGCCCCTCTCTCTCCAGACCTGAGCCTTCCTCTCTCTCCGGGCCTGAGCCTCTCTCTCTGGACCTGAGCCTCTCTCTCCGGGCCTGAGCCTCCCTCTCTCTCCAGACCTGAGCCCCTCTCTCTCCGGGCCTGAGCCTCCCTCTCTCTCCGGGCCTGAGCCTCCCTCTCTCTCCAGACCTGAGCCTCCCTCTCTCTCCAGACCTGAGCCTCCCTCTCTCTCCAGACCTGAGCCTCCCTCTCTCTCCGGGCCTGAGCCTCCCTCTCTCTCCAGACCTGAGCCTCCCTCTCTCTCCAGACCTGAGCCTCTCTCTCTGGACCTGAGCCCCACTCTCTCTCTGGACCTGAGCCCCACTCTCTCCGGACCTGAGCCTCCCTCTCTCTCCAGACCTGAGCCTCCCTCTCTCTCCGGGCCTGAGCCTCCCTCTCTCTCCGGGCCTGAGCCTCCCTCTCTCTCCAGACCTGAGCCCCTCTCTCTCTCCAGACCTGAGCCTCCCTCTCTCTCCAGACCTGAGCCTCCCTCTCTCTCCAGACCTGAGCCTCTCTCTCTGGACCTGAGCCCCACTCTCTCTCTGGACCTGAGCCCCACTCTCTCCGGACCTGAGCCCCTCTCTCTCCAGACCTGAGCCTCCCTCTCTCTCCGGGCCTGAGCCTCCCTCTCTCTCCGGGCCTGAGCCTCCCTCTCTCTCCAGACCTGAGCCCCTCTCTCTCCAGACCTGAGCCTCCCTCTCTCTCCAGACCTGAGCCTCCCTCTCTCTCCAGACCTGAGCCTCTCTCTCTGGACCTGAGCCCCACTCTCTCTCTGGACCTGAGCCCCACTCTCTCCGGGCCTGAGCCTCCCTCTCTCTCCAGACCTGAGCCTCTCTCTCTGGACCTGAGCCCCACTCTCTCTCTGGACCTGAGCCCCACTCTCTCCGGACCTGAGCCCCACTGTCTCCTGGCCTGAGCCCCTCCCTCCGGACCTGAGTCTCTCTCTCTCTCCGGGCCTGAGCCTCTCTCTCTGGACCTGAGCCCCACTCTCTCTCTGGACCTGAGCCTCTGTCTCCGGGCCTGAGCCCCTCCCTCCGGACCTGAGCCCCCCTCTCTCTCCGGGCCTGAGCCCCTCCCTCCAGACCTGAGCCCCACTCTCTCCGGGCCTGAGCCCCTCCCTCCGGGCCTGAGCCCCACTCTCTCCGGGCCTGAGCCCCACTCTCTCCGGACCTGAGCCCCACCCTCCGGACCTGAGCCTCTCTCTCTGGACCTGAGCCCCACTCTCTCTCTGGACCTGAGCCCCACTCTCTCCGGACCTGAGCCCCACTGTCTCCTGGCCTGAGCCCCTCCCTCCGGACCTGAGCCCCCCTCTCTCTCCGGGCCTGAGCCTCTCTCTCTGGACCTGAGCCTCTGTCTCCGGGCCTGAGCCCCTCCCTCCGGACCTGAGCCCCCCTCTCTCTCCGGGCCTGAGCCCCTCCCTCCGGACCTGAGCCTCTGTCTCCGGGCCTGAGCCCCTCCCTCCGGACCTGAGCCCCCCTCTCTCTCCGGGCCTGAGCCCCTCCCTCCGGACCTGAGCCTCTGTCTCCGGGCCTGAGCCTCTCCCTCCGGACCTGAGCCCCCCTCTCTCTCCGGGCCTGAGCCCCTCCCTCCGGACCTGAGCCTCTGTCTCCGGGCCTGAGCCTCTCCCTCCGGACCTGAGCCCCCCTCTCTCTCCGGGCCTGAGCCCCTCCCTCCGGACCTGAGCCCGCAGGTTCCAGGAAAGACTTTAGCCTTTAGGACAAGTAACTGAGGCTCAATGGGGAGAGAAAGCAGATGTAGGAATGTCTTAAATTCAATTTCAATCTCAATCTTAAATTGCCAGCAACCATATCACCCTGCAACTCCCAGCTGACAGCCCACTGGAGCTCAGCGGGTGTGAGCCTGGCCAGTACCTGGAGTACCTGGAGGGGAGACCCCTGGGAAAGCTAAGGCTGCTGCTGGAAGAGGTGTCAGTGGGGCCAGCAGGGGGCGCTCACCCTGCGGTCTGTGTGGGTTCTTATGCCCCAGTATAGTGACAGGGACACTATACTGTAAAAAGGCACCGTCCTTTGGATGAGATGTAAAACCGAGGTCCTGACTCTGTGGTCATTAAAAATCCCAGGGCGTTTCTCGAAAAGAGTAGGGGTGTAACCCCAGTGTCCTGGCCAAATTTCCCCCTGGCCTTTACCAATCATAGCCTCCTAATAATCTCTGAACAGGCTTCATCACTCTGCTCTCCTCCCCACTAATTCATCCCTCCCAGTATGATGTCATCGAGGTTCTGCAATTCAGCGGATGTGGTTCTGTTTGGCAGTTGAATGAGGTTCCTCTTGATTAAGTCTTGGCTGCTGCTGGGCTTCATTCCTCTTCCAAATCTCAGTCAACTCTGAGAGTAAAACAGCAGGAAGTCCTGCAGCAGCTGATGCTGTTTTGTGCCGGATCGCGCTGTAGCTGCGCGCCGCCCACACGGCTGCGTGCGACCCGGTTCGGGCTCTGTAGCAGGTGGGATGCCGCGCGTCGCTGGGAGACCGTCACCAAGGAGACCGTAAACACTGCGTGCCGGCCCGCGTGTAAAGGGAGCCGCGCAGGCGCGTTGCGCACAGACAGAGAGCGTCTGGCTCGCAGGTGAGAGCGGCGCGCGGCCAGGTGAGTCGCAGTGCGAGGTCGCTCAGGTACAGGGGGTCGGGGGTACAGGGGGATCGGGGTGACGAGTCCTTCTACATCCCCCCCAGTGGAAACAGGCAGGCGGAGCCGAATGTGCAGGGCCTTTAAAAGAGAGACGTGTTGGGATTCTTCCAAGCTTTCTGTAGCTCCAGTTAACATTCAATATTTATATTAATCTTGTCGAGTGACCCTGAAAGACAGAACCTTATGTTAACCTTTTAATGTTATTTTAATCTGTATTGCTTCTCTAGCTTCTGTAGCTATGTGGCCTTATCAACTGGTAATGTTTTGCCAGACTCGTTAAGAATTAATCTGGAATGACGGGTGTCTGTGGGGACTAGCCTGAGTGGGTTTTCTATCGTTTCCAGAAAAGCTGACACATCTCCGCGCTCTGTGACGCGCCGCCGCGGTGAAGAGGGAGTCCGACTGCAGCCGAACCGAGCCCTCGCTCTTCCGCAGGCAGGTGCGTTCGGGACAGGTGTGCGGGATTGCTCCGAATCGAGCACCAGCTGTCCTGCGGGCTGCCGTCCTCGCGCGCTCGCTGATGAGGGCGGTGAGGAAGGACAAAGCGCGAGCGCTCTCGGACCGCAGCCACGCGGGCGCTTTGCGAGCCCTGGGGACACGGTTCGGTCACTTCAAGACAGGCGACCCCTCGGGTCTGAGCTGGGAGAGCCGTGTTGCACAGCTGTGGGTCCGGGGCGTCCGCCTTTCCAGTGTCAGCCCGGGAGACAGCTGAACAAAAAGCCCCCATCCTTCTTATCCGAGTGCAGGTGACCAGCGTGTCACAGTGTTGTGGTTACTGTCGCTGACAGAGCTGAGGCTCCACAAATCTGGCCAGGCTGGTCTGTGAGGTGGCGTGTGTGTGTACAGTCAGTAAATTATAGTGTGTGTGTGTGTGTGTGTGTGTGTGTGCAGTCAGTAGACTACAGTGTGTGTACAGTCAGTAGAGTACAGTGTGTGAGTGTGTACAGTCAGTAGAGTACAGTGTGTATACAGTCAGTAGAGTACAGTGTGTGTGTGTACAGTCAGTAGAGTACAGTGTGTGTGTGAGTACAGTCAGTAGAGTACAGTGTGTGTACAGTCAGTAGTGTCAGTAACAGTGTTACCCAGTTAGTACAGTCCAGTCGAGGGTGTTGGGGTGTCTGTCTGCTCGGCGGCTCTTGCTGAGCAGGGTGACGGCGATGCGCGTGTGCTGTCAGTCTCTCACTCCTGTCCCTCCCTCCCCTCCTGTCTCCACAGCAGGCAGCGACCTGGCCTGAGCGGCCGGGCGAGGGTCAGCACAGACAGACAGGCCGCAGGAGAGACAGGCGCTCCAGGACAGCGGGCAGGCCGGGGGGAGATGCCCCTGTGCCCGGGGAGCCCTCGGCCCTGGTACCCCGAGGCTGCCTGAGCCCATGGAGGCCGCAGAGTCGAGAGAGGCAGGGGGGGAGGCCAAGGCTGGAGGCAGTGAGGACAGCCCAGCTGAGGCTGACCATGGTGAGGCCCTGCTGTCTCCAGCTCAGCTCCCTGTTTCTTAGCTGAACCTTCTCCTGAACTAATAATCACTTCACCACCTTCTTCTTTCCTTGAAAATATCTCATTAGACATAGTTTCATCAGGGGCTGGCTCGCTGCTCTTCATTCACACTAAGCTTCACCGTGGCTGAATGGCTCCAGCCGTGCTGTGGTTAGATCTCTGTCTGGACTCTGAGTGGCTGATGGTGCAGAACTCCAGCTTCTGTTCAAGCAGGACCTCATCCCTGTTGTGTCCACTCACCTCTTGCTCCGAAACCCTTTACCCACCATGACAGGAGTCTCTCTGTCCCCCTGTCTGCAGGCTCAGAGGCCAGGCCGCAGGCCGCAGAGCCACAGCAAGACCGCCCGAGCCGAGGCCCGCCCCGGCGCCGCACACAGCCCCCCGCGACATCCCGGGCCGACCCCACACACTCCCACTGTAATGTTACTATCAGGAGCTCTCACTGTTGGCAGCAAGAATAAGAATAAGAGAAATCTGTATTTGTGCTTCACGCCATTAGCAATTGTTGTCTTGTTGTTGTGGTCACAGCGCCACCTGTTGAGGGCAAGGTGAGGCGCAGTTTGGCCATGAACCCCGAGAGACTGAAGAACGCCAAGGCGCTGGTGGACAGGGCGGTCAAGGTCAGCACGGCGGTCACTGTCCCTTTCTGTAGAGAACTGACCGTGTCCACATTCCCTGACAGCGAATGGTGCAGTAAAAACTCCCTCTTCCCCCTCTTCCTGCCCCTGCCTCTCAATCTTCCTCTGCCTTTCTTCACTTATTTATACCCCTCTTCCCCTCTTTGGCTGTTCCTCTGTCTCTCTCTCTGTCCCCCTGTCTCCCCGTCTCTCTCTCCCCCCCTCTCTCTCACTGTCCCCCTGTCTCTCTCTCTGTCCCCTCGTCTCTCCCGTCTCTCTCTCTCCTTCCCTTGTCTCTCTCTCTCACTGTCCCCCTGTCCCTCTCTCTCACTGTCCCCTGTCCCTCTCTCTGTCCCCCCGTCTCTCTCCCCAGATGAGGAAGGTGTTCTCCGTGCAGGGACCGTACCCAGTGGTCCGCGCTGCCCTGCACGCTCGCGGTTGGGTGGAGCGCCGCTTCCCTCGAGCAGCGCCGCAGGGGGCTGCACGTCGGCAAGGCGACGAAGAGACGGAGGATGATGATGGTGACGACAGCGATGACAACGACGGTGAGACAGAGTCTGACAGGACATTAATACAGAAGACCGGACATTGTGAAGGAATGACTTGCGGGACATCCCCCTGTTTTTTTCTTTCCCCCCCTCAGACGCCAGTCCAGAGGACGGAGAGAAGGAGGATGACCCGGAAGGGATCTATGACCTCATGGTGAGTCTTGCTGTTGCCCTGGAGACAGGAGGTGTTGTTGCCATGGTGAAGGACAAGCAGGGCTTTCTTCCAGTGCCTTTGAAGTTGAGCAGTAATGTGCTGTGGCTGTTCCTCCATCTCAGCTTCACATCCAGGCGTAATTTACTGGCGTGACGAGCTGAGGCCAAGCTGGGTCTCCCTCCTCACCTCTGTCCCTTTGCCCCCCAGTCCCGGCTGGTGCGGAACGAGACGCCCTATTTCTACTGGACGACGCGGAGGGACGCCATCGACTGCCGCTGCCTGCGCAAGGAGCAGATGACCAATCACTACGCGAAGGCGGGCTCGTTCACCACCAAGGTCAGCCGCCGCCGCGTGGCCTTCAGCTGGTTCTTTCCAGCCCATTTCGAATGAAGGGGACGGGAATGTATCCTGTCTGCCGCAGGTGGGGCTGTGTGTGAACCTCCGGAGCCTGCAGTGGTTTGCCTCTGCTGATCCCGACACGTTCTTCCCGCGCTGCTACAGGCTGGGGGCGCAGGACGAGAAGCACGCTTTCACGGGTGAGTCTCCATCTCCCCCGCCTGCACCCTGTCCTCCTCTCCCCTCTCCTCTCCTCCCCTCCCCGCCCTCCTCTCTCCTCCCCTCTCCTCCCTGTCCCCCTGTCTCCCTCTGTCTGCTGCAGTTTGTCCCCCTGACCCCTCTCCTCCTCCCCTCTCACCATGGGCTCTACCACGCCTCTCATTGCTGCTCTCCCTGTCCAGAGGACTACAGGCTGACGGCCTGCTCCAGCTTGCTTCAGTGTGTGGTGGAGCGCAGTCGGGGCCAGCGTGGGGCGGAGTGTGGCGAGGGGACCCCGAGACACCCCCCTGCTCAGGGTACGCCCCTCGTGTTCTCCTCTTCCTCTGGGTTCTCTGGCCCCAGTGCTGCAGCTCATTAGAACGTGTGTTTTATGCAGATGTTTCATAAAGCTTGGCGGGGGTGTCTGTTCCTGACCCCCACACCTCTCTGTGTAAAGACGTCCTGTTTCCTGTCCTGAGTGATCCTGCTCTTATTTGCCACTTGCTCCCCTGTGCTCCTGCGTCTGTGTTGATCTTGAAGATGTGCCCTGAACTGACTTGGTCAACATCTTTCAGGACTGAGCCTGAATCAAGTGCCAGCACAGTCCCCTCTGTGCTTATTCTCACTGAGAGCAGTTAAGCTCTCCCCTGTATCTGTCCTGTAGTTTGGGAACTATTTTTAACACTCCTTCCTTTAATACTGCACTCCCTTAATCCTGCCTCTAATACTACACCAGGCCCAGTTATCGCCACAGCTTCTGTTTCATTTCCTGACACTGACACCAGTGAGACGGGCTGCGGATGCCAGTGACGACAGTAACAGCTCCTCTCGCTGTCCCCTCTCCACAGACCAGAGGAGGGCAGGTAGGCTCCGACCCCCCTCATCCATCAGCACCCTGATGATTGACATGGCCCTGCAGGTGTGCCAGGACTTCCTGGACAGCCTGGATCACAGTGACATCGACATCGCTATGGAGATGCCTCCGTCTGTCACCGAGCAACAGTGGGAGGAGTTCATTCAGGGCTACTACCAGGTTGTGCAGTGAGTACTGATCATTCATTAATAATATTATTTAAGAAAGTGACATCTGGGGTCGTGCACTTATCTGCGTTCAGACTTATACTTGACCCCGTTTATGTGATTAAGAGCATCGATATGCTCGTCTCTCTCTGTACCTTGGCGATTCTGTAGGCAAGACTATCATCTGCCAAACTGGCTACAGAAGCAAAAATAATTCTTCATCAGGCTACGTGCCCTATCTATTTTTAATGAAGAAGTGCTATATAAAATATTAACAATTAGAATAATCTTTTCTAAGTGAAAGTTTAATGGAATGTGACTGAGGACTGTGACAGGAGTGTGCTGTGTGCGTCACTCTCTGACTCCTTCAGGACTGTGGTTCACTAGCTGCAGGAGAAACACCTCCCTTGACCTTTGTCACAGTGCAGCGGGAAGCGCAGTAGTCTCTGACTCTCGCTCTCTGTCCAGTGAAGGGGCAGCGATTGAGGGGAGTGACCAGTATGCTGACCGCTGTGTGACTGTGCTGGAGAGGCTCAGAGAGGTCAACCCACAGCTGGACATCGATGGAATCCACAACATCTGGATTGTGAAGCCAGGAGCCAAGTCTCGTGGGAGAGGTAGGAGTCTGCACACTCTTCCTTGCTCTTCTCAGTGGATTCGACTGAGTGTGAGTTAAACAGCTCTGCAGTGTGACAGATCTGGAAGACTGGGCTTGGCCACAGCTGTTCTGACCCCTGACCCCTGACCCCTGGCCCCCAGGTATAGTGTGCATGAAGCGGCTGGAGGAGATCCTGAAGCTGGTGGATAGCGACCCGACCCTCATCAAGGACAGCAAGTGGGTGGTGCAGAAGTACTTGGAGCGCCCCCTGCTGATCCACGACACCAAGTTCGACCTGCGGCAGTGGTTCCTGGTCACTGACTGGAACCCCCTGACGATCTGGTTCTACAAGGAGTGCTACCTGCGCTTCTCCACCCAGCCCTACTCCGTGGACAACCTGGACAGGTAGGCCGGGGAGGGAGCGGGCAGGGGTGTGAGGAGGGAGGGAGCCTGCTGGTGACCCGCCGGTGACCACTCTCCGTGCTCCCGCCTCCCCCCCCAGCTCCGTCCACCTCTGCAACAACTCCATCCAGAAGCACCTGCTGCCCTCCGCGCGGCGGCACCCCGACATCCCCCTGGACAACATGTGGTCGGGCGAGCAGTTCCGTGCGTTCCTGCGGGCGCGGGGGCAGGCGGGGCTGTGGGCGGCGGTGGTGGAGCCGGGGATGAAGTGGGCGGTGATCCACGCGCTGCAGACGGCGCAGGACCTGGTGGAGTCGCGGCGCGGCAGCTTCGAGCTGTACGGGGCCGACTTCATGCTGGGCCCCGACCTGCGGCCCTGGCTGATCGAGATCAACGCCAGCCCCACCATGGCAGCCTCCACGCCCGTCACCAGCCGGCTCTGCGCCGCCGTGCAGGAGGACACCATCCGCGTCGTCATCGACCGCCGCGCCGACAAGACCTGCGACCCCGGCGGCTTCGAGCTCATCTACAAACAGGTGAGGGCCCGGAGTCTCACCTGGCTGTCGCCCGCAGGATCCCAGGACTGTTTATTTCCAGAGCGTGGACTCGCTGTGGGCCGAGGGGCCTGCACTCGTCAGTCCCGGGTGCACTGTGCTTTAGCAGCTCACGTGCCCCAGTCCTAGCCAGCCCTGAAGCTGTGTCTGATCTTGCAGTGCCCCCTACCGTCCAAACAGTGCACTACACCTGTACTCATCTCCTATTGCAGATCTTATTTGTACTTCATATTTATGCTAAATTTGACTTTTTAGCTTAAACTCTGTGGTAGGTGATTGTGCAAGACACAAAGAACACTGAGCCCTGAATTCCTGTTAGAGCCTGTTGTGAGGTTAGAGCTGGAGCTACAGTGGGAATCGAGGTGAAAGGTCAAGAGAGAGTAAAGTCCAAGCCTGACGAGGCTCCACCTCTGAAACGCAGGAGTTTAATCCTGTTTTGACTTCTCCCCCTTGGGAAACGGCTTCTGCCAGTCCCTTTCATCGGTCATGGTCGTTTTCACAAGAGATGGACAGAACTGCTGTGAGAATGAACTCGACTCCAGCCCGCCTGGCTGAGCCACTCTCTCTGTTTCTCCCCGTCGCAGGCGGCAGTGGAGGTGCCCCCGTATGTGGGGGTCAACCTGCTGGTGGAGGGGGCTCCCCTCAGGCGGCCTCGGCCCCCTGCCCAGAGAAACCCCGCCTGCACCGGCCCGCGTCCTGCCTCGCCCGCCTGTGGGGACCAGTTGGGCCAGGGGGTGCCTGGGGGCCCCAGTCCAGCTCAGGGGAGAATCCCACAGCCCCTGACCGCGGGCAAGCAGCCGGGCCCCGGTGACGCCCGGGCGCGGAGGAGGCTCGTTGGCAAGGAGAACCAGCGCAGTAGCCCGGACGGAGACAAGAGCAAGGCCCGAGCCGGCCCGGCGGGCGAGCGTGGCAGACCGGGCCCCGCAGTGCTGAGGCAGTACACCTTCACCGCGCCCCGAGCGCCCGCCCTGTCCCCGGCAGAGCGCCCGGCGGCGCCCCGCACTCCGCGGCGCATCGGGCTCAAGTTCACCAGCTTCGACGCTCTGGAGCTGCAGGCCGTGAAGCAGCCGCGCGTGGCGGCGCGCTCCCTCGACCCCGCGCCCTGGCGCAGGGCCTCCTACTGCATCCGCCACAGCCGCCAGCAGGCCCCGCCCCCCACCGGCCTGCCCACCCTGCGGCCCCCCGTCCTGCCCCTCGAGGTCATCAGCCTGCAGCCGGGACCCGGCCTCCTGCCCTCCCCCAGCCCGCGGGCCCACAGAGCCCAGCCCGCCGCTCACCGGGGCCCCAGGACGCTCGACCCGGCAGGCCTCAGGAAGCAGATCATGGTGGCATCTGGCTTGGCGGGGTCAGCGGGTAGAGCCGGCTGAGCTGCTGGGGGGGGCGCTGGGGGGCTACGAGAACTGTCGGCTCTCCAACACGCTGGTCCAGTCAAGAGACACGCTAAGCACTACGGAAATAAAACTGTCTCTCGTGCGTTTGAGTTCTTTATCGAGTGTTTGTCTCAGGGGGTTTCCAGGCTACTCAGACGCCTTTTCACGGCTTGACTCTCAAAACCGAACAGCGGCAACGGCATCAAAGCCAGGACTACGTCTGTTTATTCTGAGTGTTGCAGGGGTATGTACAGCTGGCTGAGGCAATTGGAAAACCCAGCAGAGAGCACCGGTCCGTGTTCCCTAGTGTGAGTTTTATAAGGGAAACGGGCAGGACCAGCAGGGGGCGCTCTGCCTGCTGGACTAGAACTACCTCACCAGCGCCCCCGTGTGGTGACTGGAGACGCGTGCAGTTGGAGGTGCTGTCCTTCAGACGAGACGTTAAACAGAAGTTCTGAATCCTCAGGGCGAAGGGCGCTGTATAAACACAAGGAACTAGGAGAACGCTGTAATGGGTTTTTGCCGGGCCTTCGCTATGGAGTTCAGTAACAAATAAACAGGACCAGTATCTTCATGCCTCTCGCTCCAGCGTTGTCTGGCCCAGTATGGCCTAGTGCCTCCCCTCCTGACAGAGACTGGCGCCATCTGCTACAGATTCGCCCCCGCACTCAAGGGTTAGGCCTTACTGTAACAAATAGCTGTGACAAGCTGTGAAATAAGTTCAATTTTCAGAATTATATCTGCATGTATGCATGTAAAATATTTATTTAAAGGCTTGTTCAGGATTTGTAGGTTCGATATCTCATTGAAATTTGATAGATTTAGTTAAAATTCGGAGATATATAAACACAAAATTTACTCTAAATCAGGGAAAATATTAGTGCTGATTTTTCACAAATGGTGTCCAATAAATTGTACTTATTATGGGTGTGGGGTGTCATATTTTGGGTTCCACATTGTAGGTGTGGGCAGTATTATGGAGGGGTGGGGTTCTGTATTCATGGTTCTCTCCCAGTCATCACTGTAAAATAGAACCTGTTCTCAACGGACTTAGCTGGTGAAATAAAGGCTTCATGTGAAATTTGATCCCCTTTCATTCCTGGAAAGTGATCTTTGGTGATGGGAGGGCACCCGGGCCAGTAAACACAAATCTGAGACGGCGGTGGTGCATGTCGAAAGGCTCACCTCGCCTGAGTCGAGCCCCCAGCGAGTGGAGGCATCCGGGGCAGGGAGGCCGCCAGCTGTCTCTCCGCCTCTGCAGGGAAAGGGAAAGAGAGTGACGGACGTTTAAAGGTTTTACCACTCAGAACCCAGCAGGACAGTCGCCCGGCCCTCGTCTCCGGGCTCGGCAGGGGACCGCGCTGGGCTCTGTCCCAGCCCGGAGTGTGCTCGAGTTGTGTGAGAGCTGTCCTGGAACAAATCCCAGCAGGTGTGTGGACATCCAGGAGCAGGGGTGGGAAACCTTGTCCGGGTCTTTCCGGGAGCTCTCCAGATCGGCAGCAGGGGGACAGGGCTGGACTGTGGCAGTCCTGTGCCAGGCTGCAGGTCAGTGATTGGAGCTGGCCCAGCGACTGTGTTAACACCACCGGGAGGCACGGAGTCACAGCAGGGTCCAGCGGAGGTTCGAGGCGAGTTTAATTAGTGACAAAAACGGCCATTTGCAGAGACCACTGAGGGGACCCACGCAAGGGGTGCCTCCATCAGCGCTCTGAGCTCCAGCAGTGGCAGAGGGTTTATAGTCTGTGAGTTGCCATGATCACCCGATGTTATTACCATGATTGGGCGTTCACGAGCGGCAATTACCAATCATATTGGGGATCCTAGAAAATATTTCCACTTATGGCCCAGTAGCTGTTCCTGATGAGGTTATCCCTGACTTTCAGTTTTTTCTGGCATGTCGCAGGTGTCTGTTTTTAAACTGCACCCAAGCCAGGTCAGGAGTAACGACCCCAGTCTAGAGCCAGATTTCTACAACGCGTCAAGAAAGACTCGTTTGCAACCAAATCAGCAGGGTGGGCCGAACGCAACCTGTTCGTTTGTCATTTTTCCTTTTATTCATGTAAGTCAGGACTGTAGCTGCTGTGATCTGCGCAAGGCGTAGAGAGCCGAGCTCAATCCGGCGAGGAGAGGTCTCTGGCGTTACGTGCTGCGGCATCACACTTACACAAATTACACACACCGGAGTCAATTTCCATCTCTTCGGGATTTGTGGCATTAAAGCAAGTGGTCCTACATAAGTGTAAGGACTTATGAGTACTTCCTTACACATATGTAGCGCCACTTATTATTAAAGTCACACCGTAATGAAAACACCGAAGTGCAGTCAGGTCACCAGCACGTAAAGCGTCGTGCGAGCTCGCGTCGCTCCTATGCACGGCCGCGCAGAGTGTCGTGCGCGCTCCCGCCTCATCCCTTAGTCGAAGGCCGAGAGGAAAAGATGGCAGCGTCCGTGTGTCGAGCCGGCGGCGCCGTGGGCAGAGCTCTGGCCCGGGTCAGGAGTGTGAGTACAGCTCCGCCGTGAGACTCAGGCCGTGCACGACGACAGGGCGCGCCAGCTTCCCCCGTGCTGCGGATAAACCCGGCAAGCCCCGTCCCCGGCCCGGGTGAAAGTCACCTCTGGGCGGCCGCGGGGGGAGGCCGGCCCGGTTCCGCCAGTTCGGCGGGGCGACTGCTCCGCCGGCAGGTCGCCGTGAGCGCCGGCCTGGCGGGGTGCGGGGTTGCTGCGGCAGGTGAAGTGCGTGTGTGCGGCGTTTCCAGCGCCTGTGCGGCCGGGGACGGCCGGCCTGTGCGGGACTCCGGCAAGGTCACGGCCGCCGCCGCAGACAGGAGCTGCTCTCCCGGGCTGCGGGGTCCGGTCCGGCTCGGGGCTAGAGCAGGGCTTGAACCCGGGACCGCGGTGTCTTGAAGGGAGCAGTTTACTCGTTTGTCCCTGCCTGTGGGCTGACCGGATCCTGGATGTTTTTGCTGTGACGATGACCTGACGATACAGCCGCTCGGGTTCAGCTGCACCGTCTCGGACAGAAGCCGGGTTCATCGTCGGCTAAAAGTTTATTCTGTTTTTCTGAGCAGTTCTTCCGATTCGGTCTACTGGCGAGGTTGAGGTTGTGTTATAATTACAATTGCCTAGAGCTTTTCTTCTCAAAGGATCCCCAAGTGCTTTACGTACAGGAGGGGATCCACATCCCCCATTGTACAGCCCCTTTGGGGTGACACCTGGGGGCTCACACGGCCCCTCTTGGGTGACCCCCCTGCAGGTCAGGGGCAGGAGAGAGAAACTGCTTCACTGTTGCAGGGAGAGGCTGGATCAAGTGGGATTGAACTGGGTGACCCTGAGGTCAGCAGCCCTACTGTTACAAGCAGCCCTGGGCTCTTGAATGACCGGGAGCCGGCAGCCGGTCTGAAGGATTGCAGCTCCTGCAGTGTGGTGTCCCCTCGCTGGGGTGGAACGCCCCCTGCTGGAGCGGCCTGCTGCCCCAGGACGACCCCGCGGAGCTCTGGGGAGATCAGGGTCGAAGGCTCTCGGGCTGCGGTGTGAAAACTGCTTCATCCAAGCTGCCCGTTGTCTTTGCTCCGGGACCACCGGCTGCTCTGTGGTCCCCTCTGACAGCTTGGACTGACGAACCATTGCCTTGCCCAGCTTGAGAAGTATAGAATCAGGACGTCGGTTTTGTTTTCTGGAATGTTCCCTTATCCCATTCCGTGTGTTTCTCTCTCTCCTGGCTTGCGGACGTGTCCGTGCAGCCGGCCCTGCTGTCCCTGCGCCGGGGCCAGGCCGGGGTGTCCTACGCCGAGAGCCTGCGCAGCATCCCGGAGACGCAGGTGACCACGCTGGACAACGGCCTCCGCGTCGCGTCCGAGGAGACGGACCTGCCGACCTGCACCGTGAGTGGCCTCTCTCCTGCTCTGCCCTTCACCCCCGTGACCGGCGTCCGCCCCTCCCTCCTCTTCCTCACCTCGGCCCGTGCTGTCTGTGCTCCTGCAGGTGGGGCTGTGGCTCGGCGCCGGGAGCCGCTACGAGACCGAGAAGAATAACGGCTGTGGCTTCTTCCTGGAGCACATGGCCTTCAAGGTACGCTGACCAGCACCTGCTCCTGCTCCTGCTCCGCCACCTCTCTCGGTCCGAGAGCACGCAGGAGAACAGTGCACTGACTCTCCCATCTTCTCTCGCTGTCTGTCCTTTCCTGCACTCCCCCTCCTCCTCCTCTGCTGGTGTCTCCCCAATCCCCCCCTCTCCCTCAGGGCTCGAAGAAGTTCCCCCAGTCCGCTCTGGAGCAGGAGGTGGAGAGTCTGGGCGCCCACCTCAGTGCCTACACCTCCCGCGAGCAGACGGCCTTCTACCTGAAGACCCTGTCCAAGGACCTGCCCAGAGGTGAGCTCAGCTGCGCGCGTGCGTCTGCTTCTGTGTCTCGTGTGTCTCGCTGTGCAGGAGTGCACCAGCACGTTCAAGAGCTGGCTGCTCTTTCAGAGAAAGAGGGAGAGGGAGGGAGGAGGGGGGGGAACAGAAGAAGGAGGACGGTGCAGTGACTCTCCTGTCCCCGGCTCTCTCCCTGCACGCAGCGGTGGAGCTGCTGTCGGAGGTGGTGCAGAACGCCGAGCTGGGCGACTCGGACCTGGAGCGCCAGCGCGGCGTGGTCCTGCGCGAGCTGGAGGAGGCGGAGTCCAGCCTGCAGGACGTGTGCCTGGACCTGCTGCACGCCACCGCCTACCAGGGCACGCCGCTGGGCAAGTCCGTCCTGGGGCCCTCCGAGAACGCCAGGTCAGAGGCAGAGACAGTCACCCCGACGGAGCTGCTTAACTCCCTGTCTCTGGATCAGCTCTCCGTCGTAGGAAACGGCAAAAACCCTTTCCTGACGAGGCAGGGAGGTCTGGAAAAACCTGTCTTTTCTAGAGAGCAATAGGAGTGAAGTCATTTTCAGTTGACCAGGACCAGTACACAGGCAGATCATGTCTGAACTTTGCCACCAGCCACTCAAACTCCTTTATGGCTTCTAGTGAGCATAATCCAGATGATGGAATTTTTGTCCGGTGGGATGCACTGGGAGTGTAAATGTCTCACCTGACTGCTCAGGTTAATCACTGTGATTAAAACTGGTGAAAAGTAGCAGTTTAATTAAAAAGTCAACCCCAGCAGTCCTGGGTGGGTACCTGTTTTTCAGACTCATCTCATGCCGAGCAGGAGAGATCTCGCCTCAGGCGTGGTTATTACTGGCCAGCAGACTGGGCTCGAGCAGCAGCTCCGGTTCCCAGCTGATTTTAAGTGGGGGGGGAAAAAAAGTACAATTTTAAATCTTCCAAGAATATATTTTCTGCACAACTATAATATCGTTTTGTGTTAATGAGTTCTGTTACTGTGGGGTTGAGCAGTTAGAAGGTCTCCTGTTTTCTACCTACAATGAAGCCATAATCTGGGAACAAAGTATTTTTTAGATTTTGGGTGTATCTGCGGTTTGTATGAAATGACGTGTTCTCAGGGCAGATGGTGCAGTGCGTAGTGTTCTGTAAGTGATTGTGAAAGCAGGCCAGGGCTCTGAATACTGCCGCCGGCCGAGACAGACCGGCGCAGCCTCCACCACCGTGGCTGAAGGGCTCCTCTCTCGCCTGTCTCCTGCAGGACTTTGACTCGGCAGGACCTGCTGGAATACATCAGCTCCCACTACAAGGCCCCGCGCATGGTGCTGGCGGCCGCAGGAGGTGAGCTCATCTCGCAGGACTGTCCCACGGGGAGCAGGCTGAGTCCAGCATAGTCCCCAGTCGTCTCCCCCTGTCCGTGTGGAGCAGCGATGTCTCTCCCTTCCTTTGACCTCTCCTCTGCTGTCTCTCCCCTCTGCAGGCGTGAAGCACGGTGAGCTGGTCAGTCTGGCCAAGCAGCACCTGGGCGGTTTGGGGTTCACGTACGAGGGCGACACCGTGCCTGTGCTGGCGCCCTGCCGCTTCACTGGGAGTGACGTGAGTCTGCCGGGCGGGGGCTGGGGGGGGGTCCAGGAGTTAATGGGACGAGCTGCCCGCCTAGAGCTCTGTCCTCAGTAGCTGTGGTAGCAGCCATCGCCTTGGAAGTGTCCAGACTCAGACACAAGATATGTCTGTTTCTTGTGGCGATTTTGAGTTGTGAAAAATACGTGCTTTCTGTCTCGTATGTCCTTAATGTTGCTGGGCACGGTTGGTGCTGTCTCACCCCTGAGATGTTTTGCTGATGAAGTACTTGTATTTGTGTTTGTCGGTCATCTGACATGGAATGCTGCGTCTCTCCCGTTTAGGGGGAGCTTTGACTTGGTGTCCATACGCTGACCAGCGCTTCTGTTGTCGTGGGGTGACGGCGTCGTGGGCAGTGGGCACGGCTGCTAGCTTACGGAAGGGTTTGGGTACACATGTCTTGCAAATGTCTTGTTTCTCTCTTTCCTCCTCCTCATCTGTCCCTCGCTCTCCGATCTCCCTCTCTCTCTGCGTCTCAGATCCGCGTGCGAGACGACGCATTCCCCCTGGCCCACATCGCCATCGCGGTGGAGGGCGCCAGCTGGTCGAACCCCGACATCGTGCCGCTGATGCTGGCTGTAGCCATGATCGGCAACTACGACATCACCTACGGGGGGGGCAAGGTGGGTGGGGAGTCACCTGAGCCCAGGTGTCTCAGGCCTCCTGAGTGTTCATGGGAACAACACAACTTGCCCAGGGGGTAGCACTGTTCTTCTTGTGAGAATGACTTTGACTTCCTGTCAGCTGTTTTCTGACAAACATAGTGATTGCATGCATCTGTAAATATATATATCAGTTTTATTTTTTCTCTAGAGCTAGTTTAATAGGCTGCAGGTGGTGCAGGCTTCAGACTCTTGTAGGATCTGTGCTGCAGTCAGAGAGCTCTGAAACCTCACGTGCGACAGGCCTGTCGGTGTGCTCTGCCCTCGGGTCTCCATGTGGCTCCGGCCCGACAGACGGGGGGTCTCGCTGTCCCTAAATCAAAATGGGCAACAGCAGCGCTTATCCCTTTACTGACGGGAAGGAACTGATTAATAACTAAATAAGAGGGGTAGAGGACAGGCTGTCCTGTTGACAGCTGTCAGGTCTGAAGCCGCGCTCTCCTGTCCCGTCTCCTCTGTGCAGAACCTCAGCGGCCGGCTGGCCCAGCTCGCCGTGGAGGACAAGCTCTGCCACAGCTTCCAGTCCTTCAACACCTGCTACTCCGACACCGGCCTGTTCGGCGTCCACTTTGTCACCGACAAGCACAACGTCGAGGACATGCTGCACTGGGTGCAGAACCAGTGGTCAGTGCCCCCGTCGTCCCTGCTGGCCTCGCGGCTGCGTCCTGGGGGGCAGCATCACAGTCAGGGCGCCGCAGGACAGTGCGCACGAGAGAAGCACCGGCGCGCAGCTGTCTGTCTCCCTCCAGCTGTGCAGTGTTCAGACTTTTATTAAAGCTTTTATTTTATGGCATTATTTACACGTTTCTCGTGTCTTCACTGTCACCCCCTTCTTCCCTTCTACTGCCTCTTTCTCTTGTTTTCCCTTTCCTCTCTCTCCTCTCTCTCCACCCCCCCGTGCTGACTCCCTCTCTCGCCTGCAGGATGATGCTGTGCACCACGGTGACCGAGAGCGACATGGCCAGAGCCAAGAACGTGCTGAAGACCAGTCTCGTTGGCCAGCTGGATGGTAAGAGTCCATCCCCTTAAAAACAAAATGCCACTTGTGCTTCTCTCTCTCTCCCGCACATGTGTCTGCTCCATCTTACAACAACAGTTCCTAACTCCTGTGGCTCCTGTGGCCTCTGCCTTGGTCCTCTGTGCGGCCAATGTGTCTGTCGGTGCTGATGGCTGCTGTTGGTTCTGTGCTGTGCTGACCCAGGGCTGTTGTGCTCCTCAGGTACGACTCCAGTGTGCGAGGAGATCGGCCGCCATTTCCTCAGCTACGGTCGTCGCATCCAGTTAGCTGAGTGGGACGCCAGGATCGACGTGCGTACCTCCCCCCCCATTCTGCTCTTCCCCCAGTTAAAAGTGTGGCTCTGGGCTGAGTGCTGCCGGAGTGGAATTGCAGCTGTTCCCTATCCCAGAGCTCCCAGGACTGGCTGCTGCTGGTTCAGCCTGGGTCTCCTGGATTTGTATCTGTGACACTGGCAGTCTGCAAGCTGGTGGGTTTGCCACCTTGTAGCCTCATCCAAGGAGTTCCGCTGGGCCGGGTCAGTACTGAGTTTTGAGCCCTCTAAGGAAAGCCAGGCTGCTGCTGTTCTATCCAAGCTCCGGTTTCATCTCATAGTCTAAGACATGCTGGTGGGTTAATTGGCTACTGGGAAAACTGGTCCTGGCGTGAGTGAGTGTGTGTCTGTGTGCACTCCTTGCTTGCAGGAGAGACTAGGGCTACCCTGCGACCCAGAGTAGGACAGATCTGTCAGAATATGGCTGGAGTCAGGGCTGTGCTGTTTTCACATGGTGACGGGGACTCTCCCTGTGCTGGAGCGCAGTTTGCTGAGCACTTCTGGAGATGGGTGGGCTTGGACGGGCCTGGACCCAGGACTTCCTCTGCCCGCATGGCCGCTGGAAGCCTGCAGTGCCGTCGGAGAGAGACGCGTCCATCCTTGTTCTCCTGCGAGCAGCAGCTCTGACAGCGAGGTCCTGCGTGGACCTGTAGCGATGATGCAGGACCGGAACAGTGTGCAGTAGAGGAGTGGTGTGACTGGTGGTGCTTCTCCCTCTGCAGGCGGTGACTTCGAGGCAGCTCCGTGACGTCTGCACCAAGTACATCTACGACAAGTGCCCGGCGGTGGCGGCTGTGGGTGAGTCCCTGTTGGAGCCGTTGGGTTTGCCGTGCCACACGGACCTCGCTGGGTCTTAAAGTTTTGCACATGGCAAGAGAGAAGGCTCAGCTCCTGTTTAAAAGCAGTACCTGATTTGTTTGCACATTGTTCCACAGGCCAGGGCTGTCTGTTTAGGCAAACACAGCTTGTTGACGTGCTTAACCTGTAGCAGCGTCTGAGATCTCCGGAAGTGTTACAAGTAACTGAAAACCTGCCGTGCAGCTTGGATACGTTTTAAAGGGGCTGAACACCACTGAGGCAGGAATACTGTATCTGTATAAAACGTAGTAATTTCACTCTGCTTGTTAAAATAAGGTGTGAAAACAGACTTGCAGCTGGGGAGCCCTGTATTTTGTCCTCATGTCTTTCTCCTCTGCAGGTCCCATTGAGCAGCTTCCCGATTACAACCGGATCCGCAGTGCCATGTACTGGCTGCGCTTCTGAGACCCCTGAGAAGCTGGAGAGCTCCTGCCCCCTCGTCTCTCCTGGTGTTGTCCTCTCTGTCCTCCTCTTCCTCAGACGCCCTGTCCTCTCCTCCACCAGATCCTCCTCCTCCTGCTGCTGTGTCCTGCCTGTCCTCTCCTCTGCCAGACTACCTCAGCGAGGGGCCTGCTGCAGTCTTGAGGGCAGTGGGTGTTGCTGGTTTCTTCTGTTCTTCTTGTTTTGCTAGTCATTTAAAACAAAGTAAAACCCCAAAAATTTCAAGAGCCACCCACACAAGAGGAACAGGAAACCGTAGGAATTAAAGACAGAAGTTCAGAACGCTGTTTGTTTTCCTGTTCAAAGAACATTTCCAGGTTCATCTGTTCAGCCTGCAGGTCCACTGTTGTGCTGATCGGCTGTCCAGATCTGTCGCTTGGTAGCTTTTGTAAGCAGCCTGGGCGCCTTGTGTTGTTTTGTATATATCCTGTTCACCTTTGTGGTGCACAAGCAGGTCCTGTCTCTCACAGTTGTGTGGAGAAGCGAGAAACGGGGGTTTTGCTTTGATGTCTTGCTGAAACAAAAAAAAAATGGGGTTAAAGTGCAGATCGAGGGAGCTGGACTGGAGAGAAGAGGAGGGGGCTCCATTACTGTCTGGATTGTTTCCATAGAAATAAAATGTATATAGAAATTGAAAGCGCAAGGCTGAATTAAAAGCTTGTGAAGTGGACAGAAAGCTGTGTGTGCTGTGTCTGAATTTTCCCACTTTGTTATAATTGTATATGCGAGGACATGCAGTGAGAAGACCAGTTCATGAAATGTTTTTTGCAGAAAGCTCTCAGGCCCCGAGGGTCATGCAGAGGAGAGGTGCAGAGCAGGCAGAGGGACAGGGCTGTTGTGTATTTTAGTGCGCACATGAAGAGCAGGCCTGCGTGTTCTCTGGGTCAAGGACAGTAAACCTTGAAACCACAGCACTTGTTATCAGTTAACAGTATCCCCAGATGGCGCTGTATTGGCTCTGCGTGACTGATGATTGTCTGAGTGATGGCTGGATGAGGGAAGGATACCCCTTCACTGTGCTGAACTCAGTTCTGCACCACAGCTGTCTGCGCAGGCCAGAGTACCTGAGAGCTCAGCCAAAACACAGCCCTGAGGCCATCGGAGGAAGAGAGTGACAGGGACACTGTTGAACCAGAGTCTGCATGTCCTCTGTGGGACAGAGATGCACTCGGCTCCCTGACGTCCAGCTGGGTTCATTCACTCTCGAGCTCCTGTGTCGCTGGCAGTGCAGACTCGACACGAAGCTCCATGTGATCCTGCGCTGCCAATCCACACACTTTCAACGACAGCACCACCACTGGCTGCCGCATGTACCGGATCGCAGTACACAACTGGGTGTTGCTTCGGTTCTGACCAGGAGGATTTCTGTTCCTTGAGGTTGGTTATTTGGACCTGAACTGCAGTCTCTTGAGTTTATTGTGGCAGAAGTGGCCAAGCTTCACCAAGAGGGGGCACTAGTGTGACAGTCACCCTGCCGGCACTTTGTGGTTGAACCTCAATTCCACAAGTCTTCCTGGGTTGCCGTTTCATTTGGACCAGTGAAACAGGTAATTAGTTAAGTGAAGTAATTTGGAACAAAAAACATTTCCCACAGCTGGGACTCCCCAGGTTTAACCTTTGTTTGCGTGGGATTCATTTTACTGTTACTTTTCATAAAAATGAATCTAAGTGTTTTACACTCATTTACCAGTGACCAGCAGAAAGGGAGTTTTAGACAAGAATAAATGAGAAGCTGTGATAAGAGTACTAATATGTAGTGATTGTTTTCTTTGTTTATTGGAAAAGCTATTGACTTTCTCCCCCGGCCTCTATCATCCAATAAGAAATCGGCAGTAGTCAAGGCAGGCGCATGTCTCGGTTGTGCAAGTGGTCCAGCTGTCTGTTCCAGCTGTGTCCCCCTTCCAGATGTATCCCTGTCGTAGTTCTCTGCTCCAGCTGTGTCAGTGATCCAGCTGTGTCCCCGTTACAGCTGTCTACTCCAGCTGTGATCCAGTTGTATCAGTGTGGGCAGAACCTGTGAGGCACTGTGCGGGAGTTTCCCTGAAACCCAGATCAGAACCCGGAGCCCGGTGGTGCAGCTCTTCGGTGGGGAGACCCCTCCCTCCCTCTCCCTCTTGCGGTTGGAATTTCACCCGATCCCTCTCTGCAGGATGACGGGGTGCTGTCGAGGAGTCGGGCCGGGGGGGGCGCCAGGTGTGACTGACCGTGTCTGAGTGCTTTGTGACTCTGCGGAGAGTGTGAGTCTGCGGTTTGAGGCGTCTCCCTGCTCGTTCCCAGAGGAGATCAGCTCCTCATTGTCCCAGAGACAGGCAGCTCGTGATCCGGCCCTCAGGCGGCAGCTTCAGGTTCGCTCTGCCAGCCCTGCCCTCCCGCCCCCCCGCTCCAGGCCTGGTGCACGCCCATCCCACACGCCTCTGACTGTTCCCCGCGAGCCTGCAAGCCTGTCAAAGAGCTCGTTCACACCGCGGGAGAGTCTGGGGGGGGCTCACAAAGCCAGACCCCACATCTGGCAGGACTTGTTTCAGACTTCTCAAAGCTAAAAGCACTAAAGCTGCTCGGGTCTACTTTCACCCCGGGAGGAGTTCACCTGGGTGGAGCAGAGCAGAGAGCACAAGATGTGTCCTATTCCCTGTCTCCTTTATTTTCTGTCTTCTCCCTCCCTCCCTCCCTCCCATAAAATTCAACACAAAAGAGCTCTGCAGCAGGGGACCGTCACGACTTGCCTGGGAGAGGACGCTGGGATCGGTCTGAACTCCCCGGAGGCAGACAGAGCTGCCTGGTGAGGAGGAGGGGGTGGCTCTGGGGGTGCAGCAATCTGTCGCCTCCAGGACTTGTTTTTGCGGAATGTGGCGGGAGTGAGGGGCAGCTTGGCCCCATCCGCCCATCTCCTCGGCAGAAGGCCTGGGAGAGGCAGCTGCGCAGTTTCGCCAGCTGCAGACCTTGAGTACAAGTCACCTCCAGGTTGTGTTTGTCACCTTGTTTTGGTTAAACTTACTCAGATCAGAGTTTAAAAAGAATGAGCCTGATTTGCTGTTTCTTGCAATTCACCTCAGATCCCTAAAAGGACCTAGAGTGATAGAACAGCTGGGCAGTGGGAGTGAGGCCATACTCTCCTGCTTTCTGCTTAAGTGACCTGCTTTCCTGTTCTGGGAGGGGAGAAGAGGAATCTGCAGTAGGGAGGTGTTGCTCCGGTGCCGAGACAGAGGTGCAGAAGGGAGGTGCAGTTAGGAGGTGTTGCTCTTGGGCTGAGAGGGAGCTGCAGTAGGGAGGTGTTTTTCCAGTGTTGAGTGGGAACTGCAGTAGGGAGGTGTTTCTCCAGTGCTGAGAGGGAGGTCCAGTAGGGAGATGTTGCTCCTGTGCTGAGAGGGAGGTGCAGTGTTTTGTTCCTGACAGACCTTGCTGGAACATTGAGTCGGGCTCTGGGAGCTGCTATGGCAACTCTTTCTGAAAGCCTGCGTCAGTGTACAGGCCTGCTGGAGCAGACAAATACCTATTATTTTTTAATTAGCGCCGCTGGCAGAAGCCGGTGGCAGTCAGCTGTGTGCACAGGCCAGGGCTCTGGCAATGCAGGGCCAGCTGGTTTTATTCTTCTGTGTCCAGTTCAGCCTGTCCAGAGTGTCTGCAGAGTTCTGTCCCGCCCACGCCCAGGACATTGCAGCCATGTGGGCCCAAACCCTTTCACCTGAGACCTTCTGTCCACCACTCTCCCTCCTCATCTCCTTCCTTCACACGCCAGCAGGACACTTTCCACCTCACAGATCTGCAAAAGGCGTTTTACGGGTCAGCAGTCCTCCGTTTAGACAGGCTCTGCCCTCTCCCTCACTGTGGCCTCCTGTCTGCCCAGAGCAGTGACAGCTCCTCAGAAACACAGGCTTTAGAGGAGTCTGCAGCTGCACAGCACACCTCCTGCCTCTTCTCTGGGCTTCGGTTGTGTCAGGGTTCCCCGCAGCAGGAGCTGGGGCGCATGATGACGGAGTGGGAAAGCCCGGAGAGATGCTCCTCCAAAGCTCATGGTCCCCAGGATCACAGGGCAGCAGAAGGGAGCGACTGGGCACGACTACGAGGGGTCTTGATCCGAGAGCTGGAAAGTCCTCAGGAACAGTGATGCCCAGCGGGCTTCTCCAGAGTCCGCAGTGAACCCTGCAGGGGTGTGAGCACAAGCCACCCGGACTCTGCATTTACCAGCGAGATCGGGTGACAGCTCTTTACCCAGACAGGCTAGATGACCGAATGGTCTTATGGATTTTTCCCCACAAGTGTTGCCCAGAGAGACGCAGTGAAACTGGGGGAGTCCCCTGCGCCCCGCAGTACGCACCACACCGCCAGGCTCCTCTCACTGCTCCTGAGCTCCTGAGCTCCTGAGTCACAGACTGTCTGGGTTCGCCAGACGGTTCTCTCGCAGAAACCTGTCCCTCTTTGTCGTTGCACATCTTCCCTTCTGCAAATATTTGGACACCCGGCGGAAGAGGAGAGGGGGAGCCCACAGCGAAGGAGACGGCTGGGCCAGTGAATCATGTCTTCGCCCTCTCCGGAGAGATGGAGTGAATAATGACTCAGATATTCTACTTGACTCCAGCGCAGCTCGTGTTTGTACACGCTGTACACGGAGATGGTGTATGAGTACAGGGTCAGCCAGGTTGCACTTCTGCTGTGTCTAACAGAGTTGCAGGCTGATGTAGTTGAGTGTGGTCAACTGTAGGAGTTACCAGCCCCACTCCTGGAGAATCCCTGTCCCTGCTAGACTTTGTTCCAGCTACTGTTGCTAATTGCTCATTTAGACCCTTGGTTTACTTGGAGATTAAACCAGTTAGACCAGTTACCTGTATGGTCACTTCAACAGCTGCTGCTTGTGGTGTTGTGTCATATCTACTCACATGGCTACATATCTATAGAGTATAAGAACAAATGTATGTATCTGTATTGGGGCTTTTAATCAATTAGAATATTCGATTGGTCATTTTTTGGTCAGCAGTTAGGTAATCAATGGGTATAACATTACACAGCCACGAGAGTGGGATTGTAGTGGGTGTCATACACGCTTTAGAATAACAGATTTGAACAAAAATACGCCCTGACACAAAATAATTCAGTTTTAATTTTAATTGAGTATACCTTTCAAGTAATTGACAGTAAAATAAAAAAACAAAACTTAATGCACAAAGTCACTATTAACTAGCCGATACTGTAGAACATCCAACCAAAACAGAATTTTTTAATGATAATGATGGAGAATGGAGCACCAGCACAAGGTTTGACAGAGAGATACAATTCTCCTGATCTCTCCAGAAGCTGCTGTTTATCTCATTTGACCCTGCAGAGATAAAGGAAGAGCTTTATGATCACCTCTCTCCTGCTCAGGCTGTGACTGGTCTGTCCTGCGTGCTTCTTTCTTTTAGCACAGACTCAGCATGTGATCAGGATTTATTTCCAAACGCCAGCAGCACTTCAGCAGAAAATCTTTCACTTTCCCAGCTCAGCTCCCCTGCAAATCCTTGATTTCTTGCCCAGTGCTGAATGAGAGATTAGTCTGCTACAGCAGGTCTTGTCCTGCTCTCTGCTCTCAGTGTTGGTGCACTTCAGGACTTAATGCAAAACCACTGAGAATCTTTCCAGCAAAACGACAAAGAATCTAATCTCCAACCACTTCGTTAGCTGATGAAATGCTCCAGCTGATGTGTTAATTGGGGAAGACCTCATGCAGATTTATGCTCTCCTGAAATGGAGGATTGAACACAGCAAATGGCTAAATTATACCCAGAAACAAGAGCTGACATCTGAGACTGTGCCTCGCATTAATTGTTTGCTCTGAAATGCAGTATTCTTTCATTCGTGTACAGCAAACAGGACAGGTTTGAGTTGCACGGGCTGCTGCAGAGGAGGATGGGGAGCAATCTTCTAGTCAGGGAAGGTAGGGGCTCCAGTGGAGCAGAGGACAGCAAGAGGGCAGCCTTGCACAGAAGGACACAGGTTTGATTCCAGCCATCTGCTTTCTTAAGTTATTTTATCAAGCATCCAGGCACAATCAGCACAGTGTAAATATAATATATGTAATATTATAATACAGTAATACAATAAGTACAAGAAAAAAGTGCAATAAAAATGAAATATAAAGAATTGCATATAATAGATCACTCTATTGGCCAAATGAGTTTTCACATACAAGGAATTAGACTTGTTACTCATACAACATGTACAAACATACAAACCAGATATACAGAGACATATAACATACAAGATACATATAAATAGGTAAAGAAATATATATTGCACATCAAGAATAGGTGTGTGTTAGAACTCTGCCTACATGTATCCCACACAAATGTATGTACATATTGATAAATAAATCTATCCATATTAACATCTTTATACAAAATAATACTATAAATGCAAGTACTGTAAAAAGTAATCAGTGTATATAAAAATACTCTTTTGCCAGGAATGGGTGCAAGGATGGCACACAAATTTGTGAAGTGTTCCTGTTCCAGAGCTGTGGCTCCTCCAGTAGGGTGCTGGGCAGTAGCTGGTGAGGGTCCAGGTTCAAATCCATGGGTCTCCACAGACCCCAAAGCTCCAATTCCAGAGCTGCAGGGTAGGGAATAAGACCCCATCACACAGCAGTGGGTCAAGCTCTCTCTGCAGGGGGTCACCTCCTGATCTGTGCGGGTTCTTGGGGTGCCGTAAGTCCCCGTTTCACTGGAGCAGCAGGACGTTACCTGCTCATTCTTGTCTCTGTAGCTTTCCGTGATGCCCCTTGCTCTGGTTTCATCCCTGTTAACGAAACAACTGGTATCTGATAGCAGTTTCCAGGTGCGCTGTGCTTCTGGGGTTCAGACGCTGGCTGTCCTGACAGGGTGAAGCAGAGACGTCTCCCACGGTGATCTGCAGCACAGCTGCGTCTTCTATTGCAAACCAGGGTGGTTTTTGTTGTTGTATAAACAGTGTTGAGTCATTATTGATAAAACTACAGGAGCTGTGATCCCCAGGCAGTAGGGTCCATCTGGGAATCAGTGTCTCCCAGTCAAGGAAAGTGAACAGCTCAGGCTTTCAGTCAGGAGTCCCGAGCCTGAGACTCAGCTGAGGCATGTCTTTTCTACACCAGCACGCAAGGACAGCCAGGCACGCACACACAACACATGCACACAGCATACACACACAACACACACAACACACAACATATGCACACAGCATACATGCACAACACACACGACACATGCAAACAACGCACACAGCACACATACAGCATACACTACCCTCCACTCACAAACTTCCTGTGGGGTAACATTAGAGATAGTTTTCCTTGAAATTAAAGATTAAATATTCTCATATTCTCTGCCAGTTGCTAATTCTGGAGCTGAAGTCCTTTATTTCACACAATGTGCCATGAGACAGCAATAGCCACTGTAACAGATAAAAAAAACCCAAAGGATTGCTCTTAATTATTATTTTTACTAAGTGAAATGTAAAAGGATTTTAGATTTGCCTTCAGGAAAAGAGAAAAACTAGATTAATTATAGTCTACATGAAACAAACCACAAGTCTGTGTTTTGCAAAGATCTTCTCCGTTTTGAAGAAAGAGGAAATGTTTTTTTTATTATTTTCCATAGTTTTACATTTTAGGCAGCACTCCTTACAGCCTAACAGACATACCCCTCTTACAGCCCCAGACTCTTCACTCAGAAAGCTCTGTGCTGTTAATCCAGGCCCATGGTGTCTCACTTGTTTTTAATGAAGACTAAATATTTAGCCAGGGGCCAGATGTGTGTGAGTGTGAGTCACTGGATGGAAAGAGTTTCCATCACAGCTGTTGTGTTAATGGGTGTATGGATGGCTGGACAGACAGACAGACAGGCAGGTGGACAGACTGACACACAGTCTAACAGACAGGCAGGGAGGAGGACAGACTGACACATGGACAGACACACAGATAGGCTGACAGGCAGGAGGACACACTGACACACTGACAGTCAGACAGCCAGGCAGGCAGATAAAGTGCTCAGTTCTGCACTGCTTGTGCCTGGGTTTCCTACCCAGGTGAATCCTGCAGTCATCCACACACACCCAATCTTACACACAGGGAGAGACGCAGGCAGTGACGTCATTCTCCCCCGGGCCGGGCAGGTCTGGGGGACAGGGGGAATGAAGAGAGGTAAAAAGCAGGATGGGCAGTTAAGAGGAACACCCTGTGATGCACCTGTCCCCTTGGGCAGTGGGATTCTGGACTCCACCTGTCACGCCCTCTGCAGCCAGAGGGCGCTCCTACTCTGTCCTGTCCCTAGTTTCCTGTGCTTTGCTGTCTTTCCGGTGTCTTTCTCTCTGGGGCTATATATTTCCGGATCACTCATTCACCTTTGCTCAGCATTGACGTCCGGATGTCCTGAGACCCGCCTAGCACCAGGCCGCCACTCCGTCTGTGGCTTGAGGGCACAGGTTTCTACACGGCACTCCTGAACTCCTGCACTGCTGAGCCCGGGTTTACTCCCCGTTCTGCTGCTTCGCATAGGGTCTTTTCCGCTCTCCTGCCATTCCACAGTTCGTCCCTTCCGACATCCGTGACACACGTCCTCTGTTAAAGCAGCTGCAGAGACATGCCAACCCAGTCCAGCCCAGTCCAGCCCAGTCCAACCCTCTACAGTAGTAGTAGTACTACTACTGCAGATCTGCCCCAGTGCCCCAATGCCCCAATGCCCCAGTGTGTGCCCTACTGCAGATCTGGCCCAGTGCCCCAGTGTGTGCCCTACTGCAGATCTGCCCCAGTGCCCCAGTGCCCCAGTGTGTGGCCTACTGCAGATCTGCCCCAGTGCCCCAGTGTGTTCCAGTGTGCAGATCTGCCCCAGTGCCCCAGTGTGTGCCTGAATACAGACCTGCCCCACTGTGTGCAAGACTACAGATCTGCCTAAGTGTGTTCCAGACTGCAGATCTGCCCTATTGCCCTGGTGTGTGCCAGACTACAGATTTGCCCCAGTGTGTTCCAGTCTGCAGATCTGCCCCAGTATGTTCCAGACTGCAGATCTGCCCTGCTGTGTGCCAGTCTGCAGATCTGCCCCAGTGCCCCAGTGTGTTCCACACTGCAGATCTGCCCCACTGCCCCACTGTGTGCCAGTCTGCAGATCTGCCCCAGTGTGTGCCACTGTAGCAGTGTGTACCAGGCTATTATGACAGGAGCCCCTCTGCTCTCTCCTTACACAATGAAGCAGAGCAATCCGAGCTGTGTGGGAAACACTCTGCAGCCTCGTACTGCTCTGCTGCCACTGTGACGTCACCGTGTCTCCCATCTTGGACAGGTGGCTCAGCCTGGACTGGCCTTCCATCAGAGCCCAAGCCGAGCCCGGTGCAGTTCAGAGAGCCCTGCCACGGGAGTGCTGGCCGGAGTGACCCGGGGAGAGATATTAGATGTTAGCAGACCCCAGGATATCTGTTGATACAAAATCCTGTCCTGCTGAGAGACTCCCTCTCGTCCGTCAGTCCTGGACCAATAAGAGAAGCAGCGGTGGGGGGCTGGTGTGCTCTGGCCAGGAGGCAGCCCGTTTCCTTGAGAAAGAGACCCACAGTTCTCCTCTCCCCCGGCCGCAGACGAGCTCACTCACCAGAATAGTATGTTCGGCGCTGGAATGTGCACTCAATTGTTGCAATATGTTGTGTGTTTTAATTGCCAGTAGCTTCAAAGGCCTGCCTCTCCCACAGACAGCCCCGTCCCAGGAGGCTGGTGTGCTCAGGTCTGGGGTCTCATTCAGAACAGGAGTCTGTGGGCCTGGTGTGCTCAGGCCAGGAGACTTGTTTAGGCCAGGAGTCTGTGGGTCTGGTGTGTCACTCCGGCCAGGCTGGTGTGCTCAGGTCTGGTGTGTTGCTCAGGCTATGCTGGTGTGCTCAGTTCTGGGGTCTCGTTCAGAACAGGAGTCTGTGCTCCAGGTCTGGTGTTTTGCTCAGACCAGGAGTCTGTGCTCAGGTCTGGGGTGTGGCTGGTCAATGCTCATTCCTACAGATGTGAGGATGGACCAGTGTCACTCAAGTTCAAGTCTTTATTCTGTCATGTCAGTTCTCATCCTTGCTGCTACAGCTCACATCTGTTTCTTGTCAAATGCTCCTGGGGAAAAGCTCAGGAGTCCAGCTGGTTGACTGAGCTCTTCCGTTCTTCTGTCTGTTGAAATGACGAATGTTTAATCAGTCCAGGTCTCTTCCATGAGAACTGTTACCCCACTCCTCTGACACTACACTGTGGACACTGACCCCACTCCTCTGACACACTCACTGTGGACACTGACCCCACTCCTCTGACACACTCACTGTGGACACTGACCCCACTCCTCTGACACTACACTGTGGACACTTACCCCACTCCTCTGACACACTCACTGTGGACACTGACCCCACTCCTCTGACACTACACTGTGGACACTGACCCCACTTCTCTGACACACTCACTGTGGACACTGACCCCACTCCTCTGACACTACACTGTGGACACTGACCCCACTCCTCTGACACTACACTGTGGACACTGACCCCACTCCTCTGACACACTCACTGTGGACACTGACCCCACTCCTCTGACACACTCACTGTGGACACTGACCCCATTCCTCTGACACTACACTGTGGACACTGACCCCACTCCTCTGACACACTCACTGTGGACACTGACCCCACTCCTCTGACACTACACTGTGGACACTGACCCCACTCCTCTGACACACTCACTGTGGACACTGACCCCACTCCTCTGACACTACACTGTGGACACTGACCCCACTCCTCTGACACACTCACTGTGGACACTGACCCCACTGCTCTGACACTACACTGTGGACACTGACCCCACTGCTCTGACACTACACTGTGGATACTGACCCCACTCCTCTGACACTACACTGTGGACACTGACCCCACTCCTCTGACACACTCACTGTGGACACTGACCCCACTCCTCTGACACACTCACTGTGGACACTGACCCCACTCCTCTGACACTACACTGTGGACACTGACCCCACTCCTCTGACACACTCACTGTGGACACTGACCCCACTCCTCTGACACTACTCTGTGGACACTGATCCCACTCCTCTGACACTACACTACACTTCTCATGCACGGTGCTTCAGGATCACAGAGGCCCTGAAGAAGAGCCTAAAGTCAGGGGGAGACCCTGGACTACTCTGCCTGGACAGTGGTGCCTCTGTGCTCAGGTGTGAGCTGGCCAGGCCTCTGCCCATAGCAGCCCAGGAGCCGATGACAGGTTTTTTCCTAGAAGCCAGGATGAAGACTGGGAAACCAACAGCTCAGGTGGGTCAGAGTTCTTATAGTGCGGCCAGGTGCCTCCAAGCCCAGTCTGTCAACGCTGCCTCAGGCCTGCACTGAGGAACTCTGGAAAACAGTCTCGCATACATCCGCCAGTGCTCTGCCTGGACCTGTCTCCCTGCATCCATCTGTCCATCCTCCCTGGAATCACGGATCACCCCGGTGGCAGTCACGGATCGCTGGCGTTAGAGGGAGCGGCTGTCCAGACAGGAGGCTCCAGACAATGAGATGACTGATTGAAGGGAGTCTGTAGTCTTCCAGCTCCGGGCAGAACTCATGTGCTGCAGCCGGGCAGCTCCATCCTGCAGGATGAGCAGACACAACAGCGAAAGTGCTGTTTGTGAACCATCAATGTCATACAGACGCTGCAGCAGGTTATAATCTCCCACTGAGCGCCGAGATGCAGCTCCTAAATCGTGATTTTAATGTTCATATTAGCAATTCATGTTGATTATGCCTTCTGGTGTTGTGGAACTATTTTAGAAGAAAATGGTATTTAAATCATTTAATTACAGGGCAACCCAGTACAGCAGCAATGTGTTTGATATCAGACAATTACACACTCAGTGCCTTTTTACCGAAGAACAGCAGCTCGGGAAGCCCGACTGTAGAAGAGAGAGCAAGACTTGTCTGAGGAAAATCACAGAGTGCAGTTCGACAGACCAGTGCGAGCACGTCGCTGCAGGAGGACACTGACAGCCTTGTCTGCGCTCTGTGCTGCAGGTGCCAAACACTGGCTGCTCTCGACACAGTGTGCAGATGTACGGTACTTCAATATGGACAAGCCTCTCACCCTCAGCTCTGGGAGGAGAGGACAGTGCAGGCTGAGCTCCAGGAGGAAGAAAGTGGCAGGATGTCCCAGTGAAAACTGAGGAACACCCCTGTACACCCCCCTTTCCAGGCCAAAGGTCAGCACTGGTCAGCACAAGCCTGTCAGGGGTCAGCTGACCCAGGGAGCCTCTTGGGAGAGAAGGTGGTGGTTGTGGGGGGTCACTGTGAGGTCAGGACCTCAAATTCTTTCATAGATACTGAGAGTTTTGTGTTTTGTTTTTGTCTGAAAAAGAGCATCAAAGGAGTATCTTGGATCTCCCTCATTTCACAGATGTGGCCTCACTGCGCTGCCTGTGTGCGAGAAGAGATCTAGCAGAGACTCTCTCAAGCAGAGCGGTGGTGTTGGCACTGGGGCCCTGCTGCCACACTGGCAGAGAAACTAACTGCTTCAGCTGCAAAATGTCCGAACCCAGATGGGTGATGCTGAACTAGAAGATACTGGGTGATGCTGAACTAGAAGATACTGGGTGATGCTGAACTAGAAGATACTGGGTGATACTGAACTAGAAGATACTGGGTGATGCTGAACTAGAAGATACTGGGTGATACTGAACTAGAAGATACTGGGTGATGCTGAACTAGAAGATACTGGGTGATGCTGAACTAGAAGATACTGGGTGATACTGAACTAGAAGATACTGGGTGATGCTGAACTAGAAGATACTGGGTGATGCTGAACTAGAAGATACTGGGTGATACTGAACTAGAAGATACTGGGTGATGCTGAACTAGAAGATACTGGGTGATACTGAACTAGAAGATACTGGGTGATGCTGAACTAGAAGATACTGGGTGATACTGAACTAGAAGATACTGGGTGATGCTGAACTAGAAGATACTGGGTGATGCTGAACTAGAAGAAGCAGCACAACAAGGGGAAACAATGCTTTTGGTTAAACAAGTAAGATCCTGGAGGAGTGTGGCGTTCAAATCAAGGGAATAATCTTCTAATCATGATACTCTGCGCTGGTTAGACCTCACATGGAGCAATGAGCTCAGCTCAGGTCCCCACGCTACAGGAAAGACACTGCTGCTGTAGGAGCAGGAAAGCTGGGCCTGGTTCTGGTTCTGGTCCGAATGAGCTGAGCCGCTCTAGTCTGGAATGGGTTGGATAACTGCAGCCTTCCCAGTGTGTCCCTGTCCTTGACACTAACAGATCAAGGTAGAAGAGAGGGTTGAATGCTCAGTGGTGAGATTGCCCGGTGCAAGTGCTCAGGGGGAAAGGGGAAGGAAAAATGACATCATTAAGTCATTAAGATCGGGAGCACCTGGTGTAATCCCAGAACCTGTCTTGAGCAGAGAGTGAGTGTAACTTCTCTCCAGATCCGCTTTCCTCTGTGGGATGCGCCCTGTGGGCCTGGAATCCTGCAGCCCGGGACCGATGGAGAGTCTCGCCCGTGAGCTTGTTCGGACAGTGGTGCGAGGTGGACAGTACTTCAACCAGCCTGATCACAATGCTTGAAACATAAACAGAAGAAAGAGTAAGAGAGAGGACAGGAGTCTGTTGTCCCACTTGGGCTGTTTGGTAGATAGCAGTTAAATGATCCAAGGATCTCATCCAGCTGTTTCTTGAAAGAAGCCAGGGTATCAGCTGTAACACCATCAGCTGTCTTTGTTTAGGAAAACGATGTCCAAGGAAACTGGTCTCAGCTGTCAGTGACCCTCTGTTGTATCGCTGTATATTTATGGGTTGTAAAGGGACCAGACCTGCACCAGCCTGAGGAACACCTCTTTAACTGCTGGTCAGAATAGGGGTACCTGGGGCACAGATCAGGCCAGGTCAGGGGTGTGTGTGTGTGTCCACAGGGGTACAGGCAGTGTGTATCCAGACCATGTTTTGGGTCAGGTCAGGTCAGGGGTGTGTGTGTGTCCACAGGGGTGCAGGCAGTGTGTATCCAGACCATGTTTCGGGTGAGGTCAGGGGTGTGTGTGTGTCCACAGGGGTGCAGGCAGTGTGTATCCAGGCTGTGTTTTGGGTCAGGTCAGGGGTGTGTGTGTGTCCTGGAGTTAATTTATTCAGAGGTGACAGCAACACTTCCCGCAGAGTGGCTCCCCCCGGACAGCCGCTCTCTGCCTTGTGTTTGAACGGCCACTTTCAAATGTGCCAGCAATGTTTCTCGTGCGGGGCCAGGAGCACACGCGTGGGGTCGGGGGAAATCCTGGTAAAGGAAGAGTGGCTGGGCGCGTGTCTGCTCCCCGCGGGGCTGGGCGTCATCCTCGGGAAGACTCGCATTTTCTGTAATCCGGGATTTTGGCAAACAGGGGAAGCTTCACCTGCGGGCCGCTGCAGGGCGGGGGGCGCGCGGCCCAGCTCCGAGCTCCTATTGGCTGCGAGGCGGCCGGGAGGAGGGGGTGCGGAGGAACGCGACCTCCTTACAAGAAGCTCAAAGAGCCGAGAAGAGACAGAGAGAAAAAGTCGCTTCAGGCGGTCGGGCAAGCCTGGGACTGCAGCGGAGAGCCTGAGCCGAGAGAGAGAGGGGGGGAATAATACTAAAATAACAGACGCAGAAAGAAAAATAGATTCCGCCCTGTTGCACATTTGCGTGGACTGGGGTGGTCCGGGGCTCCGTGCTGTTGCTGCGCTGAGCTCGAGACGGGTGGACGCACGCTGCTGCTAACAGGTCCGTGTTTATAGAAAGTTCCCAGGCGGCCAAGGGAGCGAGGAAGAGCGGTCTGGAGTATGAGCAGCATCTGAGCGGTGAGTGCGGTGTCGGTTCGGAAGCGGCGCTGCGGTCCAGCCGGGCAGACCGGGCTGCGAACAGGATGAGGGGTCGGAGTGACCGGCGCTCACCTGGTCCGCCGGGTACACAGCGGGTTCATACCAATTCCGCTGCGAGGGGAGATCATTACTATTGTCACTGTCGTTGTTGTGACGATATTTAAGCACCACATGTAAGGGTTGCAGGAACTTTGCTTTACGGTTACCAGCGATTATCCCACGCGTCTCCCTGTCCGTCTGTCGCGTTCCGTTATCTGAAGTGGGAAAGCGCAACAGGGCGGCCGGCACGCAACATGGGCATGAGGCCGCATTAAAGATAAATAATAAGATGCATTTAAATTTTCATTTTGTGAATGAGCAGTTATGAAACGCGCTGGCAGGACCTGGGGTCCATTAGTATTGGAGTTGTGCTGCTGTCGTCTGTCCTGCTGTTCCCTGGTTCGTGCCTCGCCTGCCTGTGAAAAGTCACTTTTAACATCATGGGCAGGAGACACTTCTGGGAGGGTCTGTTACCTGGGTCCTGTGTGTCCTGGGGGTACAGCATCAGCATGCCATGCCCTCTCACCTGAGAGCCCTGGTGATGGTGCTGTGTACCTGTATCAGTGCTCTGTGCAAGTCCCTGGCGATGGTGCTTCTCACCAGGGTAGCTGGGCCTGGTGAATCCCAAACCAGGGCTCCTGTTCAATATGTCCTGGTCCTGGAAAACTCCTGCTTCCACCATGGTGTTGAAATATCTTGGCGTCTTTCAAGAAGCAGCTGGATGAGATCTCAGACCAATACCAACCAGGCCAGATGGGGAAACTCAGAGACTCCCGATGTCCTTCTAGCACAGGTGCTTTGATTCCCTAATAAAGTGGGGGGCCTTCATTCTCACTCTCTGACATGGTCAATGGCAGGACACTGCCAGCAATGTGCCGGTGCAGTGAGTTGCGGTCAGGTGGGGACAGGGAGGGACAGATAGGGACAGGTAGTCACAGGTGGGGTCAGGAACAGTCAGGTGGGGTCAGATGTGGACAGGGATGGACAGGGATGGACAGGTGGGGTCAGGTGCGATCAGGTGGGGTCAGATGTGGACAGGGGGTGTCAGGTGGGGACAGGTTGGATGTGGACCTGCAGGTGACACAGCGGCTGGTTAGGGGACTGTGGGACGATGGCTGTGCAGACCAGACCATTGCTGGCCACTGATCACCAAGCCTGGAGAAACAGCTCCAGTCGCAGGGCCATTCTGTCAGATGGAGAAGCTTTAGCAGCGGGTCTGGGCGTGGAGGCTGCCTGGCCTGCGCCAGCCTGGAAGAGCAGCTGTGTGAAGACAGGACGGGCTTGCGAGTGGAGCTGCGGCTGAGGCGTGCGGGTGTGAGGTTACAGTGCCGCAGGGGAGAACCACAGCGGCTGGGAGACAATGGGAGCAGTAATTACAGAGAGGGAAGGTGCTTGTTTTCTCTGGGAAATCCCGGAGCCAGGAAGCAAAAGTGAACACAGCACAGGTGTGCTGGTTGTCAGGGAGGATCCTGTGTTTCCGCAGGTCGGGTCAGGGTCAGTTTTACTCACTGGCACCACCTAGTGTCTGCGGTGAGAACTGCCAGTGTGCAGCAGAAGGGTCAGGAGGTGAGGTGCACAGGGCTGGGCAGGCTGGCGAACAGGAGGGTCAGTGAGTTTGGAGGCAGGACGGGACAGAACTGGGCTAGTGGGTTAGTTAGTGGCTGGCTGGGTGAATGATCTGCTGGTTTGTTAGTAAGGTGGGGCTGGGCTGTGGTGTGATGGCCCAGCTGAGTGTTGAGTGGGTTGTGGTCAGCTGTTGAGTTGCTTGGTGTTGAGTCGATGCATCAGGTGGGTCACTGAGTTGACTGTTCAATTCCATGTTTCTCAGGCTTGGTGGATGAATGATTCCCAGCCTGTAGGCTGTTGTAGAGTCATGTACCTTTGGTCACCAACATGAGAAATAGCTCTGATTGTGAAACTAAACTGCACAGCCTGTCCATCATGGTGTCCTCGTGTCAGTGAGGTCATCCTATCCAAGCAAGATCAGTTTTGGAGTGTTAAAAGGGAACCTACCATGTTGGCCAGCAGGTTAGTTAGTCAGGTGGTAGACAAGTTCATTTTGTTGGTTGTCAGATTGGTGAGTGGTTAGTTTGCTTGGTTGAATGGCAGGTTGGTCAGTTATTGATGTAGTAATGATGTTTAGGTCAAATGAAGTTGATGTTTTTGTGATTGATGTGTTTTTCTACAGTATAATCTTATATATAGCATCTTTCATGTACAAGTGAGTTTTATTCCATGCTGAAAAGAGCGTTTCGACTGTAGAGCCTTCTTCGAGTGTGAACAATTTCATGTACACCCATCTCAAAGCACTATACATTGGTGTAGAGTACTAATGAAATACAGGAGAGTGCAACACACAAGCAATTCACCAAAAACAGGCTTTCAGAAAGAAAGAAGAGCCCTGTCTGGGCCTGTGAGCTTTTCAGTGCCTTGAACATAGACTTTTCTGAGACTTTTCCAGCTGGTTCTGAGTTTCACAGTGAATGAGTGCAGTGGAGCCGGTACAGGAGTTACACACCACTGAGAGCAGCTCGAAAGGGAGCCTTGGTGCTGGTTGAGTGTTTGGTGAGCTTGACTGTGGTTTTGAACAAGGTGAGATGAGAGTTAAACTCTGGGTATTGCTGCTGTGAGGTGCAGGCAAGTGTAGTCAGGGTTTGCTTCCAGCCGCTGGTGAGAGTACAAGTACTTACTGGCTGGTATAATTACACTAAGCTTTAGTATTATTGCGTTCTTTAAGGAATTTTTCTGGTGCCCTGAGGCTGTGGCTGCATTGCACTCAGCTGTTCCCTAAATTGCTTGGTTTGATGAGTGAGGAAGGAGGGAATGAGTTCTCACCCTTTTGATAAGCACTCCGACTCATCCTGGTCCTCTCTGTGCTGCGATGGAGCTGCATGCAGGGCGTTTCTGCAGGGAACAAAGACTTTCAAGAGGCGGCGAGCAGTTTTAGGGGAGTGTCAGAGGAACAGTCCGTAGAGCCTGTGAGAGGGCGTGCGCCTTTTCAGTGTCTTTATGGAGGGCTGTAATCCCAGGGTTTATGGCAAAAGTTTCCAGCACAGTCATGCACAAGTTAAAGCAGATACATGTATTCAAAGGCGCAGGCAGGCTCAGCGGAGCAGCAGAGAACAGTCAGGCATGTGGAGAGACAGACTGAAGAAGCCTCAGTGCAGGGAGACCTGGTGCCTACTGACCTACCCTCACTGACCACTGATTACTGACCTACTCTCAACACACTGAGCACTGACCACTGAGACTACCATCAACACACTGCCCAGTCAAAAAGTTCATAAGAAGACATGAAACAAAAGGGTATTAAAGATCGAGAACAGGAGGCACTTTTTTTACACAAAGGGTTGTGGGGGTCTGGAACAATCTATCCAGCTATATTGATGATGCTGATTTGCTGGAATCTTTCAGACCAGTTTTCTCGGATCAGTTAGAGAAAGAAGAGCCTATTGGCCTGTGCTTTTTGTAGCCTTTCCCATGTTTTAAGATCCTTGTTTTCCATGATCTCCTGTCTCCTCGTGGAGTATCTGCTTACACGAGTGGGTGGTCTCTGGGGGGAGTGGTTTGGATCGGCACGCCATGGGGAGCTTTCTGTGTGGGAGTCCCCAGACTGTGGGGGGCTGCAGGGCTGGTGAATCACTCATCCTGCAGCTGAACTGGTGCTCTAAATATTTAGGCAAGTGACAGTGAGAGAGCACTCTGCTGTGTGTTGGAGTGAGAGAGCACTCTGCGGTGTGTTGGAGTGAGAGAGCACTCTGCTGTGTGACAGTGTGTGAGAGAGCACTCTGCTGTGTGTTGGAGTGAGAGAGCACTCTGCGGTGTGTGGGAGTGAGAGAGCACTCTGCGGTGTGTCAGTGTGTGAGGGAGCTCTCTGCTGTGTGTTGGAGTGAGAGAGCACTCTGCGGTGTGATGGAGTGAGAGAGCACTCTGCTGTGTGTTGGAGTGAGAGAGCTCTCTGCTGTGTGACAGTGTGTGAGAGAGCTCTCTGCTGTGTGTCGGAGTGAGAGAGCACTCTGCTGTGTGTGGGAGTGAGAGGGAGTGAGAGAGCACTCTGCTGTGTGTCAGTGTGTGAGAGAGCACTCTGCGGTGTGATGGAGTGAGAGAGCTCTCTGCTGTGTGTCGGAGTGAGAGGGAGTGAGAGAGCACTCTGCAGTGTGTCTGTGAGTCACTTTCCCAGTTGCAGGACCTGTTTGTCTCTGTTTATCAACGGGCCCAGGTGGGGCTTCTTCTCCAGTTTCTATCTGTCTGAGAGAGGCTCTCCGCAGCCTTGTGCTGCTGCTCTAACATTCCAGTTCTGAGCAGTATTCTCCCAAGACACTTTGCTGGGCGTGGGCGTGTCTCCAGGACCCTTTCAGACTCCCTATGGGATTCTTGTAGGTTCTTGGGGTGAATGCACTCCTCTCATCTGTTTTTGACCTCGTTCTGAAGCAAGGTGGCTGTTGAGTCCAGGTGTTACTGTTTGAGCACAGGATGTGGCCTGGAGATGGGATTTAGCCTGAGACTTGGACAGAACACCTGCCACTGACATAAAACAAACAGTTGCTGAAAATTTACATTTAATATTATCTTAAGTAATGGAACAGCAGACCTTGTTTATTAACTAGTGAACATTTTCCTCATTTGTATCATGTAGTCTATCTCTTCATGTCTGTGTCTGTGTGTCTGCAGGCTGGGAAGATGTGGGTTTTTGTGCTGGCTGTCCTGCTCCCTTTACTGCCCCATGCTGAAGGCCAAGGTACAGTACCGCACCTGATCGCAGGGGTGCTTCTGGGAAGTGCTCTTTACACATTGTAATATTAGATATTGTGCCAGCAGCCATATCAATCTGCAACTCACAGCTGGCAGATGAGACGTAAAACTGAGGTCAACACTCTCTGTGGTCATTAAAAATCTCAGGGCGTCTCTCGAGAAGAGTAGGGGTTTTACCCCAGTGACCTGGCCAAATTTCCCGCTGTCCTTTACCAGTCATGGCCTCCTAATAACCCCCCTCTCTGAACTGGCTTCATCACTCTGCTCTCCTCCCCACTGAGAGCTGGTGTGTGGGGAGCGGACTGGAGCATCCAGGTGGGGCTGCACACTGGTGGTGGTGGAGGGGATCCCCATGACCTGTAAAGCGCTTTGAGTGGAGGGTCCAGAAAAGTGCTATATAAGCAATTATTATTATTATTAGCTAAGGAGGGTTTAAGGCATGTAGAGTTGAAGGAGGGAGGAAAAAAAGAAAGGAGTCAGGAAGGAGAAGAAAATCCCCACTTTACCTCTCCTCCTTGTCTTCCCTTGTCCACCCTGTTCTGTCTCCTCTCTATCCTCCAAACTGACCCCTAACTTCTCTCCTTCTCTGTCCCTCCTGTCCTTGTCTGGTTTCTCCTCTGTCTTTTTTCTCTTCTCTGTCCTTCCTCCTCTCTCTCCTCCTCTCTCCGTCCCTCCCCTCTCTCAGGGACATGTAGGAATGTGGCAGCGGCAGACATTGTGTTCCTGGTGGACGGCTCCTCCAGTATCGGCCGATCGAACTTCCAGGAAGTCAAGCGCTTCATGGCGGGCATCGTGGCCCCGTTCGCCAGTGCTGTGAGCAGGACGGGAGTGCGCTTCGGAGCCGTGCAGTACAGCGACACCTCCAGGTCTGTCCGCCGCCCCCGGCCCCGCCCCCGGCGATCCCCGCCCCAGCCCCGCCCCCAGCCCCCGCCTCGGCCCACCCCGCCCCGCCCTGCCCGGGCCTGACGCCTCTCTGCCCGCCTCTGCCAGTGTGGTTACGCCTGCCTGTCTACGCGCAGGGAGGAGTTCACCTTCGCCACGCACCAGAATGGCAGCGAGCTCATCAGCGCCGTGCGCAACCTCAACTACAAGGGTGGGAACACGCGCACCGGCGCAGGGCTCAAGTACGTCGCAGACAACTTCTTCAGCAGGGCGGCACTCCGGGATGTGCCCAAGGTGAGATAGAGGCGGGGAGGCTGTGGACAGTGAGGGTATGGACAGTTGTGGTTGGGACAGTAGGAGCTGTGGACAGTGGGGGTGTGGACTGTGAGGGTGTGGAAAGTGGGTGTTGAGTGTTGAACAGGTGTGTGAACAGTGAAGGTGTAGACAGTTGTGGCTGGGTGTTGATCAGGGGTGTGGACAGTGGGTGTTGAATGTTGAGCAGAGCTGTGGACAGTGAGTCATGAGTGTTGAGTAGGGGTGTGGACACTGGGGTTGTGGACAGTGGGTCATGAGTGTTGAGTAGGGGTGTGGACTGAGTAGTGTAATTGCTGTATTTCAGGTCACCGTCCTCATCACGGATGGCAAGTCTCAGGACAACGTTGAGTCGCCCTCCCAGAAGCTGCGCGACCTGGGGGTGAAGGTGTTCGCTGTAGGTAAGGCCCTGCGGGACGTGGAGGTCATCTGGAGGCTGAGGTGGGTTTGGAGGAACAGGTTCTCCATCTGTGCTCTTCAGATATCTGCAGGAGTATCTCCAGCTTCTGTCTGTTCTCAGAGGCTGAACTGTGACAATGGACACAACTGACTGCAGACCAAAGGCTGTTGGGAAGTGGTGACTGTTTAAAAGGCCAGGTCATAACTCTGCCATCAGCTTTGACTCCATAGCATTACTGCTAGCCTCACCACAGCACTGTAGCCCCAGCCCTAATCCAGACACCGTAACCACAGCACTTTAGCCCCACCCCTAATCGAGTCATTCTAACCTCAGCCCTGTAGCCCCACCCCTAATCCTGTAGCCCCACCCCTAATCCAGACATTCTAACCTCAGCACTGTAGCCCCACCCCTACTCCTGTAGCCCCACCCCTAATCCAGACATTCTAACCTCAGCACTGTAGCCCCACCTCTACTCCTGTAGCCCCACCCCTAATCCAGACATCCTAACCTCAGCACTGTAGTCCCACCCCTAATCCAGACACCCTAGCCACAGCCCTGTAGCCCCACGCCTAACCCAGCCTCTCTCACTCAGGTATCAAGAACGCAGACCGCAGGGAGCTGGGTCAGCTGGCCTCTCAGCCGCGGAACGAATTCTCCTTCTACATCGGCGACTTCAAGATCCTCGACACTCTGCTGCCCCTGGTGGCGCCACGGGTCTGCTCCAGCTCCGGCGGCACCTACGTCAGCGACGGTATGGGCCCGGTTGCCATGTGAACCCGCGGTGACATTGTTCAGAGCCATTCCCTTTTCCTTGTGTAGAAGGGGCTTGAAGCCAGTTTGCTGGGAGATAGTGAGTGGTGGTGTGGCAGTCGGACATGCAGGGGGTCAAGGGGGGTTATGTCCCTATTAAAGAGCTACAGCGTTGAGTAGATCAGTAAACAAACAGAATAAACAGGAGAATCGTGTAAACTGCAGGGTTTTAGCAAGTGATGCTGTGCAGTAGTTTGCTGGGCTTTAGCGGTGTTACTGTGTGAGACTGTGACAGTGCTGTGATGGTGACTCTCCTCCCTGTGTCTCAGAGGTCTTCACTGGCCCGTCCAACCTGCAGTTCTCTGGGGAGACATACGAGTCTGTGCGGTTCCGGTGGAGCCCTGCTGGAGGCCCCGTGATTGGCTACAGGATTCAGTACACACCCCTCTCCGGGCTGGGACAGCCAATCACAGCCGAGCTTCGAGAGGTGGGGAGGACTTGTTTCTACACCACTGAGTTATCGGTCGGGCTGATTTACCAGGGTAAATAAATCACAGGTTAGCGCAGTGTAGGAGACTGGATATAGGCAACAGACCGGATAAGTGCAACAGTATGAGTAGTATGACGGCAAAAAGGTAAAGAATGGAAAATGACAGATTTGTTTCTCATTTTACAGTATAATTTGCTTCTATTTTTCTGAAAAGGGTAAAATTCTGAAGGTGCTGAACACCTGAGACAGTGTAGATCTGGATAAAAGAAGTTAATTCTCTCTTCAGGTTTTCAAGCCAGATTTATGTAGTATTGTGGCGAACGTCATGCATGAAGGAAGGGGCTCTGAGGTCCCTCTGTCGGAGCAGTACAGGCGGCTCTGGGCTCTGTGGGTAGCGCTGGGACATGCCAGGGCCAGTCACAGCATCCGGAAGGTCCAGCACTCTGGATGTGGTCACTGTGTCCCTACCCTAAGTGCTGAGAGCCGTAACAGCGCCCCTGCTGGTTCCTGTGTGTGCGCAGGTGAACGTGGGATCCGCGGAAAGGAGCTATGTGGCCCGGGGCCTGAAATCGGCGACGGACTACCTGGTGACGGTGATTGCTCAGTATCCGAACAGCGTGGGCGAGTCCGTGTCTGGAAAAACCAGGACCAGTGAGTACTGCAGTACAAGGCCCGAGAGAGGAAGACAGCAGGAGAGCTGCTCCATCGCGTCTCTCTCCATCTTTATCTGGTTTTTCCTTCGTGTCCCGGTTTCTCTCACATCCCTCTCTCGTCTCCTCTCTCAGACTCCCTGCCGGGCGCGACGAACTTCCGAGTTGTCCGGAGGGGATATTTCTCCCTCTCTTTGTCCTGGAGCCCCCCCTCCTCCCGACCCCAGGGGTACAGGCTGACGTACGGGCCCAGAGGTGAGGGGCGGTTCTCTGCAGGTGGTCCGGCCGCGCTCCACTCTCCCTGTGGCTTCAGCTGTGTGAGCAGGGAGTTCGGAGGAGGGACTGCAGGCAGCACATCACCAGGCTGGCCACTCCTGCAGGCGCTGGGGGGCTCGCCCTGCTCGCCCTGCTCACTCTGCAGAGCTGTCAGGGAGGGACTCCTCACTCCTGCAGGCACTGGGGGGCTCACCCTGCTCACCCTGCTCGCCCTGCTCACTCTGGAGAGCTGTCAGGGAGGGACTCCTCACTCCTGCAGGCACTGGGGGGCTCGCCCTGCTCACCCTGCTCACTCTGCAGAGCTGTCAGGGTGGGACTCCTCACTCCTGCAGGCACTGGGGGGCTCACCCTGCTCACCCTGCTCACCCTGCTCACTCTGCAGAGCTGTCAGGGTGGGACTCCTCACTCCTGCAGGCACTGGGGGGCTCACCCTGCTCGCCCTGCTCACTCTGCAGAGCTGTCAGGGAGGGACTCCTCACTCCTGCAGGCGCTGGGGGGCTCACCCTGCTCGCCCTGCTCACTCTGCAGAGCTGTCAGGGAGGGACTCCTCACTCCTGCAGGCACTGGGGGGCTCATCCTGCTCACCCTGCTCACTGGAGCCTCCTGTCTGGTCGTGGTTCTGGTCCCAGGAAAGGGTAGATGAGAACAAAAGAGCCCCTTTGTGTTCACAAACAGTGCTTAACACACACTTGTTTAAACAGTGAACAACCCAGAGGAAAGGCTGGGAACATGGTAAAGTGGGAGGGGAGGGTTTTAGAAGCCTGGATCAGCAGTGCTGTAGGCAGGTTCATGATCATGGAGCCGCAAGTCCAGTAAGATGACCACCCACTGCTGCATGCCTGCCTGGGGCTGAGGCTGAGACCCGAGATAGGCCTGAGAGTGCTAGCGCACAGTGCGCAGGGGCTACCAGGGCCTGCAGGATTGCAGACTGGTGGTTTAGTGACTTCAGCCTGCTTGCTTCATTCAACCAGATGGTGTACATGGGTCTCTGGGTCTCTGCACATAAGATAAGATAAGATCACTTTATTAGCCATATACAATTTCTTGCATTAGGAATTTGTCTTTTCGCATACCCCAGCTTGCTCTCCATGTGACATGGACACACAGACAGGGAGAGAAGCTTGGGGTCAGAGCGCAAGGTCAGTCATTGTACAGCGCCCCCTGGAGCAGTTGGGGTTAAGGGCCTTGCTCAGGGGTCCAACAGAGTAGGATTCCTCTGCCGGCCATGGGATTTGAACCGGCAACCTTGCAGTGCCAGGCACAGATCCTTCGCCACAGTGCCACCCCTCAAGTCTTCCAGCCTCACTTCTCTAAGACCCAGAGACTAGCCTCAGCTGAGGCCCTGTGAGCTGCTTGGGCTGGCGACCACAGTGCTGCCTGTCTGCCTGTCCGCCTGTCAATACTGCCCGTCTCTCTCACAAGTTTCTGTGCAGCAGTGCTGCTTATGAGTTAAATGCAGTTGTGTACAACAGCCATAAACCAAGTACAAAAGCATTGCAAGTTACTGCTTTTTGTCTTCTTGCCTATTGTGCAGTGTGCAACTGTTGTCAGCACTATGCTGCTTCTTGCTGACTGCAGGGCTGTTCCTAAAGAACAGCCAGAGACGGCAGCAGTGCAGCAGTGCCTGTTGACTGCGCTCCCGGGGAGCAGTGTGAGCTCTTCAGCTGCGTCAGGAGTGTGTGTTCACTCTCGGCGGGAGTGGAGAGCAGCAGGCAGAGCCAAGGAGTGTGCTGCTGCTGTGCATGAACGTACACAGGTGTTTCCAGGTGTGTCGGTCCGCGTGTCCCCCCCGCCCCACATGCTGCTGCTCCGCTGGCTGGGTGCCCAGCCGGCCGCCCCCACCCTGTGCCACGCCCTGCTTCAGTTCTCTGCCAGCCCGGGAAAAATGCAGCGCCTGGAGGCACGCGGGCCAGCCAGCTGCCTGCCATGAGCACAGCAACAGCTAGGCAGCGTCTCTGGGCTCCGAGCAAGTCTTGTCCCGGCCTCCCTGCCTGAACCCATCGCGGGAAAGAGGCGCATGTCTGTTTCATGTCTGGCTGAGGGGGCTAGGTGGGGCAGGGGTCCGCTGTGTGAGCCTTACAGCCAGCCTCTCTGCGGGGGCTGGTGAGTGCCTCTTTACTGGGTTTTTACCAGTGAGCAGGAACGAGTGGTAAAGAGATCTTCCACTCAAGACAGGAATGGCTGTTTGAGGTTTCAGTCCTGTTTCTGTTTTGTATCTCATCTATGTTGCTGGGGACACTGTTCCTTCCTGGTTTAGCACTGAACATGGGTTCGACAAGCTGTGGGACAGGAGTGGACCCAGCAAAAGCGAGCGACGCTAAAACACAGAAGCAGAAAGCAGTGATGTGAAAGATGCTTCATGCCAGCTGACAGCAGATTGGCACTGTCCGCTGGAGCTCAGACTGACAGGGTGGACCACACTGGCGCCTGCAGTCTCTTCCCAGTGTGTCCCCACTGGCCTGTCCGCATGTCTCTGACTGTGCGTCCACTTGTCCCTCTGTCTCTCCTCTGCCCGTGTGTCTCAGGCCGCACGGACGCTGAGCTGGAGGAACGGACTCTTCTGCCCGATGCCTCATCTGTCACGCTGGAGGGTCTGCAGGCCGACACTGAGTACGCCCTGACCCTGTACCCACTGTACACCCAGAGCTCTGCCGCGCCGTCTTCCACCACAGCACGCACCTGTAAGTGACCCCGAAGCGCTGTGCAAAGGCAGTCATGCCGCCACCTGGGGGAGGATGTCTGTACTGCAGTTTATGGCCTCTCCCTCTGTTGCTGTATCCCAGAAGTTTAAAAAGGCAATATGACATCTTGGCGATTTTGCATCAGGTGTTTATCTGAGGCCGTGCGGTCAGCATCAGGCCGTCTTACCGTGTATCTCTGTGTGTGGCAGTGCGTCTGGAGCCCGTGCAGCAGCTCTCTGTGCAGACCGTGTCTCCTCGCAGTGTCCGTGTGCTCTGGAGGGCAGCAGAAGGAGCCACAGGGTACCGCCTGGTCTGGGGGCCATTCACAGGTGAGGGGCTGGGCCTGGTTACAGAGACCCCTCTGGTCTGGGGGCCATTCACAGGTGAGGGGCTGGGCCTGGTTACAGAGACCCCTCTGGTCTGGGGGCCATTCACAGGTGAGGGGCAGGGCCTGGTTACAGAGACCCCTCTGGTCTGGGGGCCATTCACAGGTGAGGGGCTGGGCCTGGTTACAGAGACCCCTCTGGTCTGGGGGCCATTCACAGGTGAGGGGCTGGGCCTGGTTCAGGGTACCATCTGAGGATGGTGAGAAGTGTGGAACTGGTGCTGTTAAGATGATGATCAGCCCAGTTAGGTCACTGAGTGCTGAGGTAGTGAAATCTCATGGGATTTGCGCCCTGCAGGACTGCTGCCTCCTACTGCCTTTGCTCCTTGGCGAACTCCTTGCTCCGCCTGCTGTGTGTTCTAACAGTTTTCCTGCTCTCTCAGGCCGGGAGGTGGACCGGCTCAATATTCCCGTGGGAACGGAGGCCCACACCATCCCCAACCTGCAGCCCGACACCGAGTACATTGTGACTGTCATCGCTCTGTACGGCACCACAGAGGGGCCTGCAGCTACCGCGCGCTTCAAGATAGGTAAGGCACAGCGCCCCAGCGAGAACACCGCCTCCAAATAACACCTGCACACCTGGTGTGTATCGAGTGACAGTACCTGCACCCCTGGACACTATCAGGATACAGTGACTGTACCTGCACACCTGGACACTACAGGATATACAGTGACAGTACCTGTACACTAAAGTATATACCCGCACTCCTGGTGTGTATAGAGCAGGGGTGGGCAGTTATTTTCTTTTGAGGGCCCCATGATGAATGCACAATGTGTCCACGGGCCAGATGCAACTTTTTATCCCAAACTATGAGTCGATGGAGGTGTCCCACAGAATCCTCGAACTATATTCCATGTCCATATCGGCCTACTGTTTAGTACTATTCTACCGACAGTCATATTCAATCATTTTATTTACTGCAGAAAAACAGAGAAAGACAAAAGCAACCACACTTCAGGCTCAGTTTTGTAATGTAACACAGAGAAAACTGTACAGAGGAGAGCAGTCTCTGATGGGCTTGGACAAGAGTGTTCCACTCAGTTAATAAATACTTTACTGCCCATTCTTGATTAAACACACTGCAGCTAGTGTCTCCTTTTCTTTTTCTGGACAGAACCATTTTGGAGTTGCAGAAAACATGTCAACCTGCCATTCAAACAGTTCTGTGTTGTAGCCATAGCAACGTGCAGTGGCAGTGTAAGCGTAGTATCATAATAAAAGTCCCCTGAGCAACTGACAGTGAAAGTACTGTGGCATGAGTGACTGAGGCTGATGCGGTGATGTACAAGGAAATAGCTTTTAATGCTCAATTATCTAATTACAAACCAAACTGGTGAAGAAGCCAAAAAAGAAAAGAAGTTGTTCAGGACAGTCTTTTACCTGCAGGGCAGAGTCTGGCATGAAACACATAGCTCACTGCGTCAACCTCCCCTTTGAGGAGCAACGCATCTTCGTCAGCTGAAGAAACGGAGACCGCTACAGTCTTAATTGGTGTTCATTAGCGGAACCTTTTCTTTGAATTTTAACACTGTGCCCTTGGTAATTATGCACTTGCCAATTTGTAAAATACAGATGGTTTGATTTGGACACTGCGGTCCAGTCAGAACCGGCCTGCGGGCCTTATTTCATCCAGTTCTGGTATAGACTGATAGTACCTGCACAACTGCTGTCTATGTAGAGTGACGGTACCTGCACACCATTTGGTATATTTAGATGGCCGCAGGGCAGATAAACTCACTTTCCTAGTACATCTCTAGTCATCAGGAGTTTAATTCTCTGAACGTCTGATGCCTGGAAAATTCTTCCTTTGTAGTCTTTAATTTTTGAACAAGTCGACCAGTTCAAGCTTGCAGTGAGAGTCCTGCCCCTTTCAACAGTGAGTGTCCAGGAAAGATTTTCACACAGAGCTGTGAATCCTCCTGTGTAAACAGCACATGGCCAGATCTTGGCAGGATGTGGGCGGACGAGTGAGTTACAGCATGAGCTGAGGATTTCCAGCAGACTGTGAGCTGCTCATACTGTACCCTCACCTCCAGCGGACTGTGAGCTGTTCATACTGTACCCTGACCTCCAGCGGACTGAGAGCTGTTCATACTGTACCCTCACCTCCAGTGGACTGTGAGCTGTCCATACTGCACTCTCACCTCATGCGGACTATGAGCTGTTCATACTGTACCCTCACCTCCAGCAGACAGTGAGCTGTTCATACTGCACTCTCACCTCCAGCGGACTGTGAGCTGCTCATACTGTACCCTGACCTCCAGCAGACTGAGAGCTGCTCATACTGTACCCTGACCTCCAGCGGACTGTGAGCTCCTCATACTGTACCCTCACCTCCAGCAGACAGTGAGCTGCTCATACTGTACCCTCACCTCCAGCGGACTGAGAGCTGTTCATACTGTACCCTGACCTCCAGCGGACTGTGTGTCCCGGCTTCTCCTCTCACCCCATGTCTCCCTGTCAGCATGTCATGGCCAAGTGTGAAAGTCAGCGCTTTTCTGGTTCTGTTCCCCCTCAGAGAGATCAGAGCAGCAGACGCTCCGGACCTTCACGATTGGGCCCAGCTCCATTCGGGTCACCTGGAACGTGATCCAGTCAGCACAGGGTTACCGGCTGGAGTGGAGGCGGGCCGCAGGTGAGGTTCTGTTGGGTGACCTGGGGAAATGGGTGTCCCGGCACAGAGATGTGGACTGCAGTGGGCAGCAGATCTGTCCTCCTGCAGGTCGCAGGGACCTGGTCAGCAGTGGGATGTAAGACCACCGTGCAAACCAGTGGCCCAGTGTGGTGACACTGTGCTGTAGGAGGCGCTGTTCTGGACTGACGTCCTGAGTACTGGTCATTAAGGAAGCCCCTGTTTCCTCTGGTCTCCTGGCTAAAGTCCACTCTGGACATGAAAATCAAGCCTCCCTAAAAGTTTCCTGTAATTCAATTAATTGAACAAGGTCCCTACCTGATCTAAATGGCTGCACTTTACTGTGGATGAAATGCTTTAGGGTGCTTTGAAAAGAAAAACACTATACAAAGGCAAGATGTTAGTATCATTTCTTATTAAAAGAACACTTAAAGTTAGGATATTTTTATACCACAGCATGTTTAATCTGACTCGTTAATGTATTATTATAATAAATGTGATTTATCGAACTATGCTCATGTCACTAATACCCCTTGTAAGTGTATTGAATTATCATTCAATACACTTACAAGGCAATTTCCCTCACGGGATCAATAATCTATCTATCTATTCTTTCCATTAAGACGGTCTGGTATATCAATTCATTTAAAAAAACAGTGACCAAAACTTATGAAAAATAAAAAAATTTTAAATTAATTGCATGAATTAAATAAATGGTTCTCAACCATTGTTGAATAGTCAGTTGATCATTCCATCAATTCAGCCATTCACAGCTGGTTTGGAATGAAATCCAGAGGTCACTCTGGTCTCGTCAGCGCCTGTGAAATAACGCGTGCAATTCTGTCCTCCGGCCCACAGGGGGCGAAACGCAGAGGCTGTCATTTCCCACCAGCACTAACAGATACGAGATCACTGGGCTGCAGCCTGGGACGGAGTACGTCATCACGCTGTACACGCTGTACGAGGGCCGGGAAGTGGCCACGCCTGCCTCCACCTCCTTGACAGGTGAGCTCTCGAGAGCAGCTTCGCTGTCCAGACGGCGCTGTGGCACAGCTGACCTGTACAGCTCGAGCCGCCCAGCCTGGGCCAGCACTGCGCCCCAGCCGGGTGACTCCTGGTGTCTTCTCTGTGGAGCTCGGCCCGGTGTGCTGACCACTTGCACTGTCTTAAGACAGTGCAGTGAAGTTATCATTGAGGAAAATGATTTCTGCTCCCTGTGTTGTGGTGTTAACTGCTGTGTGTGTGTGCAGTGGATCAGCCTGTGGGCAGCGTGTCTAACCTGCGGGTGCTGGAGACTCTGGGCAGAACAGTCAGGCTGGGCTGGACGGGCGTTGCCGGGGTGACCGAATACCTCATTCGCATCATCAACACTGAGGGTGGGTACCAGCTGGACATGACCAGCGTCCGTGCGCTTGCTCAGTATTTTTAATCAGGACACACACACTTCTCTTCCTGTTGCTGTTGCCTGCTCTGACTCTTCGTTGTCCCCAGAAAGTTTCCTGCTAAGCTTGTAAGCCTCATGTGAAGATTCTTTCAGCTGGAGCCTGGTCTGCTCTGGGCTGCGGGAGGAGGCTGCTGTAACTGACCTCTCTCTGCTTTTGCAGATGGGAAGGAGCGCTCTCTCAGCATCCCAGGCGATCAGACCACACTGGACCTGGAGGACCTGCAGGAGGGGGTGTCCTACAGGATCAGTCTGACCGCGCTGGTGGGAAGCAGGGAGGGGACCCCCGTCACTGTCACCATCAGGGCGGGTGAGTGGGACTCCTCACAGTACCGCGAGCCGCCAGGAGGGGGATCACATCCACTGTCTGTCTGACAAACGTGTCTCTGGGGAGGGGGTCTGACACACGTGTCTCTGGAGTGTCTGTCGGGAGTACACTGGTGAGTGTTTGTGTGTCTGACCCCCAGCCTGTGTGTCCTTACAGAGGTGCAGAGTGTGGGGGATGTCCAGGTCCAGGATCTGGGAGGAGGCCGGGTCAGACTGACCTGGATCAGTGTGTCCAGAGCCACAGGCTACAGAGTGACTGTTCTCAACACACAGGGTGAGTACATTCCTGATTGTGAGAGAGCCATAACTCAGTGATTTATCACTGTGCTGTACCTCTATGGTGTTGCTGTGACTCTGTGCTGTTGCTGCAGCTCTGTGCTGCAGCTCTGTGCTGCAGCTCTGTGCTGTTGCTGCAGGTCTGAGCTGTAACTCTGTGCTGTGGTTGTGTCTTCCACTTCAGATGGGACAGAGCAGTCTGAACTGCTCCTGGGAGACCGCACCTCCATTGACCTCAGCGACCTTGCATCTGGGGTGACCTACACTATCACTGTCACACCGCTTGTGGGGAGCCAGGAGGGGAGCCCCGTGTCTGTCAACATCAGGACTGGTGAGAGCAGGAACAGGAATCATAGGACAGGAAGGAGAGATCTGCAGAATAAGAGAAGGAGGAACTGTGTGTGAGGGATGAAGGATCATAGCCTGGAGAGACGCACCGAGAGGCAGGGAGGCAGCGGGACTCAGGATGGAGAGAAGATGAGGAGGGAAGCAGGAACAGAGGCAGCTGTGCAGGGAGTAAGGAAGTGGTGTGGGATGCAGGAGAGGACAGATGGGACGTGTTCAGTAGGAGCAACGAGAGTGTGGGAGAGGCAGCGGTGAGAACTGCAGAATCACTCCAGTTAAAGGCTGTCTGGGATGGAGCGCTCAGACGAGTTTCAGCCCTCCTGCGATGTGGCGACACTGCAATCCTGTGTCCTTTTCCAGAGGAGGTTGTCTCCGAGCCCGTCATAACCAACCTGCGAATCCTGGAGAGAGGAAGTGACCGGATCAGGATCAGCTGGACTGGCATCGCACAGGCTACGGGGTATCGGGTCACCTGGCGCAGCGGCGACGGTCAGTCCCGGTCCTGCCACTGTTGCTGCGGTTCCCCTGGCCATGGCCACTGACCCAGTTCCCATGTCTCTCTGACTCTGTGCTGCAGGCAGGGAGCTCAGTCAGACGCTGCCCCGGAACGCCAGCTCCTACGAAATCGTGGGCCTGCGGGAGAACGAGGGGTACCGAGTGGGCGTGGCGGTGCTGGTCGGGGGGGTGGAGGGAAACCCCACCACTGTCAGCACCAGGACCGGTGAGCTGGGCTGGGGGAGGGGGCAGACTGGGTCAGGGGGGTCCTGGTGGAGTGAGATACTGTTGAACGAGAGAGCGAGGTACAAGTACGTGAGGAGGCATGGCGCGCAGCTGGCAGAGAGTGAGTGAGAGAGAGTGCGGCAGTGTAGAAGAGTGAGAGGGAGTGGGAGTGAGAGGGAGTGGGCTGTAGTGGAGTGAGTGGGAATGAGTGAGAGTGAGAGGGAGTGTGGCAGTGTAGAGGAGTGAGAGGGAGTGAGGTGTAGCGGTGTGAGAGAGTGAGAGGCAGTATTTTGTAGGGAGTGAGAAGGAGTGCAATGTAGGGGAGTGAGAGAGAGTGACAGGGAATGCAGTGTAGAGGAGTGAGAGGGAGAGGGCTGCGGTTCAGCCAGTGGGCTGTGGGCGTTGTGGATTTCCCTGTGTGTGAAGCACTTCCTGTTCCTGCTGGCAGAGCAATTGGTGCGCGGGGTCACAGACCTGAGGGTGACTGACACCAGCAGCGATCAAGTCCGCATTGCCTGGTCCAGGGCTGCTGGAGCAACAGGCTACCGGGTCACCTGGAGGCAGGGCAGTGGTAGGTGGCGTCTTTTATTTCTGAGTTTGTTTTTGGAGAGTGCAAACCTTTCTATAAACTATACACAGTATATTGGTGCAGTGTTAATAATACAACACAATTCAAACACTGGTGTGAGTATTGAAGCTGTAGTAAGGCTGTTGTGGCAGTGATGTCACTGATGCTGTGGCAGTGCTGTAACAGTGATGTCACTGATGCTGTGGCAGTGATGTCACTGATGCTGGAGCGGCGATGTCACTGATGCTGTGGCAGTGCTGTCACAGTGATGTCACTGATGCTGTGGCAGTGATGTCACTGATGCTGGAGTGGCAATGTCAGTGATGCTGTTGCAGTGATGTCACTGTTGCAGTGGATTCTGACAGATTTTGTGTTTTTCCAGCACAAGCGCAGTCCCAGTTGTTGCCAGGCGACTCCTCCTCATTCACCATGGAGGGGCTGGTGGCCGACGAGTCCCTGGTCATTGCTGTCTACACTCTTATCGGCCAGCGTGAGAGCAGTGCGGTCACCCTGTCCTCCAGGACAGCTCCAGAGCTGGTGGGCAGGGTGTCCGGCCTGCGGGTACTGGACACGGGGAGCAGGAGGATCCGGATAGCTTGGACTCCACTGCCAAGGGCAACAGAGTACAAGATCAGCTGGCGTCGTGACGACGGTAGGCACAGCAGGGGCCTCCATAGTGCTGCGTCAAGGACATACTTACTCAGATTAAATTAAAATTGCCATGTTTCCCCTTTATACTGCCTGATTGTTCTTTAACCTGACTTAGCTCCCACATGGACACGCAGACAGTCACTGGGGGAAGGTGGAATTCAGAAGTGGTGGCTTGTGAATGTCACGCTCTTGCCCAATAAATCTGTCCCCTGTTGTTCAGTCTCTTTCTCTTGCTCTCTCTGTAGGAGAGGAATCCTCCCGCAGGGTAGGCAGCGATGTCACTTCCTTTACCGTTGATGGACTTCAGGAAGACTCCGCCTACAGAGTTTCAGTCTCTGCCTTAATTGGCTCAAGGGAAGGAAGTCCCGCCTCTCTAAATGCCAGGACAGGTAGGGTTTCATCCCACATTTTCTCTCCAACACATCTTGTAGCCAGAAGAGAAAAGTCAGAATGTCTGATACCTGATCCAAGAATAAGGAGGATTTTGGGAATTGATGACTAAGGAGATAGCTGGTTTTAGATGCTTAGTTCACTTTTGAGTGTTTAATCTGCTGTGGTTTGGAATTTCCATGAATTGAGCTGGGCTTGTCAGGCCCTGTCTGCCCTGCCCCTCCTGTGAGGAGACCGCTGTGAGCAGCACGCTCGCTCTCTGGCTCCGGGTCCGAGCAGAGGAGGACACTCGCAGCTCCTACTGCTGTTGGTGTGATGAAATGCCCTGGCCAAAATATTAGGATCTCCAGTTGGGTCAGCTGATCAGTGGGAATGTGATTGTCTTGGGAGCAGGAGGGTGACTTTCCTCACTGTCCCAGCCAGAGGAGTGCTGGAGCACTGCCCGGACCTCAGTTCTGTTGGAAACCAGTGGCACAGTAGGTGTTTTCAGTCCTAGAGACCTTCACAGCTCTTCACAAACTCAGGACTGGGAGAGGGGGGGGGATGTGTTTCAGAATCGTTTGGAATACAAACTGCATCTTTCTGCCTGCAGGCCCAGCCTGAGGGGTTCCTAATATTTGGACCAGTGAGTGTGTGGTGACCAACACTTACACATTTCTCTCTTCTTCTCTTTCTGCCCCCTTTATGTCTCCTTCTCCCTGCCCCTCGCTCTCTGTTCAGAGCCGGTACGGATACCGACTAACCTGCGCACCCTGGATGCTTCCACCAGCAGCATCCGGATCACCTGGACACCCGTCGCCAGGGCAACGGGATACAGGATCACCTGGAGGAAGAGAGATGGTAGCACTCCTAAACTGACAAAGCAAACACCACCTCCTCTCACTCACTTATCTATAGCCCTGTCCGTCTCCTTGCCCCTCTTCTCTTTTGCATCTCCTCTTTATTTCTCTTTGCCTCTCTCCTTTACTCAAGGTGTTACTTTTTGTTTTTTTTTCTGCCTTTCATCTTTCTTCTGGAAGGTCGGTGACACAGAGTCACAGGCAACTGTACCACTGCTCTGCTACCTTACTGCATCATTGTCATCACTGTCATCGGTGAGATTATTGTTGATCTTGCTGAACACATGGTTTCTCATATTGTTTTAACTGTGGATGTTGTGCTTTGATTGTTGAGATATTTTTCTGATCTTTGCTGGCATTGGTTAGGTTGTGTATTACTTGGTTTTTGATTGGCTGGTCTGCTGTAGTTCTGCGCTGTGATTGGCTGTATTGTTTTGCTTCTCTCCCAGCATCAGGGGTGGACATCTCTCGTGTGGTCACTGCTGACACCACTACGTTCTCCATTGAGAATCTCCAGGAAGACACCCCCTACAGCATCCGTGTCGCCGCCGTGTTTGGAAACCGGGACGGCACGGCAGGCACCATTTCTGGACGCACAGGTCAGGGAGACATGTTGGTCAGTCCTGTGGCCACCTGCTCGCACATGGACACATAGACAACACTGGGCAGAAGGACCTGTCCCAGGACATGACACCTGAAATAGATGAATTATTAAAAGCTTCAAAAGTCTGATGTGGTGTCATCATGTTGAAGCTGGTGCTCACATGATCTCACGCCCGCCTGGGCCATGCCAAGTAGTTGGGGAGCTGGGCTGGTCTGCTGCCTTGTTGCGACTGCTCTGTGACTGTGCTCTGCTGTGCCCCCAGCCAAGGAGCAGGACACGGTGGGGACAGTGACTCGGCTGCAGGTGTTGGAGTCACGCGCTAATGTTGCAAGGGTGACCTGGGTTGGAGTGCAGGGAGCCACTTCCTACAGGATAGTGTGGCAACGCACTGATGGTATGTGGGCATGGTGCCCTTGTGTCCCCAGTCTGTCTCTCCCTCTCTCTGTTGATGTCTGTCTCTGTACTTCAGTCTGCCTCACTGCCTCTGTACTGCAGTCTGCCTCACTGCCTCTGTACTCCAGTCTGCCTCAGGTCCCTCACTTTCTCTCTGTGTTTCCGCCCGGCCAGGAGGCCCAGAGTCCAGCCGGGTGGTTCCGGGGGATGTCACAGCCGTGGACCTCGATGGTCTGGACGAAGGTGCCAATTACGAGGTGCGCGTCACGGCGCTGGTCCAGAACCGCGAGGGGCCGCCGGTCACCATCAGCGTCACCACGCGTGAGTCAGAGCCGCCGCCCGCAGGAGTGGTGGGACTGCGCCTGTGTGCATGCTGACGGCGCTCCGCTATGCTGACGCTGGAGTGAGCCCTGGGCTCCCCGCCCCTTTCCCCAGTGTCTTTTCCCATTCTCCCATTCCAGAGCTCAGTGGGGTCTGGTGATAATGAGCAGATGTCTACAGTATGTTGCAGTGTGCTTGTGTCAATGTTGTGATGTGAGGATGTATTTGTTGTGATGTGTTATGCTGGTGGTGTTGTGTCGTGTTGTGATGATGTTGACATACTGTGCTGACTCTGTGATGCTGTCATATTTTGTTGATACTGTGAAGTCTTGAGGTAGATATTGATGTCACGTTGCACAGAGGTTGTGTTTGATATGGTGTGTTGATGATGATGTCATGTTGTGTATGTCATGTCACGCATGTTGTATAGATGTTGTTTCATGTCATGGTGTGTTTCTGTTGTGTTGATGATGATGGCATGTTGTATAGAGGTGGTGTTTGATGTCATGGTGTGTTGATGCTGGTTGTCCTGCAGCCCTGGAGCCAGAGATCAACAGGGTGGGGGGTTTCCGGGTGGTGGAGACCTCTATGAGGAGGCTGCGCTTTATCTGGACACAAGTCCCTGGAGTAACAGGATACCGCATCTACTGGAGATCCTCTGCAGGTAATGTGCTAGTGTCAGTGTGCTCGCTCTAGCAGTTCTGATCGCTCTGGTTCGGAACAGCTGCGTGGTGACGTGACAAGGGCAGAGTAACCAGCTACTATCCCCATGGAGTGGTCAGTTCAGAGTAGCTGGCTGACCTGGGAAAAGCCAGTCACCCTGTCTCTGGGATGAAACTGGAGCAAACCTGGGGAGAACATGCAGACTCTTCACAGAGCAGTGCCTCAGTCATTTAAGAGATTAAATAAAAGGGGGATTGTGTTCTCAGTCTGAACGATTTACCTAGTCTCTCTTGCTAAAATCTTGTATTTAAAGCTTCAAATATTGTAAAGAAAATAAAAGTCCAGGAAAACCTAGATCTCTGAGGCAGCAGTAGTGGCTACTGCAGTTCTGTACTTCAGAATATTCACAGTTGCTGTGAGAAAATGGAGCGATGTTTATACTGGGGAGACTGGGGAGACCCGCCCCCCATTAACTTGTCTGTGATTGGCAGGGGAGCCAGAGAAGAGCCGTCTGATTGGTAGAGACGCGTCTTCATTGGACCTGGATGGGCTCCAGCCGGGGCTGACCTATACGATCCGGTTTGCAGCGGTTCTGGGGAACCGAGAGGGGGATGCTGTGTCTGTCGTGGCCAGCACAGGTACCACGACACTGCCCTTGTCTTCTCTTTCACTGCTTTGATCTTCAGTCCGCCAGATGCCTTGATTGGCAGCATTAGTCGTTTGTGGTGATTGACTGGTTGGTGTGGTACGATCTGCCCCACAGCCCCCCTGCAGCCTCCTTCCAGACTGCGGGTGTCTGACGTCACCCAGACATCGATGCTGCTGAGCTGGAGCCTGATGCCCAGTGCCAGCGGGTACGTCCTGAGCTGGAGAGATTCCCGAGGTGAGTCCATGTTGCATCACGGCTGGATGTAGCTGGATTGTGTGGCTTAATTAGGCAGGAAATAGCAGGAGTCAGATCAGATGTCAGATACTGGGACAATTTAGTGCTAGTAAAATCTGCAGGGCAGGGGTGGATGTGATTCTCATGGGTATTTAAAAATCCCTTGATTTGCTTTGGATATAAAAAGACTAGGGCCAGCAGTACGGTACGGCTGTCTCCATCCAGCCTGTGTTTGGTTCAGATCTGGGACCAGAGGGAAAAAAAACTTGAAAGAGGAGGAGGAAAAGTGGGGACGATCAGGAATGAAAGAGTGTGGAGAGTGAGGGAGAGATCGGTGAGAGAGTGAAGCTGACTGACCTCACTGCTGTCTCTCCTGGGTCAGATGGAGAGGACCAGCAGAGGATCACACTGCCTGGGTCAGTGGGGTCGTACCGGATCACAGGGCTGCGCCTGGGCCAGCAGTACGGCGTCACCATCCAGCCTGTGTTCGGTTCAGACCTGGGACCAGAGGCAACTGTCCAGGGGAGAACAGGTCAGTCACACTGCATCATAGGAATGAATGCTCTCTCCTCTCTCACCTGGTTCCCATTTGTCTGTCTCTGCCTCCTTGACTGCTCCCATCTCTCTCTCTCAGCGTGCACTGATGGCCGGGTGGATTTGGTGTTCCTGGTCCATGGTTCGAGAGACAGTGTCCAGTATGCAGAGGCCATCCGCTCTCTCCTGTACAGCACTGCTGCCTCCTTTTCCCAGATCGGAGTGCAGGACACACAGGTGAGCTCACACCTGACCCTCCGGATCCTGGGAAATCCAGATGTGTCCCAAACTCTGGGAAATGTGCTCCTGCTGCCCTGAATGTTAGATCAAAAAGAGCATTATTAATGAATTAATTGTGTTTTTACATTTTTCTTAGCGTCTTGTACAGTAATAACCAATGATGACGATAATGGAAAGCATTACAATGCTCATGTCACATTGTCGTAATTATCTGCATTGCCTGTCTCTGGCCAGGTGGGGGTGGTAGTGTACGGCTCGCGGGGGAAGGTGTGGTTCCTGCTGAATCGACACAGCGACCGCGAGACCCTGCTGCAGGACATCGAGGCTGTGCCCTTCGACGACACCCCTGGCAACAGCATTGGTAGGGTACACTCCCTGCACGTCCCCCCAGGCGCCATGTGGTACCCCAGCATGCTCCCCACGGACACCATGTACTGGGCTGCTCTGTGCTGTATTAAAGTTTGCTGCTCACATTCTACAGTGCAGAGCTGTGCTGTGTCACTGTACAGAGCTTTCGGGTGCAGTACCGAGCCGACTCGTGTTTACTGTCTGGTAGTGAGGCACCCGGCTGTTTGGTATCTTATCGTGATGCTTTCCCTTGCCTTGTCAAGATTTGCAGCGTTGTGTAGCTTTGTGTGGGACATGAGCCATGTGTGAGTGTGCTGTCGCCCCCTGCAGGCGAGGCAGTGAAGTTTGCTCAGCAGTTCGTCTTTGCTGCCTCTGCGGGCCGCCGTCCCCGAGTCCCCGGTGTCCTCGTCATCGTCGCCGACGGACGATCAGCGGACGACCTCGGCGCTCCCTCGGAGGCCGTCAGGGCTGCCGGTCAGTGCGCTGGCCGAGCCGGCCTCCCCCGCATTGCCGCCAGAGTCTCTGTCTGCCGTCTGGCGTCCCAGATCGTGCTGTTGAAACTGTTGTGGGTGTGTTGGTGTGGCAGGGGTGACCGTGCTGGCCGTGGGCCTGGGCCAGGCCGAGCCGGAGGAGCTGCGCCGCGCGGTGACCGGCGGCAGCCCGAGCAACGTCCTGTTCGCCCGCGACGCGGCCCAGCTGGCCCGTCTCCATAGCGACCTGGCGGAGCTGGTGTGCAAGATCTCCCTGGGGCAGGGTGGAGAGCAGGTAAGTGTCACACAGTGACCGCTGTGACCATGATGACCGCCATGACCGGAGTGACCACAATGACCATGATGACCGCAGTGACCATGATGACAGCAGTGACTTCAATGACTGTAGTGACCGTGGTGACTACACTGACCTGACTGGTGTGAGCCTGGTGTGAGCCTGGCTCTTGCTGCTTCTCCAGGGTTTGGGCCACTTTGCATCAGAAGTCCAGCCCGAGCTACACAGCTCACATGGCCTCTGTCCTCACTTGGTCTCCACGGCCATTCTCCCGCTGTTCTGAACTCCGGAGGAACAGAAGCTAGTTTTGCAAGGCTGACTTTCTTTTGCTCCAGAGCCTTGAGCAACCCAGAGCCCCTCCCTGCACTGTTGCCTGGCTGGGATCCATGTGCCGGGATTTATTCCGGGAACTGGGAGCTGCCCACACTCTCCGCGTCCCAGTGACCTCTCAGGGAGGTCATGCAGGAGAGGGATCTGATTGGCTGACAGGCTGGGTATCTGAGTGCATGGAAACAGAATAGAAAAGCATCAAACTAACCCTCCAGATTCCAGGACCCCCAGGAGACCTTTCCTCAAATAAACTGGCTTTATCACCCCCGACCCCCACGGGGGAGAGTGATTCTTTCATTTTCTAGACACTTTTTCCATTGTTACTCCTACTTCCGCAGCAGCATAACAGAGCCCCCTCTTACCCTCTGTTTGCACTCGAACCCGAGCGTGGGAGCGCCCTGCTGGAGGGCTGTTGAGCAGGGGCTAGAGGGAGTTACAAGTTCAAGGGGGGCAGAGGGGGTCGGCTGGCGGAGGCACGTGACAGTAGAACGACGGATGTGGCCTGAGAGAGGGGTGATTCGAAGGGGGCAGCTGGCCGGGGGGGGAGGAGGCTGCAGTGAAGGCTGTCTGTGTTGCAGGTGCCCAGGCCGGAGCAGTGCACAGTGCAGTGTCCACGGGTGAGTCAGCATGGAGGCATCAGTGTCCCGTCATTTCGGAAAGTGCGTTGGATGTCTGGTGCTTGTGGCCAGGCTGTAAAATGGGGTGTGTTGTGTTGTGTGTTGTGTTGGGTGTCTGTGTCGTGGCGTCACGTCTAGTATTGTGTTCTGCCGGGATGTTTGTAGTTCCTCTGTAGGTGCTGCAAAGGAAACAGCGCCCCCTGTCTGTGGCTGTCTGACATTCTTTATCCCCTTTGCTCTTGCAGGGTGAGAAAGGAGAACCAGGTGAAAAGGTAAGGAGCCCCGTTCTCCTGTTTCTCTCTTTAAACCACGTTCAGAATCACTGATTCATGAGGCGGAAGCTGTCCGTGTTCAGCCACTGCTGCTCTTACGACACTGCAGTTAAAATGATTATTAAAAGTGTGTTTTGATTCTGGAACGTGGAGCATATTGGTCGATCACTTCCTGATTTTGGGATTTAATTGATTCTGTGGATCAGTGATGGGCTGTATTGATCTCTCCTTCAGGGAAAGAAAGGCAGAGACGGGATTGATGGGCAGAAAGGAGAGCCTGTGAGTGATCGTCCGTCTCCCAGTTAAACAGTGGTTTTAACAAAATGCACAAGTACATGAAAGACATGGGGCTGGGGTTACTGTGAATTTCTTAATGGACTGCAGTTACCTCATTAACATAGTTCTATTTTTGTGTTTCTGTTTGTCTATATGCAATTGTGTGTATATCTTTATGTGTATTTGACTGGGTATCTGTGTCTGTGTTGCTACCTCTTGCGTCTGTGTATTGCTTCCTCCTGTGTCTGTGCTGTGTTGCTGCTGCCTGTATCTGTGCTGTTGCTTCCGTCTGTGTCTGTGTTGCTGCCTGTCTGTATTTCAGGGTCGAGATGGTCTTCCAGGAAGGGATGGAACACGTGGCCCCCCGGGGCCCCCAGGGTTGCCAGGGCACAGCGAGGGGTCTCAGACCGGGCAGCCTGGGGAGAAGGGAGAGAGGGTGAGTGTGTTTTAATACCAGCGGAGTGTTTGAATGAAAAGTGTAGCATAGTAGAGACAGTGTTGAAAGGGTACATTACTTCTAATAAGACTAGATGTCATTATGTCAGCCATACGACAGCATTCAAGTGTTTATGGAGGGGGTCGTACAGTGAAGTCTGAATCACTGTTCCCTCTCTCGTCAGGGTTTCCCGGGACTGAGTGGGGCACCTGGTTCGCCTGGACGACCGGGGAATCCGGGGCCACCTGGACTTCCTGTGAGTACTGACCGGGGCTGGGCTGAGGGCAGGGCAAAGGCGGGGTGAGGGCGGATCCAGATATGAGTGGGTGGGATCTCTTCATTCGTGCTCTGTTTCTATTGGCTGCAAGGTGACTCTCTTTACCTCTGTTGTTTTGCAGGGCAGTCAGGGCTTACCTGGAGGCAGAGGAGATCCTGTGAGTTTCAGCCACGTTTATTAATTTACATGCTCCAAAAGATTTTGATCTGCTTGAGTTTTTTCCTGCTGCTGGTTACAGGTGGATATTTCAAGCCTGTTACCTTTGCTGTAAATTTGCACTAAAACACAATGTTCTTGTGCTCTTCTTTTCTGTTATTACAGGGGGGGCAGGGTGCTCCAGGGCCAGTGGGATTGACGGGCGAAAAGGGTGAAAAGGTGAGTGGGTCAGAACCAGGCCTGTGGGCAGTTCTGTTCTGTAACTTCCTAAAGCCCTCATTCTTGTAATGACTTCCCAGTATCCTGGTACCATTCCCACTCTAGGCTGGATAGTAATGTCCGATGAACTTTCCTAGAGATGTACTGTAGCAGTGTCCTTAATGTTTCTCCTGCAGGTTGTGCCAGTGTTCCCACAGTTACCATAATCTCATCACACTAGAGGTGAAGCAGCATATCTAGCTATATTCCCATGCTGGTGTTTCTGAAAACATGCAGCCTGACTACCAGTGCTTTATCAGCATCCCCTGAGCCACAGTAACTTTCCAGAGGCAGGAACACTGGCTGCAATCCAAGTGCTCCCAGTATCCCACTGGCTTCCCAGTGAGGTTGTCCACTGCTGTAACGGAGTTCCGGATTCCTGCAGGGGGATCCAGGTGTGGCAATTGGGGGTGGACTGCCTGGGCGTAAAGGAGAACCTGGACTTCCAGGCCTGCAGGTGAGTGACCGGTCCCGGATGGACACAGGGAAGCACATGTGGAGCCTAGCTGGGCTCATTCGGCCAGGTACATCAAACAGCATGGCAGAAAATGTATTTGAGATTGCCTGCACAAGTAATGCCTGCAGTGTGATGTGACTGTGCAGTGTCTGCAGTGTGATGTGACTGTGCAGTGTCTGCAGTGTGATGTGACTGCTGCAGCCACTGACTGCAGTGTGGCCTGGCTGTGTAGCAGCAGTGCACTGGCTGCAGTGTGGCCTGGCTGTGTAGCAGCAGTGCACTGACTGCAGTGTGGCCTGGCTGTGTAGCAGCAGTGCACTGGCTGCAGTGTGGCCTGGCTGTGTAGCAGCAGTGCACTGGCTGCAGTGTGGCCTGGCTGTGTAGCAGCAGTGCACTGGCTGCAGTGTGGCCTGGCTGTGTAGCAGCAGTGCACTGGCTGCAGTGTGGCCTGGCTGTGTAGCAGCAGTGCACTGGCTGTGTCGGGTGACTCTGAGTCGTGAATTTGCAGGGCATTCCTGGGCGCCCAGGAGCTGAAGGAGCAAGAGGGGCCACTGGGCCACAGGGACCTCCAGGATCGCCAGGCCAGCCAGGGTTATCAGGCAGCCCAGGGGTCTCAGTCAAGGTTGGAACCTTTCGCTGGTCTCTGGGGGGCTGTGAGGGGGTGTGAGGGGGTATCTGCTGCAGCTCTGGGGGACCCTGGGGTCTGTGAGGTTGTATGAGAAGGTATCTGCTGCAGATCTGGGGGACCCTGGTGGGTGTGAGGTGGTGTGAGGGGGTATCTGCTGCAGCTCTGGGGTCTGGGGGGTGTAAGGGGGTGTCTGCTGCAGCCCTGGGGGACCTGAGGAGCTGTGAGGGGGTGTGAGGGGGTGTCTGCTGCAGCTCTGGGGGACCCTGAGGAGGTGTGAGGGGGTGTCTGCTGCAGCTCTGGGGGACCCTGAGGAGCTGTGAGGGGGTGTGAAGGGGTGTCTGCTGCAGCTCTGGGCTCTGGGGGGTATGAGGGGGTGTGTGCTGCAGCTGTGGGCTCTGGGGGGGTATGAGGTTGTGTGAGGGGGCTTCTGCTACAGCTCTGGGCTCTCGTGGGTGTGTGCTGTCGGAGGTCTGAGCCAGCAGAGTCTGCTTCATTCCCAGTGCTGGTGTGTTACGGAATGTTTCTGGTGCCAGTGAACTTGATGCCTTTCCTGTCTTTGCAGGGAGAGAAAGGAGAGAGGGGTGAGAGGGTGAGTCACATTTTTTCTGTTTTATTAACTGGGAATCTTCTCCTGGTTTTCCCCCTTGTGTGTGTGGGTTGTGTGATGGATAATCTCGATAATTTAGTAACTATTTTGCTCATGTCGGCCACATACAGTCGGCTTCAGATTTATTTCTGCCCTCGGCACACTAACTGAAAGCTGGGTTTAGAGGAGGTTTGATATTTGTTGCATAAGTCAGTAAAAATGTGGAAAAGTGCAAGACTACCAGCAAATTATAAAAACAGATCTTTTCATGATAAATAAATAAACTGTACACCTGTGATATTGAAAATGAGCCACAATCCAGCCCTGTCCTGTAGCCTGTCCCCTCTCGGGCTCCTCTCTGCAGGGGCTGCTGCCTGTGCCTCCAGGCGAGCGTCTTCAGCGCCTTCAGTGGCCCACAGGACAGGGTGGAAACCTGGGGGAGCTGCCAGTGAAACTGGGGCTCCCCCAGAACAAGACTGGCTGCCCTCGTCTGTGTGATCCGAGAAGCAGTTCTCGTTTCCCTCAGCAGGGGGCGCTGTTAGACCTTTATTGCAGTGAGGGATTGACCGATTTCTTGATGATGACAGGATCACTGGGATGTTGACTTTTTCAGGATTAATTAAGGGATTCACCCACATGAAGATATGGTTGTTTTTATGATTTTTCTCATTTTGACTAGTGTTTTATTAATCAGTTCACTAGATGTTTTTGAAGTGAATTTTCCTTCTTGGTTTGTCTGAGTAGAAGGCTGTGATATCTGCCTTAATGTGCCCTAAAATATTTTAGTCACAAAAAGGTTAGTAAAAGTCAGTTTATAACAGGCTATAGCAATCAAGGCTGTACTGAGTCCCTGTAGAGCTGATGTGGAAATGGTTTCCAGTGGTTACAATAATACATGAGCTATTTAAGAAACGGCATCTGCAGGATCAGCCCTAGTTGATCTCTCCTCTCCTGGCCTGTGTGCAGGATCCCACACTGGGGAATATCACACCTATACACCTGGGAGTCTCTTGACTTAGTTGATTTATTAAGGCGTGACACAAAATGATAAACAAATCAAAACCGTCTCCTTCATAAAAAAAGATGTGGCTCAGATGGTAACTGACACAGCTGCTACCCTTCTGGTGTACAGACACGCTCTTATACATACCAAAACCCCACGTGACCCCCCCCACACTCCGGAACAATTAGATATTATTCAGTTAGTGAAATCTTTACCACCTACAGTTTCTCTGGGCAATGACACTGCAGCAGGTTTGATCAGCACACTAAGCTTGCATCACCCTGAAGGGCGGCGGTGTGGGGCCGTGTGTCATGAGCGTCTCTCCCTGTGTGGCAGGGCCCCCCGGGCGTGGGGAGCGGCGAGGCCGTGAAGGGGGAGCGCGGACTGCCTGTGAGTACTGACCTTCTCTCTCATCGGGCTCCGCAGCCAGTTACACTGCGGGCTGACGAGCCTGACCGCTGCCCCGGGCGCGAGCGATTCCTGCAGCTGACTCGCCCCCTCAGCTGGCAGAGCTGCTAACTGACGCTGGACTTGTGTCTGTTCCTCAGGGGCCCCCTGGAGCCACAGGAAGCCCCGGACCCCGTGGGCCCGCTGGAGAGGCAGGGGCGAAAGGAGACAAGGTGAGCGAGCGCCAGCCGGGCCGTCGAGCTGGGACTCTGCTCCCTGGAGACCCAGGCCTGGGGAGTACAGGGCTGCAGGGGTCTTGGCTCGGGCCGTGTTGCTGTTGGTAAAGCGGTGTGGTTCTGCCGCAGTCCTGTAGCAGGGCTGGGTGGCCACTGCTGTGGCCCTGGACTCACTGCTGCCTCTGCGCCCATCTGTTCCAGGGAGACGCAGGAGAGGGGTTACCAGGGATGGCAGGGCGTGCAGGAGAGCCAGGGGACCGGGTACGAGCCGTCTTCAGCATTTCTGAAGTCTTCTTCTCCCGTCCTTCTGCTGATCTAGTCCTGTTCCTTCTGTCTGCTTCTGTCCTCTCTCACACTGCTGTGACACTCTGTCCCCTGTCCTCTCTCACACTGCTGTGACACCGCTGTGACACTCCTCTCTCACACCGCTGTGACACTCTGTCCCCTGTCCTCTCTCACACTGCTGTGCTGACAGTGTGCTCTGTTCCTCAGGGCCCGCGGGGACCTCCAGGAGACAGCGGCCCTAAGGTGAGTTACTGCCCCTCGAGAGAAGTGCTCTCTGTGTGTGTGTGTGTGTGTGTGTGTGTGTGTGTGTGTGTGTGTGTGTCTGTGTGTGTGCTGAGTCCATGTCTGTCTGTCTGTCTGTCTGTCTGTCTGTCTGTCTGTCTGTCTGAGTCCATGTCTGTGTGTCTGAGCTCAACGGTGTATGATTTTACTAACCTCTTACTAACCACACTAACCTCCACCACTCGCCTCTCTCCATGCTCAGGGTGACAGAGGGCAGGCGGGTGAGCCAGGGATCCAGGGCGACAGAGTGAGTCACCAGACCCTCCTCTTACCCGTGTTTCAGAGACCGACAGGGTCTCCTTCTCCGCTGCTGTCCCGCGTGTCCGGGGTGGGGTGGCAGTGGGGCTCAGGCTCACGCTGTTGCCTTGTGTGTGTTCCAGGGAGAGAGGGGCCCGTCTGGACCTCCAGGGGAGAAGGTAAGGACACTGCCCAGCGCTGCCCACTCCGTCTGCATATCTCATCCAGCAGCTCCAGGTCACGACTCAAAAAAAAAATTGTTTTTAAACCGTGACAGCGACAGATTTCAAAACACTTTTAAGAATTGAACCTTTTAAGTATTTATCTTAAAACCTATGCCCGTTTAATGGTAGACAGCTAATAAAAACAATTGAATAAGAATTAACTGAGAGCTCAGCTAGAATGAAACAAGTCTAGTGGTGTTTTTGGATCGAGAGGAAAACTTTTCTGTGTCACAATAAATATCCTATAAAACTGAAGATGAATGTAAAATGCACCCTCATACGGAATTACAGCAATCAGCTCTCAGTGCACAGGCCTGTGAGTGAGTCTGCAGCATCTGTCTGAGCTTCAGGCTGGTGGGTGAGTAGGAGGGTGCAATACCTACAAGTTACCACTGGGTGGTGCTGTTTCTTCCAGGGGGAGTCAGGAAAAGCTGGTGCACCTGGGCCTCCAGGACTCAGAGTGAGTTTTTTATTATTATTATTATTATTATTATTATTATTATTGAGGTGGCTCAGTGTCTGCGCTCCAGAGCTGTCTGCTGTGTGTTAACGATGCTCTGTGGTCTCTGTTCTGTCCAGGGCTTGCCTGGGCCCGGAGGCCAGTCGGGAGAGAAGGTATGATGAGATTGTGCTTTATTTCCAGTGTGTCTCTCAGGCCAGACTGTGTCGTGTTTCACATGATCTGCTGAGCTCTTGCTCTAATGTTTCAGTAATGTCTGTCACAAAGTGACACTGACCATGTCCTCTCTCCCTCCTCTTCTTCCTCCTCCTCTGTCTCTTCCTTGTCCTGTCTCCAGGGTAATGAAGGAGCTCGTGGAGAGCCTGGAAGAGCTGTGAGTCTACTGGAGAATTCATTGTTTTTCTCAAATAAGGAAAGTGCCTTTGCTGTCATTTTCACACTGGTGTTATCTGTTGTCCTCACAGATTCAAGGGCCAGCAGGGAACAAAGGAGACAAGGTACTGACCTGTTCTACACTCTTCATTGTTCTGAGCAGTTGTCTCACCCTGTTAGTGCGCATTGAGAAAACAAGATAAAGCACATGTCTGCCTCCCTCCCTCTGTTCTGCTCGCCTCTGCCTCCACCTCTTTCTCTCACATTCCCTCTCTGCCCCCCCTCTCTTTCAGGGTGAACGGGGACTGCCAGGGCCAGAGGGCCCCAAAGGTGTGAAGGGTGACCCCGCGGAGAAAGGTGAAAAAGTGAGTTGGTCCCTGAGGTTGAAGTGCTCTGTGTCGCCTTCTGCTGGAAGCTCTCGACAGAGCTGACAACGTCACGGCCTCCTGCCCTGCTGTGTCAGGCTCTGGGGTATTTGAGGAGCTTGATATTTATTTACCAAATGAGGTGCTGGGGGATTTTCTGAGTTTCACTTTATTTAGAAGTTGATAACTCAGAGCTCTGCTCTCTGACTCTTTGGTTCAGTTCTAAGGACATGAGTTCTGTGTTTCAGCAGCAGCAGCAGTGTGAGAGTTCGGCTCTCCAGTATAACTTCCTGTCTGATGACACTGCTCTCCAAGCTAAGAGCTTCAGTAGGAGAGGAGCTGCTCTCTGTGGAAGCTGTGCTTGCTTGACCATGAGTTAGAACATGTAAGAATGGAAAAAAGAGAAAGCCACAAGAAGGTGCCTTTAAGACTGAGAATGGGAGACACTTATTTACATAAAGGGTTGTGGGTGTGTGAAACAAACTGCCCAGCCATGTTGTTGAAACTCATACTCTGGGATTCTTCAATAAATGGCTTGATGAAATCCTTAAATCTGTTAGATAATGCAACTCAAGTAAGCCTGTTGGGCAGAATTCTTTTGCTTGCAAATCATACGTTTTCAAAGAAGAGGAGGCCAAGTAATTAGAGTAATTATGTTGTACGAACAGCGCAGTATGGTGTTGACTGTCCTGTCTGTGTGAACACAGGGCTCACCAGGCTACGGTGTCCCAGGACAGCCTGGACCCAAAGGCGAACAGGGAGAGAGGGTGAGTTTGTCTCTATACTGGTACTTGAACAGAATCAGTATGCTGTTTATACACCAGGAAAAGATAACACACGTCTCCTGAGGTGTTCGGGGGAGACAGGTGCACAAGCAGAACTGTGCTAGAGGCTGAAGCCTCATAGCTGCAGTGTGTTAATAAATTGCTTTGCTGTATGATTTCCAGTTTTTCTAACTCTTTGCTGGTTTATATTACTGGGAATATGCTGGGAATTCAGTGCCACACCCATACAGAGTGTAATCTGTGCGTATCCCATCCCTCTGCAGGGGAACATCGGCCTGACAGGGAGACCTGGAGTGAAGGTGAGTTTCCTGGGTTCTGTGTGGAATTGTATGTGTGTGCAGCACTGTCCCAGTGTGTCCCAGTACTGTTCCAGTACTGTCCCAGTGTTCCCCAGTGTGTCGTTTTGCGAGAGTGTGTGCAGGCCTGTACCAGTGTGCGAGAGTGTGTAGTGTCAGGGTTAGTGTCTCAGTGTGTTACTGCTGTGTCAGTTTGTCCCAGTGTGCCCCAGTACTGTCCCAGTGTGCCCCAGTACTGTCCCAGTGTGCCCCAGTATGTCGTTGTGCGAGAATGTGTAGTGTCAGTGTTAATGTCTCAGTGTGTTGCTGCTGTGTCAGTTTGTGTCAGTGTGTTGCTGCTGTGTCAGTTTGTGTCAGTGTGTTGCTGTTGTGTCAGTGTGTTGCAGCTGTATGAGTTTGTCTCAGTGTGTCTCAGTGTGTTGCTGTTGTCTCAGTGTATCTCCGTGTGTTGCTGCTGTGCTACAGGGTGACCCTGGAGATCCAGGAGAGAGGGGGGAGCCAGGCAGGGCAGGTCCTCCAGGACAGATTGGACTCAGAGGAAAAGAGGTGAGAGATACTGTCCTACTGCAGACCTCTGGAAAAACCACTGTCAGCTCGTCAGTCTCAGCTTCTCCCACTGCAGCCATGACAGTGTCACCTCTGTCCACCTCTGTGTGCTCTGAGTCACCTACACTGACCTGCCTGCCAGCTGACTGACTGCTGTCTTGTTTTTCTCTGCAGGGGGAGAAAGGAGACAAGGGGGACGAGGGCACCCCGGTAAGCACCCTGCTTCTTTGCTATGTGTTGTGTGTTTATTTGTAAAGCAATCCAAGGGCTTGGCCATTCATGGACTGAGCGACGTTCACACACAGAGGGGTAAAATGCAGCGCTGCAGTCCCTGGCCCAGATCTGGTCTGGGGTTTCTACATTTAGCTGGCTGGGGCCTCAGTGCCAGGCTGTCCTGGGCTCTGCTGTCTAACCGCTGTGCCTTTGTTTCCAGGGTGAGATGGGCTTGCCAGGGAAGCCGGGAGAGAGGGGCCTGAGGGTGAGTGTCTTCCTGTTGTCCAAGAAATAAACGAGCTGTACGCATGTGCAGGACTCCTGAGCTCATTCTGTAGCCTCGGATGGTGTAGAAGTCTGAGGCTGTTCGGGTCTAGAGGGTGTGTGGTACATCTGACAGACTCACTGCGGTACAAGAACCAGCTCCCCAGTTCACCCATCAGGTCTCTCCATGCCGAGGGGTCCTTTTCACTGGGAACCGCCGCCACAGCCAGGGACTGTTGTCGAAGTTCGTTACGTCTGTCCGTAGAGCTCATCTCCTCGGCTGAGAGGAGTCTCTCTCCTCAGCTGACGGGTTTATCCAGAGAGCTGTAGGATCACAGAGTCAGTGGGAGTCAGCTGTTGTACCCACGCACGCAGCAGGGTGAAGCCTGGGCCATGTCCTCTTCCAGCTGGCACTGCAGGACACCCTGGGGAGCTCAGCTTCCTCCCAGCGGCTCTGCTTCGCCTCCGCACCTGGGAGCGAGAGGAGTCCGTAGTCGTGCCCAGGTGTCTCCTCGCGCTGCCAGCTCGTGCCCTGCTCTGAGGCCCTGAGGCCACAGTGCCTGAAAAGGAATGCGCCAAGCAGGGGCTGTGTGTGTTTGGAGGAAAGTGTAATCGGGAAAGCCGTCTGATTTTAGGCGAAGTGAGGATTCTGTCTTCCAGCTGTCGAATGACAACGTATTTCATGTCAGACAAAAAGACCACGACCTCTCTGTGGCGCATGGTGCTTGCTGATTGGACAGTTGCATCCCCTGGGCTGCTCTGATTGGTTCTCCTCTGCCTTTTCAGGGGTTGGCAGGACAGCCGGGTCGTCCGGGAGAGAAGGGTGACGTAGGCGACCCTGGAGAAAACGGACGAAATGTGAGCCCCTAATCAGACATTGGCTTAAACACGAATGCTGATAGACAGTTAGTCATAGTAGTGCCAGCGATGACCTCAACTACCTGCTGCCTGTCTCTCCCCACAGGGCAGCCCAGGACCTGCTGGCTCCAGAGGAGAGAAGGGAGACCGGGTGAGAATCAGCCTTTCCACAGCAGGCTCGTCTGGAGAGGCAGATATTCAGGATCCCAAGTACTGCACCTCCAGAGCACCAGGGGGCGCTCGCTCTGTTTGCCGTGCAGGGCTGCTGCCTGAGCCCAGCCACAGGACATTCATTCTAAACCCTTCCTGACGTGAGAATTCAAGTCCAGGGACAATGTTTAAAGTCGAAAGCCTTTAGTTAAAGAAACACTTACAGTGCGGTGGAGTCTGGGACAGCCTTTATTCAGAACGGCTGTAGGGGTGCTCTGCGTTAATTAACCCTCTTGTTTCTCCCTCTTCTAGGGCCCAGAGGGCCCTCCCGGCCCCCCAGGCAGGGTGGTGAGTCCCCCGCTTCGCTCGTCTCAAGACCTGTGTGTTCAGCTCTCCTGCCCCGGGCTCTCATCCAGCTCTGTCTGGGTGACCCCTCTAATCTGGGCTCTCTTGCAGCAGAGACCCCGGTTTATCCAGAAAGAAAAAAAATAATAAAATGCTTACAGACCTACTGTGGAGGCATGAGATTCACAGCAAGACAAGCTGGACTAAGTCATTGCTGCCTGTTGAGTGTCGCCTCTCTCTCTCTGTGCCCCAGCTGTGTCTCCCCTCTCCTCTCATTGCTCACCTCTTGTGTCTCCCCTTTCCTTTTCCTATTTACCTGCTGTGTCTCCTTTCTCCTCTCCGCACTCACTCACTGTGTCTCCCTTCTCCTCTCCGCACTCACTCACTGTGTCTCCCTTCTCTGGCAGATTGACCTGGAGAGAGAGCTGAAGGGCGACAGGGGGGAAAAGGTAGGGGAGCCGGTCTTCTGCACTAGAAATGAAGAGCCTCCTGCTTCTGGCCCAGAGGAGGAGGAAAGAGAAAGCCAGACCATGATCTTTATTCCGGTCTTGCACACCTACCACGATGTCATTTCCTGAATGTCTTCATGTTTTTCTTCCAGGGCGACCCTGGTGATCCTGGGGAGCACGGGGCCAAAGGTCAGAAGGGGGAATCGGGTCCCCCTGGGCAACCTGGTGAACGAGTGAGCGCTCTCTGTCTTGTTCTGTATGGCTGTATGCCTCTGCACCTTTCTGTGAACTCTGTGCTTTATTCACTCCGGCCTGCCTTCCAGTCCAGAGAAATCCCAGCCAATGAGCCGAACAGTCGCTCTGGCATGTACGCATCTTCATTTCCACAGCCTGGCGTGACTTCGGTGAAATGAGTAACAGTGCCATGAATATTGTAATACAATATAATAATTTGAGTATACTAATAATTATAATGATCATAATCTTCATCATCTTTTTTTGCTGTTTTATGTGGTGTGTGTGTGTACTGTTCTGTGTGTGGTGTGTCCAGTTTGTGTGCTGTAAGGTGAGTTGTGTGTGTATACATATAGCTGTGTGTGCTGTAAGGTGAAGTGTGTTGTGTGTATACCTGTAGCTGTGTGTGCTGTAAGGTGAGGTGTGTTGTGTATACCTGTAGCTGTGTGTTCTGTACGGTGAGGTGTGTTGTGTGTATACCTGTAGTTGTGTGTTCTGTACAGTGAGGTGTGTTGTGTGTATACCTGTAGCTGTGTGTGCTGTAAGGTGAAGTGTGTTGTGTGTATACCTGTAGCTGTGTGTGCTGTAAGGTGAGGTGTGTTGTGTATACCTGTAGCTGTGTGTTCTGTACGGTGAGGTGTGTGCGTAACTGTGTGTGTTGTTCTGTGTGGGGTGTGTCCAGCTTGTGTGCTGTAAGGTGAGGTGTTTGTGTACTGTATACCTATAGCTGTGTGTGCTGTAAGGTGAGAGGTGTTATTACATTGTAATGTGAACTTTGGTCTGAGCTGAGTCTGTTTGTTTCTGCAGGGGCTTGAAGGACCGAGAGGTCAGCCAGGGCCCAGGGTGAGTAAACACTGAACTGTGAGAGCAAGAGAGAGTAGCACCTCTCTCTGTGTCTACAGATTATTCCACTGTCCACCTTTCTCTGTGTCTGCAGATCTGGACCTGTCCAGCTCTCTCTCTGTCTGCAGATCTGGACCTGACCAGCTCTCTCTCTACAGATCTGGACCTGTCCAGCTCTCTCTCTGTCTGCAGATCTGGACCTGACCAGCTCTCTCTCTGTCTGCAGATCTGGACCTGACCAGCTCTCTCTCTACAGATCTGGACCTGTCCAGTTTTCTTTGTCTCTCTCAATCTTCCTCTCTGAGCTTCTGCATGTTTTGCTTCTCCTGAGTACCTGACACTATCTATCTGTTCATATATTCCATATTTCCATATTAGTTTATCTGCTGTGTTTGCACAGGTCAGCTCTTGAAAGATTTCTGTGTGTGACTTTACATTGTATTCTTATTATATTCTATTATAGGGTGACACAGGGGACAGAGGTAGCCCAGGTGAGAAGGTAAGATGATTATTGTTCATTATAAGTTTTGAAAATATTTGACTGGTTAAACACACGGCTCAACACACCTGCAGTTCTGCAGTGTGCCACTGGGGGTCTCTGTTTCCCAGCACAGTCTTTTTTCACTCAGGGGATGCAGTAGTAATAAGTTTAATAATAAGCAATAAGTTTCTGGACACTCCACTCAAAGTGCTTTACAGGTAATGGGGACTCCCCTCAACCACCACCAATGTGCAGCATCCACCTGGATGATGCGATGGCACCCATAGTGCACCAGAACGCTCACCACACATCAGCTATCAGTGGGGAGGAGAGCAGAGTAATGAGTAAATCCATAGATGGAGATTTTTAGGAGGCCGTGATTGGTAAGGGCCAATGGGAAATTTGGCCAGGGCGCCAGGGTTATATCCCTACTCTTTTCGAGAAATGCCCTGGGATTTTTAATGACCACAGAGAGTCAGGACCTCGGTTTTATGTCTCATCCGAAGGACGGCGCCTGTTTACAGTGTAGCGTCCCCATCACTATACTGGGGCATTAGGACCCACATGGACTGCAGGGTGAGTGCCCCCTGCTGGCCCCACTAACACTTCTTCCAGCAGCAACCTTAGTTTTTTCCCAGGAGGTCTCCCATCCAGGTACTGACCAGGCTCATACCTGCTTAGCTTCAGTGGGTTGCCAGTGGTGAGTTGCAGAGTGATATGGTTGCTGGCCATATCATATGTAGTGAATGAGTCTGATGGATATCTGTGTTTTCACCTGTCAGAACAGAAAACAACAGGTCACAACACCTGGTTCTTCATCTTGGTGATAAGGATGTAATGACCACAGCAACAAGAAACTGCTTGAGGAATTTCTAAAACATTCTCCCTGTTAAGGATTTTATTATGTAGCCTATTATTCTTAATGTATGTCTGTGTAGATGTATATCTATATATGTTTACATACTGAAGATTATGGTAAAGCCTAGCGAAGGTGCAATGAGACAGGGGAGCACGGCGTAGCACCATGTGTGGGAAGCAGGATACACTTGATTAAAGGATTTGCAGTGTTGTGTTGTCTGCCTGTCGTGAGGTTACAGTCCTACCAGAGCCAGCAGGCCGTCAGACTGTGCACCCTCTGCGTGCTCTGCAGCTGCCACGACACTGGCTGGCTGATCGGCTCTTCCTGCTGTCCTTCATTCCACCGGATCCTGTTCCCTGACTGCAGATTCCCAGTGGGATGAGGCACAGCATGGCGGGCGCTGAGCAACAGCAGCTGCCAGCCAGGCTGTTGTGCACCATCTGTTTCCGGGGAGCGAGTCCGCCCCCTGACTGAGCACCACCCTGCACAGCAGTGTCCTGGGCCGCAGGATCCCTGCAGCAGGCCACCTGCTGAGAGCAACTGGCTGTTCCTGTTGCTGTGACAGGTGTGACAGGTGTGACAGGCTGGCGTTCTCCTGGGGCTGCGACAGCCCTTCTCAGACCACACTGTGGATGAGACTGAGGCCGGCCCACGCCAGTTTGCGGGTGTGTATGATAGTGTGATCAGGTGCTCAGTGTGTGTGTCTCTGCAGGGAGATCGCGGGCCTCCAGGCCTGGATGGGCGCAATGGACTGGATGGCAAGCCAGGCTCTCCGGGACCCGCAGGCCTGAGGGTCAGTACAGTGCACTGTGACCAGAGTGAGCGGTCACTACGGCACAGCAGACTGAACGGTCCTGACCTCTCTTTCTCTTTCCAGGGAGATCCGGGGAAGCAGGGGGACCCTGGTCGGGATGTGAGTGGAGTTCCCTCTGGCTTTCTCTGACGTTACTGTCCATCCCTGACAGCCAGGGGGTGGAGGGCTCAGGGGAGCACAGACCCCCAGCTCCTCAGCTCCTCAGCTCCTGCAACTCCTGCAACACCTCAGCTCCTGAGCTCCTGCAGCTCCTGAGGCCCGGAGCTGACTGGAGCTGTCAATCAGTAACATGACATCTTGTCTGCCTCATAATCGCTGTCTGAAAGTTTGTGTCTGTGAACTTTGATCTGAGCACATTCACTCTCTTTCAGGGTCTCCCAGGGCTGCGGGGGGAGCAGGGACCTCCTGGGCCTGCGGGGCCCCCTGGGAATCAGGGCTCACCTGTGAGTATTGCTGGCTGGACACCCTTGTTAATCCCTGGTCCCCCTGATCACTCCTGAGCTGTGTCCCATACAGCTGCCTGCTCATCTCCGCCTGTCACCAGCAGGGAACCTGGTGTCGTCTGCTGGGACACTGGCCCTTCCCAGCCAGGGAAACACATGCAGTTTAAAAATATATCAAATACAAAATTCAAATTGTTTTTCCACTTTATTTTCCTCGGCTCAATTAAGTACAAATTTCTGAACTGGCAAGATTGATTCTTCTTTTTTTCTTATGTTCTTACAATGAAGGACAAAACACATCTCTTGCTTCTCTTCGGTTAATCTTTATTCTTGTTATGTTTCCAGGGAAAACTGGGTGAGGACGGGAAGCCTGGACAGCCTGGGAAGAATGTGAGTCTCACAGCTCCTGTTCCTTCAACCTTTTGATTGTGTCCTGTTGTCATGGAGGCAGGGGTGATCTCTGCTGAGCCCTGATTACTCCCCTAGTTTCCCAAAAGGCGATTCCAGTCTCAGTCCCACTCCCGATCTACTGAGCTACAGACCCCTGTTCTACTCCAGACTCCTGGTCTTCTCTTTTGCTTTGAATTAATGCCTCTTGTTCCAGCACCAGTCCTGGATCAGTGCTGCACCTTCTTTTGCCAAATTTGGAATAAATTCTACTCCGATAAACTCAGTTTATTAGGCAACACATATAGCATGAGGCCGCGGTGGCCTGTCCATTCTTCTGTGTCGCTGATTCAACTGTTAAACAGCACCAGGAAAGACAGTAGTTCAAGCAGGAGCTGCGTCAGCATGCGCAGGCTGCAAAGGAACAAGTAAAGGTTTATTCCCTGCTGAAAAGAGAAGAAAAGAAACACAACGTCTTGGGGTGTGTCACATGGGAAACAGGAAAGACAGTCTGGCACAGCTGTAGCTCTTGTTTCCTCGCTGTCAGCACGGCAGCTCCTCCAGTCCCCTCGTTCCTCGTACCTTTTCCAGGGCAGCACCACTGACGGGCTGCTTCTTGCTGTAGCGTATGAATCAGTTAAACTCGCACCTCTCTGGGGTTTTCATTAAGAAAGTCTGGAGGCTGGTTCTGGTCACAGCAGGATGTGCAGGTGTGTGAGTGGCACCAGCGCCCAGCAGCACCCAGATCTGAACCCTGACCTGCCCATCTTCATGAATATATATTTTCATTCAAAGAGGTTATATTTAGGTTTATTGCTCATACAGTACATGCAGACATCCCAGTGTCAAGCCCATGTGTGCACTCGGAGGCAGGGAAAGAGGTCCAGTTTGTGCCCAGATGCTCCTACCCTGTCCTTTCCAAGTCTGTGTGTCTGGCCTTAAGCCTGACCAACAAAGACGCAGGAGTCATGTTCCTACACCCCTCAGATATCATCACCGGCACTTGGGTTCCAGTAGACTGGGACCAGCACCACAAGTGAGCGGTGAGATAGCTGGGCTGTGGGCCTAGGGAACAAGGGAACTCTGTGCCCTCTGACCCGGGACAGTCTCGGGAGGCTGCGTGTTGTTTGTCCTGTGTAACACGTGTGTCTGTGTGCAGGGCGAGGACGGCACTCCTGGGGAAGATGGAAGGAAGGTTAGTGCTTCTCCAGAGGTTTTCTGAAATGAGGGTGAAACATGTTATTTTTTAATCATTCAGGCTCTTTAAACTGTAGCTAAATAAGTCCTGTGTTGCGCTCTGTGCCCTGACGCAGTGTCTGGGCCCTGTGTTGCGCTCTGTGCCCTGACGCAGTGTCTGGGCCCTGTGTTGCGCTCTGTGCCCTGACGCAGTGTCTGGGCCCTGTGTTGCGCTCTGTGCCCTGACGCAGTGTCTGGGCCCTGTGTTGCGCTCTGTGCCCTGACGCAGTGTCTGAGCCCTGTGTTGCGCTCTGTGCCCTGACGCAGTGTCTGAGCCCTGTGTTGCGCTCTGTGCCCTGACGCAGTGTCTGGGCCCTGTGTTGCGCTCTGTGCCCTGACACAGTGTCTGGGCCCTGTGTTGCGCTCTGTGCCCTGAGGCAGTGTCTGAGCCCTGTGTTGTGTCTTTTCAGGGTGATAAAGGGGAGGCAGGAAGCCCTGGGAGAGATGTGAGTGTTATCCTGTGACAGACTGCCCTCTCCCTCCATTTCTCTTTCTTAGCACTGTGGTCAGTCTCTCCTCCACTCCTGATCTTGGTCACTTTATTCCTCACGCGTGTCTTCTCTCTCTGTTAAGAATGATTCATTCTCCCTCTGCCTTTATCAGATGGTCTTCTTTTCTCTTTACTACTTTGCTGTTTTGCTCTTTTCCTTTCTGCAGATTATAATCCCTGTGCTACCCACTCTCTCCCATCTCTCTTTCTCCCGTCTCCTCTCTCTCTCTTCCATCATGTCTCTTTCTCTGTTTCTTTCTCCACTTTCTCCTGTCTCTCTCCACTCTTTCTCCACTCCCTCCTGTCCTGTCTCTCTCCCCTCCCCTCTCTCCTGTCTCTCTCTCTGCTCTCTCCTCTCTCTCCACTCTCTTTCCTCTCTCTCTCCCCTCACTCCTGTCTCTCTCTACTCTCTCCGCTCTCTCTTGTCTCTCCTCTCTCTCTCAGGTGTGCAGGCTGTGATCAGTGTCTGTGTTTCAGGGTCGGGATGGGGTGAAAGGAGAAAGGGGGGAGGTGGGGCCTGCAGGTCCTCCGGGCTCCTCTGGTCTCCCTGGAGTCCCTGGCAATCCTGGACCTCCTGGACAGGTAAGACTGTGCTCTCCTCCCATCGTCCCTGTGCCTCAAGTCTGTCTGTCCGTCTCTTCCTGCCTGCTGCCCCGCAAATCTTACTTTCTTGTCTGTTTCTTCTCTCTCTCCCTGCCCCTTTTTGTCTCCTAATTGAGTGAGAGATCTAAGCGCAGTTAACGAGCCTGTCTGTGAAGGTGTCACTGTTGTCCTTCTGTAAGCCAGCTAATCTCTTCCTCTCTGTCTCACCTGTATGTCTGTCTGCCTGTTGTCTCCTTTGCTTCATGTCCTTCCCTCTGTCTCCCCCTGTAGACAGTCTACGTGAAAGGAGGGGAATCCACATCTATCCCAGGACCTCAGGGTCCCCCTGGCACTCCGGTGAGTCACCCAATAAACGGTCGGCTCTCTGCAGCCCTTCATGAGGTTGCTGGATCAGATCCTTCGATCGATTAGACACGGAGAACGCGGACAAGCAAGGTGGACCGCACTGCTTTGCCTTCCTCGCTGTTTCCCTCCATCTCGTTCTCCGGCTCTGTCCTGAGCCTGTGTCTCATCCACTGTCCTCTTCTCTCTCTGTCCTGCAGGGAATCCCAGGAGTTCCTGGCACTGCCGGTCCCAGAGTAAGTCTGTGCCTGTGTGCACCCGGCTGTCACACGTTGAGTCCACTGACCATTTCTCGGCAGTGCCTGCCTGTGACTGTGCTTCTCATGCAAGAGGAGTGTTGGTTCAGTACATGTCCAGTGACGGCGCTGTGGCCAGGCCTGGCTGACGGGTGTCTCTGTGTTTTCAGGGTGAAAAGGGAGCCCCAGGTCCCAAGGGAGATGCGGTGAGTGTCTGTCCATCTGTCAGTCCTTCCTTAGCTTTCGACACTAGTCCCTACCTCTGCCGTAGAGCTCCCAGCAGATACGGCTCTTTGCTGCCCCAGGAGCGAAAGGCCTGGTCCGTGGTCAAGCAGGTGGGCAGTTTACCCTTTTAGCCCCCAGAGACAGTGCGTTACAGAGTGTGGAGTCCCTGCCTGTCAGCTGCGGGGTGAGCCTCACACCTGCAGCAAGACAGATCTAATTTAATGTCTTGAACCTGGAGGGGAGACTCAGTTCAGTTCAGTTTATTTGTTATGTGCACAAGTGCGCTGTGGTCTGTCTGCGCGGCCAGCGGCCCGTGTGCGCTGTGGTCTGTCTGCGCGGCCAGCGGCCCGTGTGCGCTGTGGTCTGTGGGCGGGGCCAGCGGCCCATGTGCGCTGTGGTCTGTCTGCGCGGCCAGCGCCCCGTGTGCGCTGTGGTCTGTCTGCGCGGCCAGCGCCCCGTGTGCGCTGTGGTCTGTCTGCGCGGCCAGCGGCCCGTGTGCGCTGTGGTCTGTCTGCGCGGCCAGCGGCCCGTGTGCGCTGTGGTCTGTCTGCGAGGCCAGCGGCCCGTGTGCGCTGTGGTCTGTGGGCGAGGCCAGCGGCCCGTGTGCGCTGTGGTCTGTCTGCGCGGCCAGCGGCCCGTGTGCGCTGTGGTCTGTCTGCGCGGCCAGCGCCCCGTGTGCGCTGTGGTCTGTCTGCGCGGCCAGCGGCCCGTGTGCGCTGTGGTCTGTCTGCGCGGCCAGCGGCCCGTGTGCGCTGTGGTCTGTCGGCGAGGCCAGCGGCCCGTGTGCGCTGTGGTCTGTCTGCGCGGCCAGCGGCCCGTGTGCGCTGTGGTCTGTCTGCGCGGCCAGCGGCCCGTGTGCGCTGTGGTCTGTCTGCGCGGCCAGCGCCCCGTGTGCGCTGTGGTCTGTCTGCGCGGCCAGCGGCCCGTGTGCGCTGTGGTCTGTCGGCGAGGCCAGCGGCCCGTGTGCGCTGTGGTCTGTCTGCGCGGCCAGCGGCCCGTGTGCGCTGTGGTCTGTCTGCGCGGCCAGTGGCCCGTGTGCGCTGTGGTCTGTCTGCGCGGCTAGTGGCCCGTGTGCGCTGTGGTCTGTCGGCGAGGCTGTGTGCTGCATCTGTCTGCGCGGCGTCTTTGCTCACTGTCTGGGTGCTTGTGCTCCGCAGGGGGACCCCGGTGAGGATGGGACACCTGGCCGGCCTGGGACATCAGTGGTAAGAGGAAATCCCTGATGCAGGGAAAACGGAAGGGGTGGGTGATTAAACAGACAGCACTGTCTTTGGTCAGTTTTCTGAGTCGGTTTTATTTCTGTTTTATTTCAGGATGTCAAAAAAGCCCTGTCTGAATATGGAATTGAGGTAGGTTCCTCTGTTTTAGGAGTTCCTGAAATAACTCTGTGGATGCCAGAAGCCCCCAGACCGGCTTGCTAACCCAGCTGCTCTGCCTGCCCTCCGTGTTAAAGCTGGCGTCTGTGATGGATTCTCCTTCATTCCAGATCCTGCATCTGAAGCTGGTGGTGGACGAGAAGCAGGAAGAGAGGGTGAAGGAAGTGAAGAAGGGGGCGAAAGGGGAGAAGGGCAACACAGGAGACAGAGGCCCTCCTGGGCCACAGGTTAGAGATGCGCCTCTGCTCCGGCCGTGGTCAGTCCTCAGTGGTCCAGGTGCGTCCTCGAGCTGCTGACCACAGTCGAGCTCAGGTCTCTACTCGTCCACCCACTGCAGTGACAGCTCAGCCCAGCACAGCTGGGCCGCACAGACAGCAGGTCCGTTACGATCCCGCTGCAGTGCCAGGCCAACGGAGCGGGGCGTGCTCTGTGAGCGCCTCCTCTCCTGGACCTGCCCGACCCGTCCAATCACAGCAGCGGACACGCAGTAATGGTTCTGCACAGTCTCTCTCTCTGCCCTGCCAGTACAGTGTGCTCAAGAGCCCTGCAGCTGGTAAAACTCCTTTACTAGTTTTCTGTGAATGAATATACTGTATATAGAAAACTGCATTCTGTCAAGCGCCTTCAGTGCAGGAGTGTTTTTGGGGCCAGATGAACTGGACTGATGGTTCTGTCTGTTGTACTGATCCGATAGTCAGAGAGGTCAGGTGGGGATCAGGCTGGAGAGTATCAGGCTGGATTAAGTGGTACTGATCCGATAGTCAGAGAGGTCAGGTGGAGATCAGGTTGGGCCAGACTGAGTGGTACTGATCCGATAGTCAGAGAGATCAGGTGGAGATCAGGCTGGGCTGGACTGAGTGGTACTGATCAGGCAGGGCCAGGCTGAGTGGTACTGATCCACTGGTCAGAGAGGTCAGGTGGAGATCAGCCAGGCTGCTGTCTGTGTTTCAGGGTCCTCGCGGTGACTTGGGAGACAGAGGCCAGAAAGGGGAGCCAGGTGAGGCCGGGCCGCCTGGGCCACAGGGACCCCCAGGTCGTGCTATTGGGGAGCGTGGCCCAGAGGGGCCCCCAGGACAGGCAGGGGACCCAGGCAAGCCAGGCATCCCTGGGGTCCCAGGACGGGCAGGGGAGCTGGGCGAGGCGGGGCGACCAGGCGACAAGGTGAGAGGGGAGCTGCTCTCTCCCTTAGTCTCCTGCTAACTTCAGCTCCTTTATTTCCCTGAGATCTTCATTATTTTCTGAGTGACCTAGTAAAGACTGCAGTTCTTTCTGTTCTTCTACACATTTGTCCCTTTCTTCTGGGACTTTTTAATTCCTTCTGTCTTTCCCTTCTTCTTCTGTCCTGCCGTCTGTCCTACTTGTCTCCTCTCTCCCTCCTCTCTTGTTCCCCTTTCCTCTCTCCTCTCTATCATCTGTTATCTGGTGTTTTTTGTTTGTCTGCCTCTTCTGTCTTAGTGCTGTGTGTGTATCCTCACAGCTCTATGTGTGTGTGTGTTCTCTCAGTGCTGAGTGTGTATCCTCACAGCTCTGTGTGTGTGTGTTCTCTCAGTGCTGTGTGTGTACCTCACAGCTCTGTGTGTGTGTGTTCTCTCAGTGCTGTGTGTGTATCCTCACAGCTCTGTGTGTGTGTGTTCTCTCAGTGCTTAGTGTGTATCCTCAAAGCTCTGTGTGTGTGTGTGTTCTCTCAGTGCTTAGTGTGTATCCTCAAAGCTCTGTGTGTGTGTGTTCTCTCAGTGCTGTGTGTGTACCTCACAGTTCTCTCTGTGTGTGTGTTCTCTCAGTGCTGTGTGTGTACCTCACAGTTCTCTCTGTGTGTGTGTTCTCTCAGTGCTGTGTGTATCCTCACAGCTCTGTGTGTGTGTGTGTTCTCTCAGTGCTGTGTGTATCCTCACAGCTCTGTGTGTGTGTGTTCTCTCAGTGCTGTGTGTGTATCCTCACAGCTCTGTGTGTGTGTGTTCTCTCAGTGCTTAGTGTGTATCCTCAAAGCTCTGTGTGTGTGTGTTCTCTCAGTGCTGTGTGTGTATCCTCACAACTCTGTGTGTGTGTGTTCTCTCAGTGCTGTGTGTGTACCTCACAGTTCTCTCTGTGTGTGTTCTCTCAGTGCTGTGTGTGTATCCTCACAGCTCTGTGTGTGTGTGTGTTCTCTCAGTGCTGTGTGTGTACCTCACAGTTCTCTCTGTGTGTGTGTTCTCTCAGTGCTGTGTGTGTATCCTCACAGCTCTGTGTGTGTGTTCTCTCAGTGCTGTGTGTGTATCCTCACAGCTCTGTGTGTGTGTGTTCTCTCAGTGCTGTGTGTGTATCCTCACAGCTCTGTGTGTGTGTTCTCTCAGTGCTGTGTGTGTATCCTCACAGCTCTGTGTGTGTGTTCTCTCAGTGCTGAGTGTGTATCCTCACAGCTCTGTGTGTGTGTTCTCTCAGTCCTGTGTGTGTATCCTCACAGCTCTGTGTGTTCTCTCAGTGCGGTGTGTGTATCCTCACAGCTCTGTGTGTGTGTGTGTTCTCTCAGTGCTGTGTGTGTACCTCACAGTTCTCTGTGTGTGTGTTCTCTCAGTGCTGTGTGTGTGTATCCTCACAGCTCTGTGTGTGTGTTCTCTCATTGCTGTGTGTGTATCCTCACAGCTCTGTGTGTGTGTGTTCTCTCAGTGCTGTGTGTATCCTCACAGTTCTGTGTGTGTGTGTTCTCTCAGTGCTATGTGTGTATCCTCACAGCTCTGTGTGTGTGTGTGTTCTCTCAGTGCTGTGTGTGTATCCTCACAGCTCTGTGTGTGTTTGTTCTCTCAGTGCTGTGTGTGTACCTCACAGCTCTGTGTGTGTGTTTGTGTGTGTGTTCTCTCAGTGCTGTGTGTGTACCTCACAGTTCTCTGTGTGTGTGTGTTCTCTCAGTGCTGAGTGTGTATCCTCACAGCTCTGTGTGTGTGTGTTCTCTCAGTGCTCTGTGTGTGTGTGTGTTCTCTCAGTGCTGTGTGTGTGTATCCTCACGGTGCTGTGTGTTTGTCTATGTGTGTTTTTAGGGGGAGCGTGGAGAGAAAGGGGAGAAAGGCAGTGCGGTGAGTACAGCTGCTTCACTTCTGACTGCCTGGACTGAGCCACTGCGCACTCACACCCCAGACATCCTGAGAGGAGACACTGTCAGCCTACTACACCTGTAACTGTCCCACACAGGATAGCTTGTACCTATAACTATCCCAGACAGGAGAGATGATACACTCTGCTATACTAGGTACACTCTGATATACTAAGCACAATGGAATGTCATTAGGCACAGTTGAATTGTATTAAACAAATGGCACATTAGAGAGGGCTATACTGATCATGGGAGACAAAGTAGGACACATCACCAGTAGGGACTTTATGAGCAATTTCATGCGGCACTCTACACATTCTACCTGCATTTTCAAAAACAAGTTTCGTCTGAAATTTGGGAGATTTTATGTAGAATTTCCTGTACTGTACTTTTATAAACACCGGAATGATGAAGGTGGCTCCTGCTTGTGCTGTCTGTCGTCATGCTCCTATGTTTGGAAATGCAGGACTTGATTACTTTCTGTGTTTCAGGGAAAAGATGGCCAGGCTGGGCCCCCTGGCCTCCCAGGACCCAAGGTGAGACCCCTCTGCACCCCAAACAGCTTTCCTGTCCAGCAGTCTGAGCCTGTCCTCTGCCTGTTATACTTTCTCTCCTCAAAGAGCCTGTCGTGCAGCTTTTCATCATCATATTGAATAGGTGCTCTGGTCTGCAGACAGTAAAGCGAGAATCTCCATCCTGGTGCCCGGCACTTGTAGAGATAGCAGTCGACAGTGTGAAATGTAGAAGAGTAAGTTGCGCTGTGCAGCTACAGCTCTGTGACACAGCCAGGGGAATCCACTGTGTCTGCTGGTGCCTCAGAAGAATTTGTGTCTAAAAATTGAAAAAGACAACAAATTGAGTTTTCTGTTAGTGAAAGGGGCCTTGTTACAATGGGAACAGACAATATGAATATGCAACCCACAACACATTGCATGATTCCCTAGTTTGGGGGAATCGCTCATCTGAAAGTTGTTCTGTGACAGCATCATTTTAGAAAACAGAAACACCACTTAATGTAGACCTTTTCTGTCTTCTCTGTCTGGTCGCTTCCTTGCATGAGGGGCTGAGCTGCTGGAGACAGAAGTCAAACCTGTGTTTTATCACAGCTGGCACCTGTAGGACGCAGTGGTCCTCATGTCACACACATCCCCCTGCGGTGATTCTACAAAATATACATGCTGTGACTTACAGTGTATAACTGATGTCTTGAGACATGAGTTACACAAAGCTGTCAGTGCCCATTGGTTTGACTGATCAGAGTTCTGCTGTAAATATTCAGGCAAGGGAGCTGAAAACACTTGTCGTCTCTGCCTGTTGTGTTCCAGGGGGATCCTGTGGATATGTCTAGCGCAGGGCTCCCAGGAGAGAAGGGGCTACCTGGACTGCCTGGACAGAAGGTGAGAGTCATTCACTGGGCTCAGGATAGGGGCAGGAGGGGCAGTTCTTGGATGGACTGTTGTGAGGGTGTTGCTTTCAGACAGTTGTAGTTTGAACATTCAATGACCAATGCAAAAGGTTTTTCATAACCCAGTTATTGTTATTATTAGCAGTAGGTAGAATATTATCAGCAGTAACAGTGGCAGTAGTGTGATCAGTAAGTTACAGCAGTTACAGTTTTATAATACCAGGAATGGTGGCAGGAGCAGTATCAGTGATGATTGCAATGGTGTTATCAGTGTGTGTGATATGTGCCTCACGGAGTGTCTCTGGTCTCCTGCAGGGGGAGCCAGGGCTCCAGGGACCAGCAGGCTCCAAAGGGGACAAGGTGAGTGGTCCTTCCTCTGCCCCAGGTATTTACACTCACACTGAGATGTGCAGACGTGTCCTCATGCAGTGCTCATGTTTGTCCTGTAGGGGGCAGAAGGATCACGTGGGGAGAAGGGCGAGAGAGGTGACCAGGGTGAGAAGGGACGAGATGGGTTTTCGGTAAGCTTGTTGCCCCTGACCTATGCTAACAGGCTGGTCTGGGTTATTAATATGAATGAACATAGAATTGAATGGATTGTGATTTTGTTTATAGTAAATCTGGTGTGTACTCATTGTCTACAACTAACAGGATGAAGTGTAAAATTTAAAAATATCTGATTATTTTCAGGGGTCTCCTGGAGAACCAGGGCAGCCTGGACCTGATGGGAAGCCAGTGAGTAGGGGACAAGCTGGGGTCAGAATTTGGGTGCAGGTTACGTGGTCAAGTAACAACAAGGGGGTGCAGATCATTTCAAGAGGCGCAGCTGTGGGGAAGGGTGACAACGGGGGGGGGAGAGATTGGAAATGAGGGGTGTGGTTAAATGAAAGGGTGGGATTAGAGCACTAGGAACCAATGGGGTGGCTGTAGAATGGGTGGGTGGAGCTAGTAAGGGAAAAAGGAACCTCAGTGGTTGTGTTCTCCTCAGTGGGAGGGGCTGACTTGGGGTACTTGAGGGTGGTGGTAGAATTGATGAGAGGAGCAAGACCGACAGAGGGAATTGGGGGAAATTTCACTATTTACCAAAACTGGTAAAATTGCTGCAGGATTAGATTTTAGAATTAGGGGAGACTCTCTCCAGTGGGGGGGCAGGTGGAGACTCTCCAGTGGGGTGGGGTGGTGGGCAGGTGAGACTCTTGACTCTCTCCAGTGGGGGGGGGAGATGAGACTCTCTCCAGTAGGGGGGTGTAGATGGAGACTCTCTCCAGTGGGGGGGGCTATAGATGGAGACTCTCTCCATTTGGGGAGCAGATGAGACTCTCTCCAGTGGGGATGAGGGGATGTTTCTGAGTCTTCAGGACAGGGGTGGATGGAGGTCCGGGGGTAGGATGAGGGCTCAGGCAGTCCTCCTCTAACACTCTCTCGTTGCCTCACGTCCAGGGCTGGCAGGGGGAGATCGGGCCCCAGGGCCGCCCAGTGAGTAACAGTAGGCGTGCTGGGCCTGTGCCTGGGTCTGTCTGCAAGCACACTGGTGCGCGGGGCTGCTCGGTCTCTGTAGCGCGGCCCGCACTGCTTCTGTCCGCAGCCTGTACTCCTGCTGGCGCTGTCTGACCCTGTGGCTGCACTCTCTCCCTCTCTCTCTCTCGCAGGGCCTGCCTGGGTTCCCCGGAGTGCTGGGCAGACCGGTAGGTGCTCAGTGCTGTTTGTGAAGCATCACACTGCAGACAGAGGCTGCAGCCTTGGTCTTTGTGTCTTATTTAACCTCTCAGCAGGTTAATTGCCCCCCTCATTGAAATAATTACCTCCTTGTTCATTTATTTTGAAAAAATCACATTATTTCTAAATAAAACTGTCAGATAATTGATTATCAAGTTTAATAGTGTAAATAAGCAGCTGGTTGTATCAAACACCAGCAGTGGGTTAGATTGGCAGGTCTGGCACTGGACTCCCTCTGGTGTCGAGAGGACAGGGACACATGACCAAGACCAGAGCTGCAAGACTGTTTTTCTCAGTGGCAAAACATCTTTCTAACTCGAACCCTGCACCGGCTCCACCTTGCATGCTGCACCTGAGCCATGCAAGCTCATGTGAGAGACGCCGCCCTGCTGAATCATCCAGTCCTGCCTGTGAGCTCTCTGCACACGCATCAGCACTGTTATTAACAATTGCAAGTGTATTGCTATAGTGTAAGTAGCATACAGAGTGCTACATGAAATAGCCTGCCGACACTGTGCACCACAGATGTCGGTGTAACAGTGTGTATGTGTCAGTGGATAGCGTGTATGCAGTGTCAATGTGTACATGTGTGTGTGCCAGTGTGACGGTGTGAATGTGTCAGTGTGAGTGTGTAAGTGTGTCAGTATCACTGTGCTTTGTTGACACTTCTTCACTGCTGGACTGAGATTAACTTGGATCTGTTTTGTAGGGAAACCCGGGAGAACCAGGAACTCGAGGACCCCCAGTGAGTAGATTACACGGTCTCTGCAGCACCTGCCAGGAGCACTGAATGGCTACAAAGATCAGCATTTCTGCCCACTGCCCACTTAATACCATCAGGGGCATCAGAGCTGCCCACTGTCCTGTTTATACCATGAATATTGTCACTCTGACAAAGTGTTTTACATTACATACATATTCTACTGGTTTCCACTCAATTTGAGCTGTTAATAGCTTCATTAAATCAATCAGTGACTTAATTGTCCTGAATTCCCTGATTCTGGATCAGGAGCCTCTTGGCTCCCTGTAGCTCCTGCAGGGCTGGGTCTTTCCAGCGACAGGAGAGAGCGCAATCCACTGAGCTGCTTGATGGCAGTTTGTCTGTATTGCCCACTTCTTTACACTGCTCCAGCTCCAGTGGTGAATGTCGGTGAACAGCTGTGGAGTAGTGGACTGTGAGCAGGTGGGACAGTGTCTCCCAGCTGATACAGATTCTGTTTGTCTCTGCAGGGTCCTGCTGGCCCCAGTGGCCCACAGGGGCCCCCTGGACTGAAGGTTGGTTTGCTTTTTCTTCTTGTTGATCCTGAGCTTCTAGCCAAGCAGGAAGAGCAGGAATGACAATCAGTTTATTGGTAATACTTTTCAGTGTAATTATCCCTCTGCTCAACAGACTCATTCAGCTTAGATTCCACTAGTGCCAGCAGTACTGTATAGTGTAGTGTGCTTTGCTGCACAATAGCATTGTGTAGTTTACAACCATGAGCTGTAGTGTGTTATTCTGTACAGTGCTGTACTGTGCTGTCTTCTACAGTGCTGTAGTCTGCTGACCTGTATGTTAGTAGAATGTCCTGAGCTGTGGTGTGCTGTCCTTTACACTAGTGCACTAGAGTACTTCAGTTTGCTGTAGTGTGCTGCTTAAGACATCTGGTGTCTGTGCTTATTTACTATAATACTGCCTGTCCTCTGTCTGCAGGGTAACCAGGGTGAGCCAGGCATTGGGATTCAGGTAAGGTCTATAGGAATGAAATGTTCTGTTCCAGTAAGACCAGTAATAATCTACACACCTCTACCCGCAGCATACAGTAGTTCAGATACTGGGATCCAGTATCCTCTCTAATTATGTCATTCTTGTTATGGTTAGTTGTGACATTTTGTTTTACAGTCGTAAATACCACTTAGATAGAAATCTGTTTTGAACTTACAAGTAAGTAAAATTAATTTAGGCCAAACAGATTTGTAAGTGGTGCTGTATCTGACTGTATGGAAGAAGGAGGCCTTGAGACCACAGAGCTCATTCTGACTGCTCTTGTTTTCTGTGCCAGGGACTGCCAGGGCCACAAGGCAACATGGGACTGCCAGGTCCTCCAGGGTCTCCAGGAGCTGCAGTAAGTGGCACTGAATTCCCCTGATGGGCACCAGAGCCCACCATGGCTATGTCTCAACGGTTCCCCCACAGCCACACTTGGGTCTTGGGTGTGGGCTGTGCTGGGAGCTGAAAGAGCTGATTGAATCCAGTGAGCAGCTCCCACAGTCTACAGGCTTCCCACAGCCTTAGGAAGCTGCAGCACAATACAGGAGGCTGAAGGCTAGCCCTCACTCCTTTGGAGTCGCCACTGTCCAGGTCTCATTCTCTCACATTCAGCTGCATTATTGTCTTGAGACCAGACTTTGTTTTACCAAAGCAGAATGTTATTTAGTTAGTGACATACACACATAAACAAGGGAACAAGTAAAGGTTTATTCTGTGTTGAAAAGATAAGAAAAGAAACACAACGTTTTGGCTGTGGAGCCTTCTTCAGGTGTGATAACTATAACAATATGTGAAGCAGAAGAATGCTGAAGCAAATATTTTTAACACACATCCCGCATATACACACAGAATATTATATTTAAGTGTATTTGATTTTTGCTGCTATGCATTTAAATGTCCTTGTCTACATCATGGTGTAGTATGTGTAACTTTAACATGAACTTTAACTGTAATATACAGTATGTAACTTTAATATATGTAGCTCTCTTTATATTGATCAATGTGATGCTTGTAGTAATTTGAAAATAAACGTGAATGTTGGAAGCTGAGGTGCAGCGGAAGTCCGAAACGAGTGATTCTTTCTGTCTCTCTCCAGAGTCCTCCGGCCCCCCCCGGGCTGCCGGGCCAGGTGGTGAGTACAGAGCTCTGCTGCAGGTACAGGGGAGGGGCTCTCAGGTGTGTGAGGCGGGACTCTCAGGCCCATGTGTCTCTGCTCTCCTCAGGGAGAATCGGGAAAGCCTGGCGTTCCCGGCCGAGACGGCGTGCCAGGGAAAGACGGAGAGCCTGGTCTGTCAGGGAAGCCGGTAAGGAGGAGAGACCAGTGCAGAGAGCTTTCCTGCGCTCTGTCCTTCTCTCTGTCTCTCCCTAACTCTCTGCCTCTCTCAGGGTGTTGCTGGCCCAGCGGGTACTCCAGGCCTGAAGGGCGAGCAGGGCGACACTGGTCCTCCAGGAGAGGTGGGTGACGTATGTGTCCAGCTGCTTTAGAACCGTCGCTGCGCTGAAGGAAAGACACTGTCCTTAGAGCTGCCTGTTGTCTTCCACACCCTCATGAAGAAAAAGACGGATTTGCCTGTTCCCGGGTTCCTGCTGCTTCGGTCTTGGTGCTGTTGATTTGATTCGGCAGGCCAGCCCGTGGCTAGACTGTAACCAGATACATACTGTAGTGCCGCCCCAGACGCCTTCCACATAGAAAAGCATCCGCAGATGTAAATAAGAGGAGAAGCAGCAGGAGAGTGATTCATGAATATGACAGGCAAACATCTAACCAACACTCCCTTCCTGCTCTCTCCTTTCTCTGCAGTCCATAGTGGGCCCTCAGGGACCGAAAGGAGAGAAGGTAAGAGTGAGACGTTCGCAGCTGGTGTCCTTATCCTCAGGAGCATGTTAGAATGGCACTGGATCACAGATTACTGCCACTATGAAAGATACTGGACTTAACATGAACACGTGATGAACACGCGATTGTCTTTCCAGGGGTCTGCAGGTTCGGTTCTGCCGGGGTTGTCGGGCGAGAGGGGTCTCCCCGGGGAGCAGGTGAGAGTTCAGTGGGGAAAAGGGGGCTGGGCCAAGGACAGAGCAGCTGTCTCCCAAGCACACGGGTAGGCAGCCATGTTCATCCCATTCTGCTGCTGTACTTTGATCTTAGCAGGACTCCAGTCACTTAATGATTGGACTCTGCAGTGATTCCTGCAACTGGACCAACCTGTTTAAACTGCGCCCATTGCTGTGAAGGGAAAAGCCCAGCTGCCAGCTTTGCTTGTCAAAGGCTTCTGGTTTCTTGCTTGGCTTGGCAAGAGCACAGCAGACAGAGGACACAGTGCAGGACTGGTCCCTGGACGGGACACCGGTCCACCACAGGCCACACACAAGGGCAGTTTAGAGACACCATTGACCTTGAGAACACAGAGAGAACATGCCAACTCTGAAACGGCAGGAGCCACTTCCAAGAGCACGGAAGCAGCGTTGCTCCCCACCAAACCACTGTGCCGTCCTGTAACTAGTTTTCATTAGTCTGTTTTTTGTGTTACGTTTTGTTAATTGCTTTTTTATTTTCAGGGTGAAAAGGGAGATAAAGGAGTTCCTGGGAACAAAGGAGAGAGGGTAAGCACAGTGTCTCTACCAATATCAATGATGCTGATGGTAAAAGTCATTATAATTACAGTGTGAAGACAGGTGGCTTTTAACACTGTTGTTATTGTCTTCTAGCATGAACAAAGTCATTTATTTACTTTAATTATCCAGAGCTTTAGTAAGACCTTGCTGTGAAGACTGAGCATCACATTTCTGAAAGGGCAGAGCTGTCCAGAGATCTGAGAAGAGTGAGCAGGACAGCTGCTTCTCACACACTGGCTGGCTAAACAAACTGAAGCTCTTAGTCTGTGACAGAGCAGACTTCGCAGTTTTTAAAATTAAATGTATTGACAAAGTCAGAACCTGCAGAAAAGCACATGTCCAGGATCACTAGTGGAAATTACAGGGTGTGCATTCAGGGCTAGGGTTAGGATTAGGTTTGGTCTAGAGTTGGTCTAGAGTTGGTCTAGAGTTAGGGCTAGAGCTAGGGTTTAAGGTTAGGATTAGGGCCTCTCCTGTGAAGAGGAGGCACTGTTCTTTACAGTTATGGAGCTCTGCAATCAACAGTCCAGCTTCTTCAGGAAACAGCTAAATGAGATTCTCAAGCGAGAAAGCTACAAGCATTGCTGGGTTCTGAGCAGCCTCTCCTTGTTACTCACCTGGTTGTCTTTGGATGGTGTTATGCTCTTGCTTCCTGTCTGACTGGCACTCTTCTGCAAGCTCAGTGTCAGGGTGTTTCTGAAACCTGTCTGCTTATGTGTTTTTCAGGGAGACTCGGGGGAAGCTGGAGAGCCGGGAGAAGATGTGAGTGGACTGACTAATAAATCAAACATTTTAGAGACATAGCTATCAATCTGAATTTTTTTACAAAGCTCACAAAGCTTCACCAGTCCTGTTACACAGTGAAGCGCAGGTGAGGGAGCAGTACAGGACAACAGCATTTATTACTGCCGAACAGGATAATGGGCCAAATAGCCCCCTCTCATTTTTAACCTTCCTTATGCTCTTAGCTCAGGTAAGAGCATCCGAGTGTGTGCACGTACATGCTGGTGACAAAATAATGCTGCCAGCAGCCAGGTAACGATACAGAAAAGGACACAGGTTTGCACAGTTTTAGAAATTTTTGAGAGCCCAAGGCTGCGGGAGGCGGTGCCTGTTGCTGGGCTGTGAGCTGGGACTTGTGCTGATGCCTGCACTGGCATACTGGGAGAGGTGGCTGTGATGTGAGCTAATGAGCCTGTCTCTCTGTCTCAGGGAGCAAAAGGAGAGCCTGGACCCAAAGGAGACAAGGTCAGTGATGGGGGTTCAGGCTTCTTGTGATACAGTGTATTGTCATGTCACAGTGGGACATTCTGTGTTGTAATAGTGTAATATATTTTGACGCGACATTGTTGTTCCTGGGTGTGTTACAGGGAGAGAGGGGAGTGGGACTGCCTGGACCCACAGGCCAACCTGGACCTCAGGGATTAAAGGTGAGTGTCATTACTGGAGCACTCTACTGATCCTGAGTCTTGACAGGAGCTCTGTACTGTTCCTGAAGCATTACAGGAGCGCTCTACTGATCCTGGGTCATTACAGGAGCGCTCTACTGATCCTGGGTCATTACAGGAGCGCTCTACTGATCCTAGGTCATTACTGGAGTGCTCTACTGATCCTGAGTCACTACTGGAGCCCTCTACTGTTCCTGAGTCATTACAGGAGCTCTGTACTGTTCCTGATTAGGACTAATGGACAGTGATACCACAGTACTCCTGCACTGTACTGCTGTTGTGTTTTTCAGGGTGACCCAGGACTTCCTGGTCCCTCTGGTCCCCCAGGGCCCCAAGGTATCTCAGGGAACCCAGGGCTGCCAGGGCTGAGGGGAGAGACAGGGCAGCCCGGTCCCCCAGGGCCCCTGGGAGAGAGGGTAAGAGGGGCACTGTGCCCACCTGAATCCTGAGAGGATGGGCTGTTTGGCCTCCACTTATGTGAAACTGCTCTCTGAAGTGCTTCACTGCAGTTCTGTAAAATTCGCTCTGGACCCCTCCCTGGCATGACTCCACGTCTGCTGTGTGTGTTCCCATGTGCGCAGGGCCTGCAGGGATTCCCGGGACGAGACGGAAACACAGGGCAGCCTGGGCCCCCAGGACCCTCTGGGCTGGCGGTGAGTCTCCCACACCGGTCTGGACTCCGCGGTCACTCTCCTGCACACCGTTTCCACCTCTTTTGTTTTTTTTCTTACTAAAAAAACCCACTAAGAATGTGGAAAGTGTCCAATCAACCTCCTGGGGTTGCCTCAGGTGACAATGATGTCCTTCAGAAGTTGGGCGGGTCAGCAGGGGGGATCTGAGACTGCAAGACTCACCTGGTGCCTGGCTGTGTGCCCTGGTGAACCCTCCAGCTGTGTGCCCCCCCGACACTGGTAAACTCTCCAGAGGTGCTGGTGCCCCCCAACACTGGTGAACCCTCCAGCTGTGTGCCCCCCCGACACTGGTAAACTCTCCAGAGGTGCTGGTGCCCCCCAACACTGGTGAACCCTCCAGCTGTGTGCCCCCCCGACACTGGTAAACTCTCCAGAGGTGCTGGTGCCCCCCAACACTGGTGAACCCTCCAGCTGTGTGCCCCCCCGACACTGGTAAACTCTCCAGAGGTGCTGGTGCCCACACATCTGGAACTGGGGTACAGCTATATTCTCGTATTCTCGTGCACAGAGCGGTGCTGTCTGCAGGCCAGACAGTTGGTGGTGGAATTTGTGATCCACAATGTGAACTGAGATTGTTCTGCTTCCACAAACCTTAGCGCTACTCCACACTGCCCCCTGGTGTTTCCTGTTGGTAGGTCAAATGTTGTGAGCTTTCTTTCCTTTTTGGAAAATTGTAACTTAGTGTGGAGGAGAATGATTTATGAATCATGGGCATCTACACTTCCAGTAGAGTAAGCTCCTTTTAGAGGTTTGTATTATAGCATTTATTAACATTTTCTAAACACTAACAAGACCAACTTATGTACCACAAATTTTAATTACAAAGCATTGTAAGCATTTATCAAGTGGTAAAAATGTGGTCTAGCAACAGTTTTTATCACTTTGCGTTTTCTCACTGGCCATAAGTGTTCAAATAATCTTAGATTCTAGAATGCATAAATTATGACATCCAGCTATTAAATCCTTACATGCTTTACCTCTCAAGGCAGTGGGGTTCACTGGTTCCAAGCCCAATGCAGTGCCAGACTCTAAACTGTGCCTTGCTTTTCTCTCAGGGCTCTTCAGGACTTGCAGGGCCGAAGGGAGACAAGGTGAGTCTGCATTTTGCTCCTGTGCCATGTGGACGTGGTGAACGCACTGAGCGCTCTCAACACAGTCGCAAGGCTCAAGCCCTGAATCACACTGCAAGAGTCAAACATGAGGCAGAGGGAGCTGATTCTAGGCCGTGTCCAGCCGTGCTCCATGTGCTGCTGTCTGATTGAGGGCTGGAGGTGACTGAGTGCTGAACCCACATGAGTGTGTTTGTAATTCAGAACATTGGCCAGCTCTATGAAAGAGTATCAACATGCAAGAGGCAGAGTCCAGGAGGGGCCTTAGAGAGATCAGTCTCCATGAGGAAGAGAAGATCTTTATTTTGTTAATCATTGATTTTCTATCTGTCTGTCTTACAAGACTGATTTTTTCTGCTGCCTTTCTGTTCCCCCATCAGGGAGATGTGGGAGTCGGTCTGCCAGGACCACGGGGAGAGAGGGGAGACCAGGGTAGCCGGGTACGCTACTTAAAACTCATTCATTAACTGATGAATTAATTGACATGATTTGGACAGCCGGTTGAGCACTGAGTCCTTGTAGCGTAGATTCAGTGTACTGTACCACCGCTGCCTCTTTTCCTTGTGTAACCTCTCCTGTTACTGAGGCGGTAACACATCAAGACACAGGCGGGTGGAAGGTAGCAAAGGGGAGGTACTGCACTGCTTTCCTTTAGGTTGGTTTTCTCTGCTAAGCCCAGCTCTCCACGAAGACTTCTGAGCAGAAACCTGTTCTGAAAGTTTTTGTGCTGATTGGTATTGTCTGTATCCCAGCAGTCTGTGTTTGTTGCCTGACGGTAGTGAAGATTGATCGAATCTTTCTGCTGCAGGGAGAAGAGGGCAGGCCTGGCCTGGATGGAGAGAGAGGACCCACAGTAATTATTCTCTTGCTGATTTCTGTCACACATCACAGCTCTGTGCTGCAGGGCAGATGCTGTGAATGACTCTGACTCTGAGTGCGCCGCAGCTAGTTCTCCAGACGCACTGTTATTCAGCGACAGTGACGTGGTCATACTGCCTAGTGTCATTTCTGCATTCTAGTGTTGTCATGTTCTGGTCTGTAGCCAAAAGCTTTGGAAATCCCACTGTCTTACTGTCACTGTCTTGCCTTACACCTGTATTACACACTTCTTACTGTATTACACTGTACATGGTCAGCGGTTGCAGTGACTCTCCTGTGTGTTCCAGGGCCCGCCAGGCAGTCGAGGAGAGAGGGGCGAGAAGGTAAGAGCAAGCAGTCGATCTGCTCTCTCTCATTTGAATTCCAGGTTCTGTGATACCAAATGTTTAGTAACACTTGTAATACGTGCTGGTCAGGAGTGGACTGGACATGAGAGGAGTAGATGTCATGACTAGTGAATCTACAGCAGTTCTGTGTCACTTCTGTGTCACAGCAGTGTGACCTGAGACACTGTGGTGACACTGAATTCTTTTTGTGTTGCTCCAGGGCGACGTTGGGCCCATAGGTGAAAAAGGAGACAAGGTACCTGCACGATCACTACATCCCATCTGAGCTAAGTCCCTGTTGTTGCAGTAAACTGGTCACTGTATGCTGAACCCTTGCTCAGTTGTTAAGCCACTCCTAACACACACACCTGTCGACGAACCCAGAAGCTCCCCGGGAATGTGGGTGTGTTTGCAGAAGCCGAGCCCTGTCTGAAAGCTGTGCTTAGGGTTTGCGACAGGACCAGTGTCTGCTCATGCTGTCCGAGCCTTTGATGCACAGCAGATGGTGGCACCCCTGAGCCACATGCTGTTGGACAAGTGGGACCGTAACTGTGCCTCTGTGTGTCTAACGCAGGGCGACACGGTGTCAGTCAGCGGACCGGCAGGACCCCGGGGCAACAAGGGCGAGAATGTGAGTGTCACCTGGTTTCAGGAGGGATGGAGGGGTGGACAGAGCCAGGACTTTCACAGCAGTCTGAGCCTCTGCAGTTTAAATGTTTAACGGCTCTTTGTGAGTTAAGCTCCTTGTTGACCCCATAAAAACAGGCAGTATATGTGCATTTATTTGCTTTTCTGTTTTCCCGAGTACTGTGTGTACAAGAGCACACAATGCACAGAACCTGGAAAAGGTTAAGATGCACTGCGATGGGTGTCTGTTTGCCACCTCTGTGGAAAACTCTGTGATACAACAGGGACGATTTTATAATCTTATGTATTTACATTAAGTTGCAGTTTTTTTCTTCATGTGTTGAATTTCAGTGCTCTGAATCCAGTCTTTTGTAATTAGACGTCAACGGAGTGCACTGCTGTGTCTGTTTTGAGCTCTACTGAGTACCAGAGGTTACCTGGGGTCATCTAAGGGTCACCTGGGGTCACACGTGTCTGTGTTGCAGGGCGAACGGGGCCCGAAGGGCCTGCAGGGGGAGAAGGGGGTGAAGGGTGAGGAAGGACCACCAGGGCAGCAGGTGAGGAAGATGGGGGTTGGATCTTTGATCGTATGAACAGGTATGACCGATGTCTTGTGCATGAACTGTCTCGCAGGGCGGCAGTTATATCATGGTGCAATAGGCACTAGCAGGTTCCTGCAGATGCAGCAGCTCTTCCTCTTGAAAACTCTCCGGGAGTGTCCCCACATCTTCACTCACAAGTCCCCTCCTGCGACCCGGAGCACAGGGCTTTCCTGCTGGGTCTCTCACGCTGGGGTCAGAAGGCGCCTGAACAGACTCCTCGACGGGTGACCTGAGCTGTTCTGTCTCCACAGGGTCCGAAGGGTGAGGCAGGCGAGAGGGGCTCCATGGGGTTCCAGGGGGCCCGTGGACCTGGCGGACAGAAGGTGACCTCCATTCTTTTGATCAGTGCTGTTCGCTCAACCAGCTTCTTAGGGTTCATCTTGTATTGGGCTAAATTACAGTTTGTTTTAAATACAGTAATAAGTTCACCAAGATGGGTAGTCCTGGTTTAGTAGTACCATATTGCAGGGATGGTAAAGGTTTTTCACCGACACTGTAATTCAGAGAATCTGGTGGCTTCTGTTCTAGATGCTTCCTGTGCACTGGTGTGAATACAGCTGACTGACGGGGACAGCAGCCTGGTGCTCAAATCTTCACTGTCTGTTTCTTGAGTCCAGAGCTGACTGGGAGCACTGGGGCTCAGTGCTTCACTGTCTATTTCTTGAGTCCAGAGCTGACTGGGAGCACTGGGGCTCACCTGCTGTCTCCCACTTTAAATGCCTTGGAGCAACCTTATTGTGAAAGGTGCTATATAAAAATAAATTGAATTGAATTGAACATTCATGTCTTAACTTGTATTAATTTATTCACTGATAATAAATCAGTTTACAAAAGTAGAAAAGTGTAGGAAAAAAAAGCTGAAATAAAAAGGGAGAGAAAATTAAAAACTGAACCCTGCATGAATGACAAAGGTAGGCAGCCTGTGGCACTGAGAGACTGTACCTGTGTGTTCTGTATACAGGGAGAGGCAGGGCAGCCAGGAATCCCTGGAGAGCCTGTGAGTAATAATTCCTTTCTTCTTCACTGCTGCTACTGCACTGGGACTGTAGCTCCTATTGTAACAGACTGTTCTACTGTACTGGGACTGTAGCCCCTATTGTAACAGACTGTTCTGCTGCACTGGGACTGTAGCTCCTAGTGTAACAGACTGTTCTACTGCACTGGGACTGTAGCTCCTATTGTAACAGACTGTTCTACTGTACTGGGACTGTAGCTCCTATTGTAACAGACTGTTCTACTGTACTGGGACTGTAGCTCCTATTGTAACAGACTGTTCTGCTGCACTGGGACTGTAGCCCCTATTGTAACAGACTGTTCTGCTGCACTGGGACTGTAGCCCCTATTGTAACAGACTGTTCTACTGTACTGGGACTGTAGCTCCTATTGTAACAGACTGTTCTACTGTACTGGGACTGTAGCCCCTATTGTAACAGACTGTTCTGCTGCACTGGGACTGTAGCCCCTATTGTAACAGACTGTTCTACTGTACTGGGACTGTAGCTCCTATTGTAACAGACTGTTCTACTGTACTGGGACTGTAGCCCCTATTGTAACAGACTGTTCTACTGTACTGGGACTGTAGCTCCTATTGTAACAGACTGTTCTACTGTACTGGGACTGTAGCTCCTATTGTAACAGGACTGTTCTACTGCACTGGGACTGTAGCTCCTATTGTAACAGACTGTTCTGCTGCACTGGGACTGTAGCCCCTATTGTAACAGACTGTTCTACTGCACTGGGACTGTAGCCCCTATTGTAACAGACTGTTCTACTGCACTGGGACTGTAGCTCCTATTGTAACAGACTGTTCTACTGTACTGGGACTGTAGCTCCTATTGTAACAGACTGTTCTACTGCACTGGGACTGTAGTTCCTATTGTAACAGACTGTTCTACTGCACTGGGACTGTAGCTCCTATTGTAACAGACTGGTCTACTGCACTGGGACTGTAGCTCCTATTGTAACAGGACTGTTCTACTGCACTGGGACTGTAGCTCCTATTGTAACAGACTGTTCTACTGCACTGGGACTGTAGCTCCTATTGTAACAGACTGTTCTACTGCACTGGGACTGTAGCTCCTATTGTAACAGGACTGTTCTTACTGCACTGGGACTGTAGCTCCTATTGTAACAGACTGTTCTACTGCACTGGGACTGTAGCTCCTATTGTAACAGACTGTTCTTACTGCACTGGGACTGTAGCTCCTATTGTAACAGACTGTTCTTACTGCACTGGGACTGTAGCTCCTATTGTAACAGACTGTTCTTACTGCACTGGGACTGTAGCTCCTATTGTAACAGACTGTTCTTACTGCACTGGGACTGTAGCTCCTATTGTAACAGACTGTTCTACTGTACTGGGACTGTAGCTCCTATTGTAACAGATTGTTCTACTGCACTGGGACTGTAGCTCCTATTGTAAAAGGACTGTTCTACTGCACTGGGACTGTAGCTCCTATTGTAACAGACTGTTCTACTGCACTGGGACTGTAGCTCCTATTGTAACAGACTGTTCTACTGCACTGGGACTGTAGCTCCTATTGTAACAGACTGTTCTACTGCACTGTTCCCATAGCTCCCCAAAATAACAGGACTATAACAGGAATATTTCTATACACTGTTGTAATGTTGTAATGTCACTCTAGCTCAGTGTAAATTCTCTCTTTAGTGTAAATTGTTTCTGTGCCTTTTCAGGGTGAACCAGGAAAAGACGGTTTCCTGGGACCAAGGGGAGAGAAAGGAGAGATTGGGATCATGGGACTAAGAGGAGTCAAGGTCTGTCTGTTTTACTGTCTCTGTCTGTGTGGTAACAGAAACCTCAGCTGGACATAAATTTCTGCTCTCTGTGTACCTAATAATAGATTGGGATATCCTAAAACCGACAGATATACAGTACAGGTAGCGCCCGACTGACTTCGTGCCTGATAGTCCAACTCACTTACTATCTGCCTGACTATTTCTCTGATTTTGCTTTACTTAACTGACTATATGACTGACCATCTGCATGAAGATGTGTTTGATTGCCTTACTCAATAAGTATCTGCCTGTCTGACTGATAACCTGTGTGACTGAAGACCCGTCTAACTGACAGCCTGTCTGTCTGACTAAAGACCCGTCTAACTGACAGCCTGTCTGTCTGACTGAAGATCTCTGACAGCCTGTCTGTCTGACTGAAGACCTGTCTAACTGACAGCCTGTCTGTCTGACTGAAGACCTGTAACTGACAGCCTGTCTGTCTGACTGAACATCTCTGACAGCCTGTCTGTCTGACTGAAGACCTGTCTAACTGACAGCCTGTCTGACTGAAGATCTCTGACAGCCTGTCTGTCTGACTGAAAACCCATCTAACTGACAACCTGTCTGTCTGACTGAAAACCCATCTAACTGACAGCCTGTCTGTCTGACTGAAGACCTGTCTAACTGACAGCCTGTCTGTCTGTATTCCAGGGAGACCGGGGCCCCAAGGGTGCTTGTGGGACTGATGGTCTGAAGGGAGACAAGGTGAGAGAGACTGTGCTGCTGCCGTCTGTGTTTATTGATGTGTGTTTTTAACCCTGTGCTGTGGGTGTGCAGCTCAGACTGTGTAATAAGCCTGTTTTTCCCCTTGGCTATGGAGAAATCAGATTCCAGAGTCAGGGCACACTGGTTTTATTCCCGACTCCGCTACACTGTGCCATATCCACTACACTGTGTCATGACCCCTATGCTCTGCAGTGCCTGTTTTTAACTCTGTGTTGGTATAAGTGCTTTCAGTCTGCAGTGAGTCTATAACTCTGTGTCGTGTGCTCTGCCCTGCAGTGAGTCTATAACTCTGTGTCGTGTGCTCTGCCCTGCAGTGAGTCTATAACTTTGTATCGTGTGCTCTGCCCTGCAGTGAGTCTATAACTTTGTATCGTGTGCTCTGCCCTGCAGTGAGTCTATAACTCTGTGTCGTGTGCTCTCCCCTGCAGTGAGTCTATAACTCTGTGTCGTGTGCTCTGCTGTGTTTAGGGTGACACAGGGATCTCGGGACGGCCTGGCCTGCCTGGGAGGAAGGGAGAGTCGGTAAGCCATCCTGTGCAGATGCCTGGGGTCTGGACAGGGTCTAAGTGAAGGGCAGTCAGAAAGGCGGACTCCTGCCTGGACAACACAGAGCAGAGACCCTCCCACATTCACAAGGCCCACTGTTTCTCCCAGCCTATGCTGTGCAGGGCTGTGCAGGGCTGTGCGAAGGTGTCAGTGATGGTGAATGAGTCACCTCCACTCTGCTGTGCTGAGGCTCTGGCCTCAACAGTCCCATCCACTTCTCTCTTCTCCCTGGCTCTTAACACTCAAACATGAGATAGTGGAAGAACCACAGACTGGCTCACTCACAGCACTGTCAGCTGCCAGTTCTGAGGGAAACTGTCTGATCTGTCACTAACAGACTCTCACTTGTCTTGTGGAGTCTCACTTCATCTTACATCTTGCAGACTTTGCTGTCCCTGAGAGAGACACTCAGGTGTGTGCAACATTCCTCAGAGCTAGCGCAGGGGATTGAGATATCAATGCCATTAATACGTAAGATATCTCTGGCCGTTTGCAGGCCATGTGCCTTAGTGCGGTACTACTGTGTTGCTCATCAGACTGTTTTGTTATCAGTATTGCTGACCCTGTATGAACAGGGCTTCTACTTTGGGCCAAGGAGATCGGACAGATGATCAACAGCCCAGTGAGTATCTGGGCCCTGTGGCTGTGAAGAAATTCAGTGATGAATGAGAAGAGCGAGAGAGTTGTTATTAAGAAAGATTAATAAAGCACAGCTCAGACTAGATTTAATTACAGCCAGAAGCCATTGGGTCGTCTTGAATAATGAGAAACAACAATGAACTTGTATTGTACCTCATATTAGACAAAGTTTAAAGGGCTCATTAAGCCATTCAGAATGCGTATGTTCTCTTGACTATATAAAGAGGGTGGTTTGGAAAGAGCACAGCACAGGAAGAAAACAGCAGCGATCATTGCTGATGCAGCTTCTTAAAGTCATTGTGAGCCACTTGACTCAGCCAAGAAACAAGGCTCTAGACTCTTCTAGTCCCTGTGGAGTCCAGCACACTGACACAGTGCAATTACTATATTTTATAGGATGTACAGCATGTTCTTTTTTATGCTCTGTCTTTTGCGGTAGAGTGGGTTTTGTCAAATTAAGCAAAATATTTTATTTTTTAATAATTACGGAATATTAAGAAATGTATTGAATATTCATTTATTTATTATTATAAATGTAATCTATAATTATTTAATAAATTAATAAATATAAAAATAAATAATTTAATGTGATTATTTATTGAACTATTAAATGCACTATTATTATCTTTAAATAATAAATGTATTGTTACATATTCTGTTTATATCCTCCAAAGCGTTGATGCTGGAGACCCTTTTCCAGCTGTGCTGTGACTTTACTCCAGCGGTCAGCTCTGCACTGTTCACTTTCTCTTCCAGGGGGAGGTGGGGGCCCCAGGAGTCACGGGGACACCTGGGAAGGAGGGACTGATTGGCCCCAAGGTAAGGGGGGGGGAGAGAGCTTGCTTGGATGAAGGCTATCAGAGAGATGAGTAGCCGCGTGGGGAGAGAGGAGGGTGTGTGCGTGGCGTTCCCGCAGGCTCAGAGCTGCTCTGTGTGTCTCTGCAGGGTGACAGGGGGTTTGATGGGCTGCAGGGCCCAAAGGGCGCACAGGGAGAGAAGGGCGAGAGGGTGAGTTGAGCCCCGGAGAGGGGCAGTGATCCTTTATTTACTGTCTCTGTCTCTCCGGTCGTGTTCAGCTCCTTCTCCTTGTGATCCCTGTGCTCTCTCCTGTGTGCAGGGCCCCCCCGGTGTGCCCGGCCCCCCTGGACCCAGGGGCAATGATGGCCTGCCTGGACTGACCGGACCCCAGGGGCCTGCTGGGATGAAAGGCCCTGAGGGGCTGCAGGGAGAGAAGGTATCGCACATCTCTGTCCTCTTCTAACTTCAGACGGCAGATTGCCCCAGAACAGGCGTAGCTCAAGAGCAGTAAAGGCTTCATAGTCAGTCACAGTCAGTCCACAGCCCTAGGCTGGATCAAGACTAGGATCTCTTATTGAGCACTACCTCCAGCCCCAGATCAGTTTTACTAGAAACCTTCAGATCCCTTTCAGCCTTCATTCACACCCTAGTCCAGCCTAAATCCAGTTTCCCAGCCCACTGCAGCACAGCTCTGCTCTCTGGCTGTCCCCTTCAGCTCCAGTCCCATACAACCCACCAGACGCCCAGGCCAGCTGCAGTCCCTGTGGAGCAGACTGGCATGCCCAGGCCAGACTGTCCGGCCCTCCGCTTGCCCATTGTGTTCACTCCCAGCAGGCAGGGCACTCTTTCGCCTGCTCTGAGCTGGCAATGGAAGGAAGTATAACGTGTATAACGTACAGTGTTGTTTAATACTTTTTCCAATTCAGGGTGAGCGTGGCCCCCCAGGGCCCTCGATGGTTGGTCCCAGGGGAATCCCAGGCATACCAGGAGACCGAGGCGAGCAGGTGAGCTGCAGTCTTCCTGTTTGACTCCTGTCCTGTGCTTCTGTCTGAGCCTCTGTGCAGGAAGGAGCCACTGTACATGTGCACCTTCCTTCTGCATGTATCCTCATTAGAGCTTCAGTACACAAACACCTGGTGTTCAGGGCTTTTAAGAGTACAGAGTGCACGTCCTTCCTGTAGATATGGAGCTGTTAGGCCTGGTGCACATTCGGAAATCTCACACCATCACTGAACTGACACAGAGCCCGCTGGCGTGAGGTGCTGCTGTTCCCCAGGAACACATTTCTCTGCATGTCAGCAGACCTTGCTGTGTGTTGCAGTGGTTTCATGACACAGTTTCTTGAAAACAACAGCTCACTTTGTTAGTAAGCGCATTCATTTTGCTATGTAGCAATGTCATGTGTGCCAGCAGAGAACTTTGCGTCTGTCCAGCAGAAAATGTGTGTCCCATGTGCAGCGAGGCGGGAGTGGGAGGAGCCGCGGCCGCACCAGTTAGAGTCGACGCCCCGTCTGAGGGGGCGGAGGCACTGGTGTGAGGTCAGAGAGAAAACGAAAACAGAACAAAAAGGAAAAATACGAAATTGCACCATTAAGTAAAGCGCTGCGGCACTGTCGTGCAGACTCGCTTGGCGGCAGGGACCAGACTGGACTTGCCATGTTTAGAGGTGTCCAGTCTGGGAGAGCAGGCAGGGAGCGGAAGGCCAGAATAACACTAAACGTGGAAAAGGGTCAGCCTGCCCCGGTATAGACACAGGACAGGGTAAAAGAAAAAGAAGAAAAACGGCCTCGCGCTCAGGTACAATCCCCTCCGGGACTGCCGGCGTACTGATCCTCCCCTTCCGGGGTCGCCTTGCTCGGCCTCTTCGGGGGGTTGGTGCTCTGTGTGCCTTTACAGAGCCCTCACAGCTGCGGCTCGTCTTTGATTAGTGTGTGCAGCTGTGATTCCAAAGGCAAGGCGTTGCCCTGGCTCCAGGGCTCGGCCTCCACACTGAACACACCCCTTGCGTGTAGTGCCACACATGTTAGTCCTGGGAGTTTAGCAGGTGGCTGGTTTAGTTCAGACCCACTTGTACGGTCCTTGTTAGAGCCGGTGTGCATGTCTGGGCCCCTGTGACTCCTGCTGTCTGAGGTCTGTGTCTCTCTATTTCAGGGCGATCTGGGTCCTGATGGACCAAAGGGAGATAAGGGGGAGTCTGGCATGACGGTGAGTCTCTCCGCATCCCAGAGCAGTAACAGGACTGGACACAAGACTGTGGAGCGACCAGTTATAGGGTTGGACACACTGTGATCACTGTCCGCTCTGCTCCCATCTTTTCCAGGAGGATGAAATTCGCACATATGTCCGCTCAGAGATGAGTCAGCACTGTGGTAAGTGTCACACTCTCACACACAGACACCAGCAGTGGGAGTCACACACTATCACACACAGACACCAGCAGTGGGAGTCACACACTCAGACACACACAGATACCAGCAGCGGGAGTCACACACACAGACACCAGCAGAGGGAGTCACACACACAGACACCAGCAGTGGGAGTCACACACTCTCACACACAGACACCAGCAGAGAGAGTCACACACTCTCACACACAGACACCAGCAGAGGGAGTCACACACTCTCACACACAGACACCAGCAGAGGGAGTCACACACTCTCACACACAGACACCAGCAGAGGGAGTCACACACAGACACCAGCAGAGGGAGTCACACACTATCACACACAGACATCCTAAAGGCTGTAGGATAGACTAGGCAGGCTGAGCAGTATCGTCCTGTTCAGGGCTTGGGGTTGGGACAGGGACTTTGTGTTTGAGGTGAGATTTATATTAGTGTGCCTTTAGGCTGTAGTAACACTGTACTGTCTGTTTGTGTTTCAGCCTGCGGGGGTAAGTACCCACCACTTTACAACAACCTCTCAGCACCTCCTTCTGTATTTTCTGTCCAGAGTGGACTACAGGGTTCCGATTGAATGCATTTCCTGGCTGAGACACTCAGGAGCTCGTCCGAGCTTTTTTTTTTCTCACATAGGTGACTGAGTATGAACTGGTGATAAAGTCCACTTTGTATTGGGCATGCTTAAAACTGAGGATTTGAGTCCCCACCTGTAAAACAGATGTATATACAGATGTAAATACTGTGAAGACTCTTCTTGTAGGGCTTTGATGTTCTGCACCATGAGCAGGAGGGCACAGTGAGATTAAGGCATCACATGCCTTTCCCTGGTGGATACTGTTCACTGGGACAATGGTGTACACCTTCCTGCTAGCCTGTCAGCGTTTCTGCAACAGTCTCATCCACTTCCCCTTTTCCAGGCTGGATTGGATGTTATTTTATACACAGGACTTCAGCTGTGCAGTTAGAGTCCCATTGACCCCTTTCAAGTTTCACCAGCTGTTGGGCTTTGCATTGATAAAACAGACTGTATTTGAGTCTGCTCTGAATAAGCCCGCAGAGTGAAAGATCCAGCTCCTGGACTCGGCTTAAATGCAAGAACTGGCAGCAGGTAAAGCTTGGAGTGGCTCACACTGCTGTGCAATGGGAGCCTGACACTGTCGGCGAGCTCTCTCGACAGCCTGTGGCTGCTGTCTGTTCAGGTTGTCTGTGTCTCCTTATGCTTCAGGGAATTACAGGATGAAGCCGCCAGTCTTCGACACCTTGGGAGCAGAGACAGAGGTGTCGGAAAGTAATTGTTGTTTTCCGTTTCTGTGTTTGGTTATGTATGGTATAGAAGTAGTCTTGCACACAAGCACATTGACTCAGAGACCGGCACACCCTTGGATAAAGAATCCGACACCAGGGGAACAGATTGACTCCTACAGCACAGCTGATTGCTTCGTTTGGAGTATTATGAGCTACAGGATGTTTTTACTTGTTAATCAAAAAAAGAAACAGCAGTACTGTACTGTAACTCCAAACCTTTTGCTTATGAAAATGTACCCACATTGAACCAACGATTTTAAAATATCCAGCCTGCCAGTTAGTAAAAACCAGAACTGGATCAATCTGCTGTGCATTGGGGTCATGTGACCCCAACTGACAGCGCCAGCGGCTCTTACTAACTCACACCTTTGTCTCTAACCCACTGGTTTCCTACGGTGATGTTTCGTTGGATTTCTGGGGATGGGAGATGGTCTTTTTTCCATAATAAGTTGTTCAAATAGGAATAACAACTCTGCGAGTGCCATCTTCTGTTGTACTGTGTTGTTCTCCTCTGTTGTGAATGTTTCTTTGTCCAAGAAGTCACCCCCATGATCCCACCTGACTGTCTTCTTGATTGTCTTATGTTGTTTACTAACGAGCCGAGTTTGTCTGTTCTCTCCTTGGGTCTTCCTCATGTCCTCCACACACACCCAACTGCCCCGCCCCTCTCAGGTCTTGTCCAAGACTCCCCATCCCGCCTGCCTGCCCAGTCCTATCGCACCCGGCCCATTCCAGTACTGAAGCTGTCGCAGTCAGGCGAGCAGGGTGAGTCCGTCTGTCCAGCTGCTGTTCGTCCGTCTGCCTGCCCACCTGTCTCTCTCTGCATGCGAGTGAATCTTCCTCACTCTCTCTCTCTGCATGTGAGTGTGTCTTCCTCACTGTCTCTCTGCATGTGAGTGTGTCTTTTCTAATGCTTTTATCCAGGTCATCTCAAGAGAGTGTCAATGCAGTGTAAAACATAGATAAGATCACTTTATTAGCTATATACAATTTCTTGCATTAGGAATTCATCTTTTCGCATACCCTAGCTTGCTCTCCATGAGACACTGACACACAGACAGGGAGAGAAACTTGGGGTCAGAGCACAGGGTCAGCCATTTATACGGCGCCCCTGGAGCAGTTGGGGTTAAGGGTCTTGCTCAGGGGCCCAACGGAGTAGGATTCCTCTGCCGGCTGTGGGATTTGAACCAGCAACCTTCCAGCCACAGGCACAGATCCTTAGCCACAGTACCACCACTCTGCCCCCTATATATAGAGAGAGATACTGATTTTTTTTTTACAAAAAAATGTAACTCAGGTCTGATGGATTGTATCAAATATTTTAAACTTAAATGTCAAAATCTTCATATACTGTACAGATCAGATAAACAATAGGATTCAGTAGGAAATATTTCCATTTTTGTGAAATTACATAACTGAAGCTCAGTCTTTTCAATCCACGAACAATACTGATCAATCAATAAGCTTCTCAGTTCATTATTCCTCCTGCTTGAAATGGAAATAACATTGTTCATGAACACAGTGAACTATTGATATAAAACGTGTTTGTTACTGAAACAGGCTACACTGAGGGTAACTGAAAGTGCTTCTGTTCCGATTGCCTGCTCCTCCTCGTCATCAACACAGTTAGAGCTGTGGACTAATGCACAAGTCTTTGCAGGTGATAGACCTGCAGTGACAACACAGGTCCACTGTCTTCAGGGTGGGAGCTGTGTTGCGATTCTGTGTTCATCTCCCTGTTCACTGCTTTGACATTCACTGGGCTCCAAGTGTGCTGATGACCTCACCTCATCTTCTCTCTCTGTCCCTGTCCTTGTTATTTTGCCACTCTCTTATTCTTCATTTGCTGTACTTTTTGTGTTTTTTGTACATATTTTTAAAGGTTTTATTTTCAAAGCCTGCAAAATCTTGTTGTGATTGCCAGCTGAATCAGCTCGCTGCTGTCAGTGTCGGTGAGCAAGGTCAGGCACAGTCAAGCAGGCCCAGCAAAGCCCACTGAGCCTGCAGGCCCGCAGAGCACTCTGTCAGAACACGAGATGCCGTATGCAGAAACACCTGGGCGGCTCAGCTCTAGCTTCAGTAAAGGGTGCAGAGTGGAGCATTCTGGGACATGTCAATCCTAGGTGTTGTACAGGGGCAACAGCAGGGCAAACCACACAATTACCAGGTTGTTTCATGAGATCAGTCCTTTCTTCAACTACTGGGCCATACTTACTCCTGTGTATGCTTTGTACCTGTGTGTAATTGAGAGGTCACTTTGGTGAAGTGCATATGAGTAACATCATATTAGCTTCTTGCTTTGGAATGCTTTTCTGGCCAGCCCTGCTTCTGCAGGTCAGTCAACAGTGTTTGAAGCCGTGAAGATCAGAGTCTTGCCATGTTAAAATGAGCAGAACTGTGAGATAATGTCACAACCCTGAACACACATTGGAGCAGACCCAGCTGCAGCAGTGTCCAAGACTACAATTGGAGCCTTGTGCTTGCTGCGGGCCACAAAGTCACGAAGAAAACAAGGGTGCAAAAGAAATATGGGGGAAATCAAGCCATTTTGCTGTATGAGAGGCTCAATTTAGCATGGCAGGACTGTGTAGCAGGCTACTCTTTCTCATCATTGAGCTCTGCTTGAAGCCAGTCTGCTGTCTGTTGGTTTGGGGGTGTACAGAATGTGTGTGGAGTGTGTTGGGGTGCTGTCATTTCCCACAGCCTGGTCCCTGAGTGAATTCGTCCCGGTCTGTCCAGCAGGGGAAGTTCCATTCTGCAGACACGGCTTCCAGTGGCTGGTTCGGCGGTGCTGAAAAGCTTGGCCTGGTCCAGCCTGCCCTGCTGTTTGGACTGGCTGAATGAAATGGGGACTCAGTGCCAGTGTGTCTGATTGGATGACACTGACTGACTGCCAGTGTACTGAGTCCCTAATGGGACCGCATGACTGACGGACCCATTGATTGACTGACAAACTGAACACTACAGATTATCTGGGCTGATGGAGTGATGACTGCCTGATGGACAGACAGCTGTAGGTCAGCAGGGCAGGGAGTTTAGGGCAGTGGGGGCTCTGATTGTGTGGTGCCCCCTATGTTTCAGGGCGGGAGCTGCGTGTGGTGGTGAATACAAATGACCCTGACTACGAGCATGTATACTCTGTGGAGAGCTACGATGACCCCACAGAGGAAGACCTGTTTCCCACCGTCACCTTAACTGAGGGTCAGTATGGTCCTTTCCTCTCACCTCTCTGTACTTCAGTCTCTTGTTTCTCCCATAATTCAGATTCAAATACAAAGTGCGTTGCTGGTATGGCTGGTAGGTTACTGTGTTAACAAAGCATGGTAGTTGCTATGGAAAAGTGGAAAAAATTGTGGAACATTTTTGATGTAGGTTGTGCTACTCCAAATTGGCACTGCTCACACAAGAGAAATTTAGTATTATTGACGATTGGATTATGCTGTATTAATGAGCTAACCAGCATTAAAATATTCTTGATTTCTTGATTCTTGCCAGTGGGTCCGTGTGCTAGTCTGAACAGTGCTTGTACTGTTCTGTCTCCTCAGGAGAAACCAGCACCATCGACCCCCGGCAGGCCGTGCGCAGCAGGCGAGCGCTTGCTGGTGAAGGTAACGGTGCCACTGGCACACCACGGCTCACCGCTCCAGGCTGGCTGCTTTCAAAAGCTTCTTCTGGCTAATGGGGGACTGATGGGTGGGGTGTGGCCCAGTGGTCAGGACCTGTTTTGTTCAGGGCAGCTGGACACTTCTCTTTTCTTTCAGCCCCTGCAACAACCTGGGAGTCTGTGGTTTCCACCTGTGTTCCTGCAGCACAGCAGGCGTGCAGATCTCCAGTCTGAACAAAGATTCAGTTGATGCATTTGAGCAAAGAGTTACTTAGACATTGTGGTTAAGTGATCAGATGAAGTGAAAGAAAACTAATGCTGAGACACACTGCTTCTCTAACCTATCAGCCTACTAGACAGAAACAAAGTATTAATTAGAAGTACCAGTGAATCAATTAAGTGATCAAAGCACTTGTGAGACTGGAGATCTGCAAAGACCTCAACTAGAATTCCCTCTTTCAGTCTGATGAGTTTAAACAGTCCCGTGACACAGTCCGAGTCACTCTGCAGCCTTTATCTGCAGGAACGCACAGATCTGAAGTGCTGCCCATGCTGGTGTCCTGCTTAATTTCCCAGGTTTAACCATCTAAAACTGTCTTTTGTTTTGTAGCTTTTTCCATCAAGGTCTTGCCTTGTTTCTGGTGCAAGTTTTGCTAACATCCCTCCAGGGCCGTGTGCACGCAGGGACGGTGGTGCTGGCTGAGTTCTGCATGTCTGCATGACCTGGCAGTACAGACTGGTGGTTTTGGAAACTGGTGTTTTATGCATGAAAAGGTCTTGTTTGTGGTGACCAATGCATATTGGACATTTCTGTGTTACTGAGGCAGAGCTGGAGGCCTGTCTGTACTTGCTTGTGCTTACAAAACCTGCACATCCTGTTACGCAAGTCAGTATGACAGCACTTCCAGGCTGTTAGTTTGCCAGATAACTCCAATGCGAACCCATCAGAACAGAGCTGCAACCAGAGCTGAACTCATGCTGCCTTCCCCTGCCCAGCAGACCCCTGCTTGTTGCCTCTGGAGGAGGGCACCTGCTCACGCTACACCCTGCGCTGGTACTTCAACTCTCGGGTGTCCGACTGCCGCCCCTTCATCTACAGCGGGTGCGGAGGAAACGCCAACCACTTCACCTCTAAAGAGGCCTGTCAGCTCCACTGCCAGGGCAAGCGGGCAGGTAAGGGCATTGCCACCTGCAGTGGCAGGTGTGTAGGAGTGTGGAGATTGGAGACCTGCTGTTGTCAGGCTGGAATTGTACCTGAGTGGCCTTTCAGGAGCAGGCGAGGAAGAAGATGAGTGTACAAAGATATCACTTCAGCACTTTATGGATGTCTTGCTGTTTTTTTATTGACGCAATATTCCAAAGAACAAAAAGTTGAATTTGTGTTTTATAATTTACCAATCAGAAGTGCCAGTTGTCAGACAGAACAGGAGAGGTACGCAGCATCCTTTGAAGAGGCATGCAGCAAAATGGAATCCTGTGAAGCATGCCCTGTCAGAGCTATGTGCTTCTTTCCATTCTGACCTGCAGTGGAGAGAGCACAGGCTCAGAAGTGATCATCTCTCAGTGCCAGTGTTTCTAGCTCATAAGCACAGTGGTCACTGTTGAGTGGAATAGCCAAAGCCACTTGTACCATCCTCTCCAGCACTAGAGAAACCCAGACTCAGTCAGCTACTGACACAAGACCATCCCCTCCAGCACTAGAGAAACCTGGTCTCAGTCAGCTACTGACACAGGACCATCCCCTTCAGCACTAGAGAAAGCCAGTCTCAGTCAGCTACTGACAGAGCCCAAACTCGGAGTGAAACATTTGTGGATTGTCTGGAAATTACATGTATTTGAGGACATGCTGAGAGTCTGCATCTTATGTGTTTTGTAGTGAGGGCAGCTGAAAAGATAAGGAGATGGCTATTCTAAAGTATGAAAAAATGCAGGTTAAAGGCAAAAACTAGGACAGAGCCTGCATGTGATATATATATATATGAACAAGTAATAGGTTTATTCCATGCTGAAAAAAAGAAGAAAGAGAACACAACGTTTCGGCCGTGGAGCCTTCTTCAGGTGTGGAAGCCTTCTTCCACACCTGAAGAAGGCTCCACGGCCGAAACGTTGTGTTCTCTTTCTTCTTTTTTTCAGCATGGAATAAACCTATTACTTGTTCCTTTGCAGCCTACGCATGCTGACGCAGCTACCCACCTGAACTACTACCTATATATATATATGATGTTTAAGCCTAGAGCCAGCATGGCTGATCTGGAAGGGTCCATTTGTCTCTGGGTCTTCATTCCATGTTTTCTGGTAATGACCTAAATCAGTTCGTTATTCAGATGCTGGTGCTCTCAGGGGACAAAGAGACCCAAAATACTTGGAGACATGCTGGGCTTGAGGATTAGGACTGGAGTTAAGATGAAAATTGTTTGTTTAGGAGACTGAGATATAAACTGGCATCCAATTTCAAAGAAAAATATATTATTTCAATATTTTTTGCATGCTACTTGTAAAGCACTGGAGTTTTAAAAGAGCTATGTATCTGTGTGAGAGTCACTTCACATTACGGAGAGGACAGATTAATATGGTATAGCATTCTGTATTTTCTCTCTCCCCACAGCTCTCCTTCTCTAACGTTCTGTCTCTCTGTATCTTCTCTCTCTACATCCTTGTCTCTCTCTGTATTGCTTTGTGCTGACTTGATCATTCTGAAATCTTGGGGGGAGATGATGTCTAAAGACTCAGCTTAGTGCTTGGGGTCATGAGCTATTTAGAATCTTTCTCCTCCTATCATAGCTGAACAGACACACATGGCTATAAATAAAATCAGCTGAGAACTGCATGTGAACTGTCTGTCTCTGTTCTTCACTGTACATGACACGCTCACACGCACACAGGAACACAGGCAGTAACAGTGCACAGACACTGGGAAGAGCTCTTCACAGGCAGAGCAGGACTTTGTAGATTCTTTGTATGAATGGGTCATTCTTCTGTTTCCTAGAAGGTTAAAAGGCAGTTTTCTATATCTTCTTCATCCTCTTCTTCCTTTTTTCCTTACTCTGGGAACGTGGCTGTTGTTCTAGCATGCTTCTGCTCACAGTAAGAAAGATGTACGTCCAGCAGCCTGCGCTTCCAGGCTTCATGGGCAGATGGGTGTTTGGAGCTACAGGGTCCTGTTCTTGCTGACTGGAGTCACAACTATATCTGTGTCCAGATACTGAGATCTAAGTGACAGCTTCTGCTTTTTGAGGTGGGGGAGGGGGGTTACAGCTTCTCCCAGGCCCCCCAACATTTTTCAAAAGAAATGTTTACACTCCCACATCAATTTCCCCAGGTTTCTGGGGCTGAGAGTCTGGGTGAACCGGGTATAGGAGCAGAGAGGCCTACTGAACACGGCTCTGAACCTTCCCTCGGGAGTGGGAGTTTTAAATCCCCTTGGGGACACTAAGGTGCTGTACGTCCCCTGTATTCCTCTAGCCAGTCCAGCTGGATAAAGTAATTGTGGGAAAACCACTTGGGTGACACACTGTAATGCACTTTACCATGTCAGAAAACAGCATAAACTCTGCCTGTGAGCCCTAACAGGCTTCGGCCTTTTACCTGCGGTGTGCTGAGTTGTGGGTTTCTCTGTTTCAGACACAGTGCTGGAGAAGACGGACAGCTGAGATGGTCATAGCAATCCATCGCTGAGCAGTTTACAAAATGGACTCCCTTTCACCTCTGCAGCAGGCACCCCATACTTCTGACACATCCCTCCCCGCACACACAGACATGGGGGAATGAGCTGCACACACTGCCACACACACAAATAATGGCAGATGGAGACACAATCACAAAGATACTGGGGAAAAGTACACACGATGATGGACATAGAAAATAGACATGCACAGTGTCATGTGTATTGGCCGTACCTATTTGTTATACAAGAGGCAGAACAGGAACAAACTAACCATTGAAACACTCTTGATTTTAAAGTGCTAAAAAAGGCGCAGACAGTTCCAACTCTAAATGCAGCATCAAAGAGGTATATTTAAGCATGTGTTCACACCTGAACTTAGTTTTCCTAAAGAAACAGGAAAATTTAGTTTTATGGAAACTGAACCTTACACTATTTTATTACACACAGGCAAATTCAATTATATACACACTGAAGATCCATTAAACTGTCAAAAAATATTTTAAGAAAACTACAGTATAGCAGCATCTATTCTCAGCCATTCCTGAGATATTCCACATGGAAGAATCCTAGAATTCCCAAATATGATTTAGTCAGAACTGATTCTTTGGGAATGGATAAAATGCTTAGTGCCATGGACACACTATTTCTTTTTTTTCTGGAATTGTCAAGCAGTGCTGGCTGGAAATTCAAAGGAATTTGAAGCAAAACACTGGATGTCAGCAGCAGCGCTCCTGAACACACAGCCAGTCTTTTAACAGATTCTCAGACAAAGATCTATGTAGATATTATAGAAAAGGGAACTAAGACCCTTTGCCTACAACTTACGTTACACAATGTTGTTCTGCAGTAGTCAATTTAAACCAGCACCCTGGACAGCACCTCTCTTTCTGACAGTTCCTGGACTGCTTCTCCCCTGAATGTCTTTCACTGATGAAGGGGGACTAGTGCCCGAGTCTCTCTCAGAGGGGGGTGTGATGACTCTCAGGTGTGTTAGCCATCAGCTGCTCTTTTTACCTGTCTGAAAATGTCAAATCCTGTTTTGCTTGCGGCCAAACGGCGAGACTGAAAGCACATACCATGCCACGCCCACTGCCTGCCTGTGTGCTCAGACTCTGGCGCCCGGCCAGTACATGACCCGAGCTGAGTGCTCGAGCCAGCTGCTCCCTGTGTGTCACCCCAGGTGAGCTCCTCCTGCTGCTCCGTCCTTCACAGGAGGAGTCGAGCACCGGCCACATCCTTCTCCTGGTGCCTGTTGCACGAGAATCCTGTTCTTGGAGAGGCAGAGAGACTGGGAAATCTGGTCCCACAGAATAGCGCAGTAGTACAGGGAGGGAACCCAGGATGTCCACAACCGTCTCTTTTGCCTTACAGTTGAGTGGAATTTCAGTTTATATGTATGCACTCCCCAATGTCTAGAACCAGCTTTAAAAATGTACAGTCAGATATTCTAAACATGTGCAAGTTAGGGTGAGAAGGGAATCTGATATAATGCACAAATGTTTTTATATTGCCTGGGAAATCATATTTTTTGTCTGAAATATGTTTTTTTAACTTTGCATGTTTGTCTCCACAAATGAATGGTGCTATATTTAATGTTATTTGTATTGAAGCTTTTATGTTTTAAATTAAGATGGAATCTGCCATTTTTTGTAAAAACTGAAGGTGGAATTTTAAAACAATGTATTAAATACAGGTCTTATTTTCAAAATGTAAAAAAAATATATATATTAAAAAAACCTAAAGTAATTGAATGTTGTGTGATGGCTACTGTTTCAAAGCTAAAGCATCTGCACAACTGGTCAAATCTTTCACAAGTATGTTGTTGAAGATAACTGCCAGGGTGAAATTAGACACTTGTGCTCGATGGCCCCATACATGAAGACAAAAGGCTCCACTTCTATCTATGATGCCACCTGAATGCACACAAACACAGGAGCCCTAATGACGGACTAGAGCCGTGCCTGTCATCGAACCCTCATCCCTGGGCTGAAAGGCCCGAGCAGGTGGCCATCTGTCTGAGTGGCTGAGGGTGTGTTGTCTTGGAGAAGTGCTTTTCCTGCCAGATGTGATGTTCCAGGAGGCTTCATGCTAAAAGCTTACAGACGTATTACATGACAGGTATCTGCTGAAGGCTCTATTCCTCGTGATGAAGTGGTGCACCTTGCTCTTGTGTTCCACTTCGACATGTGTGGATAAGAGCTTTCCTAGGATATGGATTTGAAAACCAGCTAAGAACCATCAAGGTTAAGGTGCCAGAGATACTCACGACAGTTCAGCTCTTTAGGGTTTTAATATTCTCATCTAAAATCTACAGTATAGCTGCGTACTTCTGCTTAATTGCTGTTTTAATCATTCATTCTTAAATTTTGATTGTATTAAATTAACTATCCATATAGCACTGTTTTGCATCTGCTCAGGCTATATTTACTGGATGTTTTTTGTTTGTAATTTTATTGAATTAATTTTATTGGGCCCCCTTGTTGAGGGTGTCTCCTTCAGGGCCAGGTTAAGGCACAGCCGACTAGATACGTGCCAATTGTTCATTTTTAATTTTCTAATAAAATACACGCACAATTCACTGAAAGCTTTCATGCATATTATTTCAAATAAAAGTAGATGTGATTTTCCATGTCATTATGTGCGAGCTGTAATTTAATTATGGACTTATGGACCCGACAAATGCAGGTAAAGCAAATCTGAGAAACAACATGAAGTCTGTAAGTGACTGACTGACTCATCAAGAGGCGTTACTCTGCCTGTGACTGCCTGATACCCGAACTACAGTGAAGCCTTTGAAGGGCAGGACAGCAGACAGTAGAAGCAGTAAATGACATTCAAAAAGACTGATAAAATTCAAGACTGGCATGGTGGTCTGGTTTGGTGTCTTGCAGTGCTGGAATTCCCTTGATGCTATCTGCGTGGAGTTTGTACATTCTCTTCGTGTTCATCTGGGTTAACCTGGGTGCTCTGGTTTCCTCCCCAAAGGAGGAAAAGTCCCAAAAGTCCAAAGACAGACTTGTAGGATAACTGGCTTCTGGGAAAACTGTCCCTAGTGTGTCTGTCTGTGAGCCCAGCGGTGGACTGGTGTATCCTGCTCTGCGCCTGTGGCTTGCTAGGCTCTGGTTCCCTCAATTGGATAAAGCAATTTGAAAATGGATGGAGGCATGTTAAGACTGCACAATGTACTAACCCTAATTTAGAATATTGTGTATAATTTTAGTCACAGCATTATCTTAAAGATATTACTTCTCTGGAATCAGCACAGCAAAAAACAACCTGATATTCAGTGAGGGCTAAAGCGAATGGCTTACACTGACAGACTGGAAAACCTGAACCTTTTTAGTTTTGAACAGAGAGGACACCAAGCAGACCTGTTATGAGTATTCAATCCCCAGTGGCCCTGAAAAGTAAACAAGGTGGGTGAGGCTGCAGACCAGTGAAACACGAAACAGGGATCACAAGTGGAAGCTACAGGGAAAAGCATTTAAAACTGACAACAGCAGGTACTTCTTCGCCCAGAGAGCTGTGGGAGTGCCCAGCCATGTGGCTGAAACCGATACTCTAATTTCTTTCTTGAAACAGCTGCGTAAGATCTCAGGAACAATTAGCTACTGAAAACCAAACAGGTTAGATGAGCTGAGTGGCCTCTTCTCGTTTGAAACCTCTTATGATCTTATAAGGCAAACCATGCTTTAGGCTAATGATATATTATTGATTCCCAAAGCACACATCCTGAAAAGGGGTGTTCCCTTAACTGATCATCATGCTTATGAAGATGCAGGTTAGAGGATGGTGTTAACAGGTGTCTTAATTCCACTTTAAAGAACTCGTGGACCCTTGTCTTTCGATGGCCTTCAGTGATTAAAAACTCACCCACGCAAAGAAGTACACAAATACTCTGAAGAAGACGGAAGAGGAGAGATCAATAAACAGGTCCGAGGGGACTGGAGCTTTCCCGGTCTTAATTAAAGTAGCGCAGTGCTGAGAGCAGCCCTGGGCCTCTCTCTGCAGACTGCAGCTGCTCTGGCCACATCGTCAGAGTGACAAACAGCACTGCGGTAATGGAGCTGTCTGACCAGGATGGAAAGGGGCTCCTCGACACAACGCTGCCTTGCCTCCCAGGCAGCTGTCAGTCTGCAGCCCTCTCCTGTGACTCCAGCAGCGCGAGAGTCCCCTCTGCACCACATAGCCCTGCCACACATTCCTGCAAGATTCTGTTTACAGGAAAAACACTTCTGATGGAAGGATCCCAGAGGATTCCTGCTTGACTTCACGCGAGTGTCCCTGGTACACTGTTATGGCCTTTTCTCCTTATTATAAAGCATGAAACCTGACCTGATGCAGTGGGGGGGGGTCTCACGTGGCTCACTAACTGCAAGGCCTGAGCTCTGTGATCAAGATGGCAACGGTTCAAGCATGAACTGTTACACTTAGGAGGCCAAGATTAGAGGGGGTACACTTGGACCGTTACCCTAAGAAGGCCTCATACCAGCTCCCCCGCTGAGACCCCCACATGGCCTCGTACCCCCTCCCTCACTGACCACTCACCTTTCACAGGAAAAACACTTCTACCTGCTCTGCCTCCCCCTGTGAGTCACTCACCTGGCTTCATACTCCTTCCCCGCTGAGACCCTCACCTTACAATGTTAAACACTCATTTAGCGCTTTTCTGCAGACTCCACTCAAATCACTTTACCCCCTTCCACCACCAATGTGTATTCCCCACCAGAGTGCGCCAGTACACTCCCCACACCAGCTATCAGAGTTAAGCCAGTTCAGAGATGGGGATTATTAGGAGGCCATGATTTGTAAAGGCTGGGGAAAAATTTATACACTTCTACTCTGGGAAACGAACTGGGATTTTTAAGGACCACAGAGAGTCAGGACCTCGGTTTTACGTCTCATCTGAAGGACGATACAGATTTAACAGTATAGTGTCCCGCTCATTAGGGGCATTAGGAGCCACACAGACTGCAGGGTGGCAGGACATTTTATGCAGGACAGGCAGCTCCAGCAAGTCTGCCTTTTGTGAATGAGTAACGGCCAAGGGGCTAAAAAATGAGCTCAGAGGCTCCGATTCCTCATCATTGTGAGTCACCCATCAAACTGCTGCCCCGAGATAGAGTGAAGCTGTCAGTGCAGCCTTCTGGGAAGCCAGACAGGAAAGAGTTGGGGGCACAGATCACGGGGCTGGGGATTTCTGGTCTTCTTTTGATAGAAACAGCCCAATGGGATGAATGGACCACATCTTACTTGCAATCGTGCTTAATGATGCGAGGTTGCACAGGTGAAGAGAAATGCACATAGTCTCTGCAGCTCTGTGCTGCTTGGTCGCCCCCGACTCTCAGGTCCTTGAGTTGCTGAACCTTCTTCTGCTTTGTCTTCAGAACAGGCAATTTAGACTGAAGCCCTGTTATCAGTGATTGCCCTTGCTGACCACCCTTAGTCTAGGAGAGTCGCTTTGATGAACATAACTAATCATTCATAGACGAGGAGAAGATAGTGGAATCTATGGGAATCATGATGGCAAGAAGCCTCACTGCCTCACTGTAGCTCTGCTCCCTCCCTTGTGCAATAATGGTGCTCAAGTCCAGGCCCAGAGAGTTCACTTCTGCTGTTTTTCCTTTTTTAATTATTATCAAGGACCCATTGTCCCCTCTCCTTGCCTCCACATCTCACTATCTGCAAGTCCTCAATTTATTGGTAAGGCTGCAAAGTAATTACACCGGCATTTATTGTGCATTCAGATGCTTAAGACTTGACACAGCCAGCGTGCTCCACTGATTAAAAGTCCCTGTGTGTAGTGGAGCTGCTACTGATTAAATTGAACTAATTGCTTTAAGGCTCTTTGACTTTCTTTCCCGTGATGGGAAGAGGCTGCGCTCGCTGGGCCATAATGAGCGCAGTTATAAATAGGCCTCATTGATCCAGAGACAGATGTCACCCACGCAGCGTGGATCAGCTCAGCAAGAAGTGCTCCGCCACGCGGCCAAGCTACTGGACGGAGAGATGACCTCCACCTCTAAGGGTGTTCCTGAGGACTTACAAATTTTAATTCTACAAAGATATAGTAAAGTAGGAGAAGTAACACTCCAACTTGATTATAGACCTCCATTTTTGCAGGTATCGGAGTGTTATATCCAGCTCCACGCACACTTGTGAACAGTGTACTTATCAATGATGCCCAGACTGGGAGTCAACATTCACCCAGAGTGACCCGGAGCAGGCTACTAGTTTGCAGTGAGCCTGTAGCAGGGCTGGGCTGCCCTGTGCGGGGGATCTGTCTGGCCCAGCAGCACCTGGCAGAGGTATGGAATCGGAGAACAGGATGGACTGCATATGGGACAGACAGCAGGTAACTGTTGAGCAGTAAAATCTGGACATTGTTGAGCAGGGTGTGCAGGATCAGGTCTCAATCTTCTTTACGGACAGCTCCAGCAGAGCTGTGAGAAACTCTGTCTCATGTACCTGGTTTTCAGAGGCCCGTTTCACTCCTCAACTTTTTTTACATCCGTGGGCTCTATTCTGAATGTTTCAGGGATTTTCAGTCAAGCCTGATTGATCTCTCCTGTGTAACAAATTGAAACAACAGGCTGCTGTAATAAACCTGTTCAGTACTGCACACAGAGACAAGGTGTAGATCCGAGGTAGTTCTGATTACAGGCACGCTCCATCCACCATTAACATATCTAATGAATATTAATTAAGTTGTCTATACTTGACAACAATTCCTCTTCTTCGTTTATTGAACACTGCCTCATCCAAACACATGGTAGCTTGGATTTCAAATGAGTTAACTAGAGTTGCACAATAAGTCTTCATACCCTGTCAAGCTTGCTGTGCTGAATAAGTGCTCACATAAGTTGAGAGGAGGTGTCACTGTGACATCAGAAGGACTTAGCAAATTCAGAAAAACTGCAGGTGAATAATGGCTGGAGAGCAGGTTGTCAAACCCTCTGTTTGAGAACTGGTCTCAGTTTGAAGGATTTCAGCCTGATAGAATGGGTACAAATGCTTTCATAGGGCGAAAGCAAAAGTGCTGTAACATGTTCTGGAGCTGAGAGTGATGAGGATGGGGAGGAGAGCTGAATGATGGGAGGGATGGAGGGAAGATGATGCTGGGGACAGGGCGGTAAAGAAGGAGAAAGAGAGGTGGGGGGAGAGGGGGAGAGAGTCGAGGAGAGGAGAGGAGTGGCTCCTGATCAGTGCTGTCACACAGCAGACTGTGCTGGAGCTGAGAGCCACGGGCAGCACACAGCTGGACACATCTGGACAGACGGACACACACCAACACAGAGGAAGGAGAGGAAGACAGAGCCTCAGAGCCTGCCACTGAGCTGGACTCACTCCGCATTCCCGAAGAAAAAGTAAAAGACTCCATCGGCTGACGAAGACCTGCCTGGAAGAGCTGCACCAAGTAAGTGCGTCAGGCAGCCTGTGTGCGGAGACGTGAACGCTAGTGCCCATGGGACTGTCTGTGGTTACAGGTTCAAGTTTACTGCTTTCGCAGTCAGGTACTGTCAGTTGACATTTGTCTTGGAAGGTTTACCGAGCTCACAAAAAATCATTAAACTTTTGTTTTGATTTATTTTTCACACACCGTAGCTTTTCTCTCTCTGCTATTTTCAAGGTGCTACACAGCGCTGTGTTCACACTGTGACCGGCACTAACACGGCGGTGTGATCTCTCAGTTTGGCAAAGAAAGAAATTCTCTTGTCTCAGACGAGAACCATGACTGTGGTTCCAATTAGCAGAGTATTAACAGAGTGAAATATTAGTTTTGGAATGTTTAGAAAATAAAAGATTAAATTACATATGGCACATGTCAATATAAAGTTCATACAGAATATAGCAAAACAAGCATACATACACACGTTAAATTAACATTTTCGATAAGACTGTTATGTATGAGAGTAAATTTCATGGAGAATCCTGGAGCATTTTTTTATCGCAGTGTTATGGTCAGAGCTGGACTCTGGAAATTTCTCTCCTAGCACAATTTGCACATACAGTAGGAAGAGATGACAAATGCTATACTCTGTGGCGTTCCGACAAGGATGACAGAATTCTCTAAGAAAGTGGGCAAAGATCCACTTAGGGCTGCATGAGATTGTAAAAAAAAAAACAGCAGTGCGTTACAGGGTGCTGAACTGTCGCAGACTTGTTCTCTTATTAAACGGCGGACTGTTTATACCAGTTTTCCTTGAGTGATACAGTCTTTATATCCTTTCACCGGCTCTTTGTCTGAACATGAATTTTGCATTAGATTAGATTTTCTCATTTGAGAGCCCGTGCGCATGTCCTTTCTCAGCTCCCTCAGCAACGGGACCCCGTGTTTTGCTCTGCCTCTCCCTTCAGTGGTCACGCCTTCAGCGAGGGGGGCTGTGCTCCTGTTGCTGCTGATGCTGTGGGGTGCCCTGGGCCAAGCCATGGAGCTGCGGGAGCAGCCTCTCCCCGAAGCCAGGAGACAGGCGTATGAGGTTGGAGACCTGCTGGCCATCAGCGTCCTGGACCGAGGCAGAGCGCTGAGCTCCCTGCTGGACGCAGTGCCGGTCCCTGCCAGCGCCTGGGTGAGCCCTAGGAAACGGACTCAGCACCGAGCATCGGTCACGGCCCCCAAGAGGAACCCCCAGGGGACACGCTTCTCCCTCTCCCTGGACGTCCCCACCAGTATCCTGAGCATCCTCATTGACCTGGCAAAGGCCAAGGAGCTCCGGGCCAAGGCCGCTGCCAACGCAGAGCTCATGGCACGCATTGGGCGCCGGAAATGACCACGGGGCTGGAGACTGAGGGACGTGCGGAACGAGGGTGGCAAAGGGGTGACGGGGATAGTGGGAAACTGGGGCGCTGATACACAGAGCCCTGCCCAGTGAACATGAGCTGCCTTGCTCTGGACAATACCAAGCAAAAACGTAGCAGCCAGTACACAGCTGGACTTGTACAGCCTGCAGGCAGGTACTCAGGATCAAAGGGGAGGCATGTTGAGAAAAGTGGATAATTCTACTGCCCTTGAAGCTGCATGTTTTAAAATGGGCTCTGCGCACGTTTCATAAAACTCTCATCTTTCTGTAATACTCCGGCACACACTTTAGGACAGGAGCAAGAGGCTCTTTATTGGACTACTGTATACTATATATATTTACTGGTCCATTAGTTATTGAATTAAACCTGTTACTCCATGCAGTGTTGGGTATCTTTTTAGTGCTTCAGTAGTGATCATAGTAAACTGATTGTTTTCTACAGCTAACCAAGATGCTTTAGTGAGTGGGACATGTTTTCCAGTGGCACAAGTGGAGGAGGAGGAATGTCACATACTACTGTTCAAATCTCGAGAGGGCTGGAGAAACAAGGCTGGGAGTCTGAATACGATGTTGCATTGCTTAGGCTGCATGAGGTGTTGCACAGTAAGTACTGGATGGTCTACTATTCCTGATTAAGGATGAACTAAAAGCTAATCAAACAACATCTGAGTTCATAAATCATTTAACAGCACGCTGAATTATTTCACCTATTTGTTCCTCCTTATCAAAACAAGCTGTTATGAAGTGATCTGTATATTAGTCTTTGAGGATAATGGTTTTTGCAGACCCCAGGCACCTGGCACTGTTGTGACAATAAGGTATTTCCTTTTGCAAACATGGTGAACTTTAGTTATACAGTGTCCACTAGAGGGTGAACAGTGTGCTTCTGGGCTACCAAATTGTCAGCACAGCTGAGGCACTGCTGTACATCGGGGCCACTTGGTGTGTACTATAATAGGCCATGGTTCAGCTTTCAGTGCTCCACAGTGTGGGCCAGGTAGGTCTATCTTCAGCCCTGGAGGGCTGGCATTCCTGCGGGTTTTTATCGCTGTCCAGCTGTCCTAGGTTTGAAAAGGCGATTTATAAATAAACGTTATTAAATCAGCTCATTATTGTACCAATTTACAGTTTCACATCTGGACACCCTGACCTGGACACTCCGCAGACACTTTAACCTCAGGAAATGTGTAGGACTGCCCTGCTGGAGGCCACATTCTTCATTATACGTTGCTGAATAGGCCAACAAACTGCGAGCACTTGATCTCTCTCCCTCCTTTAGTGGTAATAACCTTTACGGATTCCTCCCTGCAGGAATCCCACTCTTTACCCTCAAAGGAGCTCTGTAGACCAGGTTTCCCAGTCCTGGATCTTGACCCCCTGTCTTCCACTTTTCATTGCAACCCAGGTCCTACTGTAGGTCCTTAATTATACATTTTAACTCAACTAATTTGCTAAATGGGAAGTGTAACTGTTCCATTAACACCTAACTTGAACCTGTTAACTATTACTGTTTACATGCAATTTGAAATCTGCCATGTCTACTGACTGAAAATAGTGAAGGTGCTCCGATTAGCAGGTCAATCAGCTCAGCTTTGGGTTCAGTGAAGAGCTCTGGAGTGCAGATGAGATTTAGGCTTGACAAGGTGTCAGCGTCACACAACCCAAGTCTGGACCTCAGACAGGCAGATAACTGCATCAAGCCGATGACAAAACTGAGTCTATGGACGTACAGTACATACTATGCCGCTCGGCGAGAGAAAAGGAAATAAACTGTGACCGAAGAGGGATGAGTCAGGCGCCTCAGGCGCGCTGGGCTGCCTGATTACTGCTCACATAAGAAAGGCGCTCACACTGTTTGGACAGCTTTTATACCGTAAACTGGCACGCTGCGATCAGCAGCCAGCCTGAGCTTTCTGAGGGGCCGGAAGCAGTTCCTCTCTTACCATACGAGAATTATAATCACGTTACTCTTCCGTCTGGACAGTCACTGCAGGGGACAGAGAATCCCAGTATTCCTCACCTATCATTTCTGTCTGATTGTCCCCCAATGTCTATGGAATTAAACATACTAAAAACAAAAACATAAACGATGTCCAAAGTACAAAGACAAAAAACACAGTACAGCTGCTGTACTTCAACACTGACGTTATGTCCGTTATGTTGAACTGATGATCATGCGCTCAGGAGCAACAAATAACTCTTACAGAAAATATCCGTATAAATTTCCTGTGTATAACTGTGAAAATGTTTCTCCAACACAGCTGAGCAGTCTTCACTATCTCAGCTCACTGTGTGCCATCACTAGGACTTCTTAGCCTTATACTAGGTGAAATAAAAGAATCACTAAACTCATTAACCAACATTACATTAATTCCACATGAAGACCTTTTCCATGTGTATTATATTATCTTGAATCTGTTTCTTCCAAAATTTCTCATATTACTGAGAAAACAGGAGCCAAACAGCAGATAGAACATATTCATTAACATCGTGTAGCTCTCAACATTTTCCTAGTCATATGTTATGAAAGGCTTACCCAATAAAACAAGTTTTTCAGACAACCCTTTTGTTTTTATATTCTAACCTGTTAGGTTAATAATCAATATGAGGGCTTGTATATAAGCTAGAAACAAAATAATATATTTACAAATCATATACTACAATTAGACTGCCCACTTACTGTAATTTACAAAATTGCTTAGGCCACCAGCTGGCAGGTAACTAAAAAATCATTAAGCAAACAAGAAAGATTTAACAAATAAATGGAAACTAAACACTACAATACGAAAGCTGTTTGGGTAGTGTGCCTCACACATTCTCTCTTGGTGTTAAATGTCACAGTGCAACTTACCATTCTAAAACACTCATGTTTCTGTTAGTAATGTTATTAGTCTCTTCAGAGGGCTTTCCTGTCAGCTCTATCTATGCCCCTAACTCAATGTTTCCTTTTATGAGACATGCAGTATATACGTCTTCAGGTATGAAAGGTATTAACATAGACAAATAAACACTGGTAACGTGCGACACATACAATTATAAATAATTCTAAGGATTTGCATACAAAACGTCTCTCGGGACGCTCCCTGGGGGATTCCTGCAGGATATTTCTGAACTGGATACGACACCGGGTCCCCTGCTTCTCTACCCGGCTGGCACACTAACCGGGCCACGGGACACAGTAACCGGACCGGACCAGACCGGACCGCCCTCTTCACCACGAGCTCTAAGACACCGGAAACGATTTGTTTCCGCCTCCAGTGCAGTTTCTTCAGTCTTCAGAAACTCCACGCGTCTACAAATAAAGCAAGCAGACACGAAGCGGAGAGTTTCTCGCGTGTAAATAGAAACGCCCGTCTGGCCAGGATCGCAATTACGAGCCCTTTGTCACATAAAACTTTCGCCAGGAGCGTTTCCTGCTGCATTCAGTTTGATCAAATGATGTCAGTTTTACAACCCAGCGTTTATTCATAAAACGAGCTAAACCGCGTCAAATTCTCTAAAGCTGGGAACTCTCCCCTTTACCTTTCAGTCTGGGACTAACTTCTGCCTAATTATTTGCAGCTCACCGCATATAAAAATCCACATATATCTTAGATTTCCTAAAACTGATTTTGTATCGAGGAAAATTAGAAATACCTGATTCCCTCGTGTGCCGCTCCTCTGATGTGACATCATGCAGGTGTGCCCCAGACACGCTGACCACAGTCACACGAATGACCTTTGCCCTGATTAGGGCTCCTGTCACATGACCGAGGTCGGTTGTTTCTCGTTCCCTGCGCCCCCCCCTACCCTCTCCGGACGTCACAGTCTTGAGTTGATAGTAGCTGGACAGGTTTGCTGTTGTGGGAACAGTACAGCGGACAGGGATAGGAGCGGCCGGAGAGCCAGTGAGTACCATATTTTGATTTGTACCTCGTTACTTCACGGTGCACAGGTGCCGAGCGAGAAGGGGCAGTTACTTTGCGCATACCCGAGTAAAAGACCCTGTACAGTACGGTACCGTGGTTTGTGGTGAGGCAATCCGTGCGTGGTCACATTGAACCCGCTGCGGGGGCTGGGGGGGCCGCCCGAGCGCTGACCGGTGGAAACGGTAGGGGTTTTCTCTCCTGAAAGGGTTAAAGCAATACTGCCCGGCTAATGAGAGAGCGAAGGGTCAAGACTGCTCCTGGCAGCTGCGGCCCTCGCGTACTCGCCTCTCGGACAGCCGAGGTCCACAGTCACCTCTCCTGGCTGTCACGCTCATCGCTGGTTCTTACTTGGAGTTTTGATTCAATCTCATTTACTCTGTATTAAAGCTTTGAGCCAGTGTTTCGGTCTCTCTTAGCTCACGGGCTTGCAGGATGAATCCTTGGACACACAACATTCCGTTTGAAAAGCCAGATCTTCAGGCAGCAAATATTTTTGCTTCAAAATCGTTGTGGGTTGTATTTGGCAGGTGTATGAATTGGAGAGGGGTTCTGCTGTCCCCAGTGCTGTGTGTTCAGCTGGAGTTCAGAGTGCCTTATCAAAGACTCTTGCCTTCCAGGAGATGTGGTAATGTTTGCTTTAATGTCTTCAAGAAGCAGGGAAAGAGAAAAGGCTATTCGATTTATTTTTGATCACAGAATGTTTTTTTTGTCAGCAGTGTTTGCCAACTTTTTGTCTTGTGTGCTTTTGAAGCTGCACCTCCCCACCTGAGAGTGCCTGTGTTTCAAGACAGGTGACAGAGTCTTTGGAGGAAATCTGTGCTTCAGCATGGACGGAGCAAGGGACTGTGTGTGAGTGTGCGTGTGTGAACGAGTGCTGGTTAGGTGGGTGAGAGTGCAGATCTGGATGCTGCATTTGGCTCTTCTGCTGACGCCAGCGCCTGGGTTCACAGACGGTGGTGGCGAAATTGCTGGGCACACTCTCCTGGCCTCAGGACTGTCTTGAGAAATTAGGAGGCCTGGGGTCAAACCTACAATGGGGGTTTATTATGTGAAATTGAGCTCAGCCTCCTTGCTGAGCTCGGATTGGTCAGGGCTGTGTGGTACCAGTTCTGTCCGCTGGAGCTGTGCAGGAGGAGCACATGGACATGTGGCACCCGTCTGCACGGAGCTGGTGCAGCCAGTACCGTATCTTCTCTACAGCATCAACAGCTGACAGACCTGGGAGAAGAGGTTGACTGGTCCCGTTCGGATTCGGTCAGTTTTTCATTAAGATCTTGGTGAGGGAGCCAGGAGGGAGTCTGTGCCTCTAGAGGGCCATAGTAATTAAGTCCTGGGTATTTTCAATTGGCCTGATGTAATACCAATGATGTAATCTGTAGTGGCTCTGAGGTACATTGTGTTTAAAGCATTGTCTCTTTTGTATGGAGGTGAAGAGTTAAAAGTGTATCACAGCCCCAACCAGACTTTCTGTGGCACTGCCAGTAATGTCAGTCACATGGCAATTGCCCTGATTTTAAGTGGGGGGGAAAAATGTTCCTCAATTGAATGGAAATGGCAAAGGAAAACTATGTGTGGTTGTCCTTGTTGTGGTGGCCCACAGTCCTATTTAATCTGAGAATAGTAATGGCTGTGTGGTGGTGTGTTATTAACACTGGTAACTGGCTCTCAGGTCAGGCCAGGCACTGCTGCAGAGCCCAGGGAGCTGTGATACAGAATTGGGGGATGATGTAATCTTGGGGGGGGGGTCAAGGGCATTGTATAGTGTGAGTGGATAATAAACCAACCAATAATCTAATCAATCCACAAGTTAATGAGTCAGCAGCATGTTGATGGTGTTGCCAGTAAGTAATCCCTTTTTCTTCTCATTAGTGTGTTTTATGTTTTGTCATGCTGTGTCTGAATGTGTTATGTGTTTGTTCATTATAAATTACATCAGGTCTTGAATTTAATCATTTCCTCCCTCAATGTTTCAAATATTAAACATGCTGCTAGGTGTTTGCCCCAGGTTGCCTTCTGTCCTGTGCTGGACTAGCCTTTAGGTTGCATTTGGCTGAAGGTCTGTTGTGTATGTGTGTGAATAGAGGCATTTGTTAGTGTCTGGCGCTTCTGGGATTTATTTAATTTATTGCTTTGAGAAGCCACCTTTAAAGGCGCTATATAAAATTACGTTTATCATTATTATCAGGTTTATCCTGACTGGGGTGTTCTCTCACCCACATACTTCACATAATGCCTGAGAGGGGTTGAAAGTGCACGACGCAGAGAGACTGGGTGACAGGCTGGAGAAACTCCAGGGGGGAGAAACAGGAACTTGCTGTACGCTGCCGTTTCATAACACAGGGGGATTGAGAAAGAAGGATAAGAAAGGAGAAATAATCTGGGAAAAGAGGAGTAGAGAGTGACAACATTATACAGGAAGTCACTCCTGTATTTAGCATTTTCTTGTATTTCTGAGATGAAAACTGGCATAAAAGAATCAAGCTATAGAATGCCACACAAGTCATTAGGTAATTTAAAAGTTCCTGCATATGACTAAAATGTTGTTTTGATATTGTAAATGTAATTTATTTGACCGCTATAGAATTGATTTCGCCACAGCAGGAATGATTTCGTAAGCACTGATCACAGAGTTAGAGTGAGGGGCGATAAGGAGAAAAACTTTCAGATTGAGCACAAAAGCCAAACATTGATATTTTCACTGATCAGGAGGGGGTGTAAGTGGCAGGGAGGGGCTGTTTGGGGAAGAGCGGGGGCAGTTAAAATACTTTCCCACAAAGGGAGGGAGGAGTGCAAGAGGTGGGGAGGGACGGAACAAGAGTGTTGCTCAATAAAGTCGACTGATCAATGCTGACATCACTGCATTGAGGTGAAAGGACACAGCAGAGCTGGAAGAGAGCAGCAGAGACAGCTGTTAGAACAGCTACAGAGACTCGTCTGTGAGCACAGTGACTGACCAGGCAGGATCATAGCAAAGAAGCACTGAGTGAAGGTACTGTTTCACTGAACTGGGCCTCTGATCAGCTCCTGTTCATTGTATTGCTGCTGTGTTCATTCTGTCCACACTTCATAAAATACAGATTTTTAATCTGTTCTAAGTCGGTGATTTAAATATGAGCTCGAGGTTGTGGGGCAAGAGATGGGAACAGAATCTGCTTTTCTGGCTGTGATTAATGTTATCCGGAAATTCCACTCAGTGTCCAGAGCACTCTGGTGCCGTGTTGGCATCAGCACAGGGAGCTGAAGATACTGATCCCCAGCATCTGAGACATAAAGACTGGGGGTGTCTACTGAGTCTACCGGGATTGTCAGACTGTGAGTTGAGGGCAAGTCTCAGTAGAACGTACTGTGGTCTTGTTCCAGTGGTGGTGTTCAGCAGCAGAACAATTTTAGAACTGGCAATTGTCAGCCAAGAGCTCCCTCTAGTGGTAATTATTTGCTTTTGCACCGTGATGTGTGAGAGCCGTTTCGTGTGAACAAAGGGCTTGACTCAGCTTAGTACCCATCCTGTTCAGAACCTCCAGACAGTTCTGACATTAATCCATCATAGGCCTGCTCCTGGAGCACAGGGGCAGTAATGTTTCATTCTTTTTCAAAGAGGAGATCTTTGTCCTCTGATGGCAGAAGCGACATGCTGGTTCACTCCTGTCTGTGTGTTGCAGGTGAGGTTGCCGTGTGAGTGAAGATGGAGTACGCTATGAAATCTCTCAGCCTCCTTTCCACCAAGTCCCTCTCCAGGTAAGGGCCAATTACCAGTGTCTTGCAGGCCTCACAGCTTGCTGCTGTCATGATTTTTCATGATCATCTGCATTATTAGGTTTTTAGTCAAGGGGTTTATTCAAAGCAACTGGCAGAAAATGCTTACAGTACTTTTAAAGCTATTTAACCATGTTGTCTGCTGCCTTGCTTGGTGTTTGTATTGTAATAAGATTTTTGGCTGTCTGCAATTTTTCAGTCTGCAATTTCAGCTGATTTGTAGTCGTCGGCGCAGTTGTACGACTCCCTCCCTCTCTCCGCAGGTGTGTCTCTGCCAGCGCCTCCATGACCCAGCAGCTGCTCGCAGGCCCGGCAGCCCGGCCCAGGCCCTTCCGGGTCGCCAGCGCCGACCGCAGTGTGAAGAAAGGCATCATGGCAGATGGGCTGCGGGACCTCCTGGACAAGGTGTGTGCTGGAGACGCGCAGCTGCTCTGTGATGCTGTGTGTTTGCCTGTGTGTATGTCCCTTAATCCCCCGGAGCCTGTCTGTCCACCGGCCGGCCTGTCCGGCTAATCCAGGTGTCTGTCTCCAGGTGAGAGACGCCCTGCACATGCCCTGCGTGAGCGCGCTAGTGCTGGATGAGGATGGGACAGTGGTGGACACAGAGGAGTTCTTCCAGACTCTGGAGGACAACACGGTGTTCATGGCCCTGGATAAGGGGGAGAAGTGGACACCTGCACAGGTGAGAAAGGCTGATATAACACAAGCAGAGCCGAAGTCCTCATTTCCAGCCCTTAACAGCAGCTGTTTCTTCTGATTTTCACTACTCTGGAAGTCTTTTTGCTTTAGTTACTTCCATAATTAACGTTGCTTTTCTTGAACTGCACACTTGGCGACCAAGTCTCAGTTCTGTCTTCTCTCTCACATTTGTCTGTCTCTTCTTCTCAGAGTGGTCACACCCGGCTGCAGCTCTCAGACCGCCCCAAGCGCAGGAAAGATGTGGCGCGTATCACCTTTGACCTCTACAAGTCAAACCCACGCGATTTCATTGGCTGCCTGAACGTGAAGGCCACTCTGTATGGGATGTACTCGATCTCCTATGACCTGCGCTGCCATGGGGCCAAGAAGATGTTGAAGTGAGTGAGAGAGGCAGAGTGGAAGACAGATTGACAGGGACTAAAAGCAGTTGCAGGAAAGAGAGAGAAATTGAGGTGGAGGTGGGAAGAGTGATTGGTAGAGATACAGAGGTGTGTGTTTTTCAATGACTTGCCATTAAATTATTGTCACCTGGCTCGATCTGGTCAGGTCTCAGAAAGTCTGGTCAAGATCAGTGTGGGGATGGGCAACCACTAAGAGAACCCCTGGGGACCACTGATGTTAATGTTGTTTTTGGGACATTACTGCCCAGTGTGACCAGGGACACTGCTGTAGGAGGTTCTGTCCTTTGGTCAGTAAAGATCTCATGTCTGTTGAGTAAGGGTGCTCTGGCTAAATTCCACTGTGGGCTGGACAGTCTGGCCTCACTGAAGCTCCCTCTTAATTCAGCTAGTGCACATCTGCTGCTGTCTCAGCAGGGGGAGCTGCTCCTCGGTGATGGACCAAGCACATTGTGGTCCTTAGAATGAAAAGTACTATTTAGAAATCGGTATTTTGTTTAAATCAAGAAAGAATTCATATCGAAGGGCTACAAGGGCCCTGCTGAATTTACACTAAAAAGCCAGTCACTCTGTTATGCATTAAACATAAATATCAAGGCTGCTCTTAAACCAATATTAAAATATTAAATGTTTCTGAACATGTCATTAGGCCGACAGTGTGTTTTGGAGTTGGAGATGATGCTTTAATAAAACTGTGGAATATACAAGCCATGGAAACTCGGGTATCCATTAATAAAACATTTATATATGGGAGCAATTTGGCTTTTGTTAATCTTACATTCAGTCATTATGAGGGGTCAGATGCTATTCAGGTGATAAAAGTTTGGTTATGTCGAATTTATAAAGGCAATCCCTTGTCTATTTAGTTACCCAAGAGTGACGTTGCTTGTATTTTTTATGTGCTTAAAAGTACAGTAATATAATACTGCCCTTTTAATCTGAGGTTATTCTCTTTGATCATTCAGCTAAACCTTTTTGCTATCTAGGCCCTGAGGATTATCCTGTTTTTTTGAAGTGGTGCAGGAGGAGCACTTTATGTGCTTAGACAAGCTCCTCCCTCTCCGGCCATTCTGCTCCACACCTAAGAGCATCAGGAGCAGAATGCCTTTGTGCAAATCTGTCTTCATGCTGTTTCACATCGAGGGTGAACTGGAGCATCATTTTGATAATGCATTTAAATCAAAAGGTCAAACAGTAGTTCCACATTTACAGGTGTGATCTGCAATGTAAAAAATAGTTTTTGTGCAGGACCGGAAGGGTTAGACTGCAGACATTAACGATGAATCTGACTTTTTCTGCTCAGAGAGGCCCTCAGATGGACGCTCTTCGTCATGCAGGCCACAGGACATGTCCTGCTGGGCACCTCTTGTTACATGCAGCAGCTACTGGATGAGGAGGAAATAGAGGCTGTATCTAAGGAGCCTGTTGCCCCACCCAAGCATGTGCAGACCATCCAATGGAGGAAGACAGGGGTGTGACCTCAGAGGAGTGCGCAGACGTACACAAGACATGGGATTGAATGCAGTGACTTGGGGGTGGAGCTCCGTTGAGGAATCCTGTTACCAGGCAACACAATGCAGCTCTGTCCTGATGAAGGATGATGTCACAGACTTGCTGTTGGGAACCTGGGGCTTGTGTTTCAGTACCAGACTAGCTTCATACTTCAATGCTGTATATTTATCTCTGCCTTCCTTGTCTGCGGTGTGTAGGGTGTGTTTTTGCATGAATGTGCAGTTTGGGGCAGAGATAGTATAGGAGGTGTGTTTGGGGGGTGTTTAACAGAATTAGGAATTTTTACAAATTCCTGGTACCATTTATTTGCTTGTTGTATTCAGAAATTGAGACTCAAGCTTAATTTCATATACATAGATTTTTGTCTCTAGTATATGTTATTTGGTGGTATCTGTTTATGAATTAAGATGTTGCACCTGCAGCAGTGCTGTTTAATTAATTAAGAAAACATCCAGCTGTATATATATTTATATTAATCTGATTGTTCTCAGAACTCACTGCATGGCATCTGCAGCTGTCCTCAGCTGGCGATTTACACTCTTTCACAAGAAAGCTTTCCTGCCTCTGTACTGTGTGGGTTTGTGTCCTGGCAGCTGATTTATGTCTTTCCAAAATGTGGGCTACTCTGCAGATGTGAGACTTATGTTTTATCACTTTGGTCTTAATAGTTCTGAGGACAGCAGTTTAAACTCCCATTGCCCAGCAGTTGGAGCCGCTCCAGGTTTTGCTCCTTGTGGTTTCCTTTGCAAAGAGTGTTTCATGCTTGATCTAATGAGAAAACGAAAATAATAAAATAGAAATATGGATTACTTTGTAATAGGTAGAGGGTAATTCCACTGTAAAAAGACAGTAAAAACACAAAGTGTTATACATGAATAAAGCTCCACAGCAGGAATTTATCTTTCTGCTTTTCAGTGTGGAAAGCTGTGAACCCTCTACTTGTTCCTTTGCTGGCAACCCTCCCCACTCGAATACCTTCTGTCAGTACAGTGTGTCCAGCTGCACGCAGCCAGGGGGCAGAGCACTGTCTGAGCTTCAGCTGGGGAGCAGCCTGCCTGCAATTGCTTTGCGGATGCAGCCCTGTGCCCTTGGGGGGTTCGGTCTGTTCTCCTTTTCCAGTGTCTGGTGGTGGTTTTCACTGCGATGTGTCGCTCAGCGCTCACTCACAGTCACAGCAGAGCTTCCCAGTCCAACACGCACCCTCACATCTGTTTCTTCCCCCGCTGCCTTCACACAGCAGAGCTGCAGGCGCATCATGGAGATGCACAGAGCACTCGTGGTCCTGCAGGGAGTCCGCTGGTGCCACACAGGAGCTGGAGTAGCGAGGGGAGAAGAAAGGGGGGCACATTTAAAGACTGCAGTTCAGAGCTTGTAGTTTTCATTTTTACATGGAAAACAAATGCAGATCCTTCATCCTGCTTATGACTTTTATTTATGTTTTTTATAACGATTACTGTCAGTGGATCCCTTCTGCATTTAAGCTAAACTGCTCTGCTTGAGTGGATCTGAGCATCATGCAGGTTCTGAAGGAGCTAACACTTTTGCACAGAAAGAGACTTTGAATTGTGATGGTCATACACTTGCTGTGGTGACATGAAATGGGACAATTCCACTGTGTTGTTGATGAAGCATTCTGACACTGAAGGGCTCTAGTGGTGCAGGGCTGCTGTGCAAAGTCTTAGAGAGCCCTGTCCTCCAGTCTGCACATAAAGCTGCTCAGTGAGGGCAGGAGAGTTTGCATTCCTACTGTTGGGGTATCTAGGACAAGGACAGGGCTCATGTCAAAGTGTAAAAACTTTTATCCTGCCCTGGTGTGTGTCACTGATCTGCCTGATTTCTTTTGGCCTGGTAGTGGAGTATGTTGGGCTTCTGTCTCGGTGTTGCAGTTGGTGGTTGCGTGTGTGGAGGGCTGGGACTGGAAGGCATTGCAAGAGCAGCCTCCTCACCAGGAATCCTAATGCATAAGCTAACCAGAAGTTTTGTCAGTAGGAAAAATATTAAAAAAAACTGTTTATAGATAAGCAATGGGTGTTTTAAGTATAGTTGTGTGAGATGAGCTGATGTATTGCAAAATGTGGAAAGCATGATATACACCTGATCTGTCTCAGGCAGACCATGATTTAATAAATGGTCAATCCATTAATGTAAATATAATGAATATGTGAGCTGGAGAGTAGAGAAGCTCTATTCCTCTTCCCTGGAGAGCACAGCACTGCAGGCTGTATAGGGTCCTGAAACTCCTCTGAATCCAGTGTAAAAGGGTTAGGTTGATAAATGATTTAGTTCAGTGGTTAAAGGTCTAAAAGGCAACATTTATAAAAGCTTAAATTTATAAATATATTGGCAACTCAATGCTGAAGCATGCTTTCAGATTTATAATGTAAAAATGTACATCTCTCATGGACTTTTTGCATAATGGCTCACAATACAGTGATCAGGATGTCACTAACTCTGGTGTCCAGCAGCTTCAATTCCTGCATTTCCAGAGCAAATCTCCTGTCCTCTATCAGTCGCCTGCAGGAGTCCAAGGTCTGGCGTCTGTGATATAATCTGGCTAATGCTGAAAGCCATGTTGCAGCACTCTTTGAGGCATGCATATGTTCGTATGTACAGATGGGGAAACTCCACGCCTCAGGGTGTGGAACAGTCTTCTATTTACTGCATTAATGCCAGAGATCGTTTAATGTTCCTTTGTGCACGTGATAGCTTTAATGGATACCAGGAAGCCCGATGCCCTGTGCTGGCAGTACTGTCATTGCTTTAGAGGTGTGGGTGTCAGCCTGTGTTGGGCAGGGGACCCAGAGTGTCTGCTCTCTGAATGAGCTGTTCCTCTTTTATTTAACGTCTTTCTCACTTCTTTAGTTGTGTTATAGCTACAGTATGCCTGTAAACCTTAAAGTAAAATTATAATCTCCTGTTACTGTTTGTACTGCAATAAAAATACATGTAAATTCAATCAATCACATCCAGTCCTTTTCTTTTCTACTTGGAAAGGCAACTGCACATTTGTTTTTTCCCATAACCATTTTTTCACGTATTTCAGACAATGCAAATTCTGGGAGAGACTCAGTCTGGCTCGCCCATCATGTCGGCTTGTCTCCCATCTTCAGATCCATGCTGTCCTGACGGAGGCAGTCTGCTTTAATGCGAGTGAGGTTTATCCTGTCCTGGCTGCTGGGCAGGGCATTGGTGCCCTTAAAGAAAGGCAGATGTGGTTGGAGTGCGGCTGTGCTTCAGGAGTCTTTATGCTGGCACAGGAGTGTCAGACGTTTGATTACATTATGTAATGTTGCCCCTTGCAATTTAATCTCTATAATTTAATATAAGTGATGTTTCTTTTTTCACTGCCTCCCCTATGGTCTAACGTTGTTACTTCTGCCACTGCTTCCCGCGGAAATGATAGCCTTCGGAGCTGCAATTGGGTTTCCATGTGGCCGATTAGGAAACGGAAAACAAAAGGACATTGGAGTGGGAGGGTGAGAGCGAGGGAAAGGGGGAGCTGAGATTGGAGGGACGGGAATGTAATTCCACTTTTTAACAAAGCAATTAGAAGGGGACAAAAGTTTACAGCCCAAAGCTTGGAGCCTCTTTTCAGTAAGATGCATGCACATGCTAAAGACTGGCACGAGTAGAGAACAGGTCATGCTTATCATCATTATATACGCCATTCTCTGCAGCTGTCTGTCTCTGAGCCCAGTTCCTGTGTGAGGAAGAGTTGTGACGTGAGACTCGTGAAGAGCCCGGTACTGATGCAGCTGTATCAGGGTAATTGCTCTGGCCGGCAGGCTGCATGTGCAGCTCCAGCCCAGATGGCAGTGTTTTGATAGGGGAGGGGGCAGGGGGCTGAAGTCTTTCTTCACTGAATTGCACTATCAGGAGAGGAACTTCCAGCTCCTAGCAGAAGCAAGGGAATTGAGAGTGTGACATGGAGACTTCTCCACACTAAACTCTTCCTTGTATGGAAGACGTAGCCTTTCTCCCTTGGCCTGGACGCTGACTACTGCGAGACCGACAGGCACTGTGCGGGACGAGGGATGAGGGATGACTTGACAAAGACATGAGAGGAAATCAAACTGCAGGTCTTTACGCATCTGCTGTCCTGCTCCTAGTCCTCACCTGGGGCTGAGAAGTGGCTTGACAACGCAGTCTCGGAAGGTGTGTGTGCACAGGTATCGCTATAAGTCTGAGGATTGAACTGAAGAAGATGGCTTTCACAAGGGCAAGTAGGCGTTGAGGATCGCTAAGAAGGTGACCTCTATATAAACCAGATTGCATCTTCTTTCTTGCAAGAAGTGTTGCTTGTTTTCAGTTTTAAATATACTTCCTCATATGCAGAATAGTGAATTTTAAGTGGGAGTAAGAGTCTGTGAGACAGTCATGTGCCCTCTGACCTCACGTGGCCAGGAGGAGTAGAGGTGGAGGCAGAGGGTTAGTTGCATTGGCGAGCTGGTTTAATAACAGCCTGTTCCAAATCAACGCAGTACGTTTTCCCATTACAAAAGTCTGAATTATAAATAAAATCCACACAAAGATCGCATGAACGCGTAAAGAGCTTCAGCCCTGAGCTCTCCCTAGTTTTGCCGCAGAGCTGTGAGCATGTTAATGAGAGCTACTGTAGGTGGAGTTTGATAGCTTGATAATCAGTGTGTGATTGCAGCACAATATGCGATATTTTAATTCGGCAGATGCAGCTTTTTCCCCATCTCCTCTTCTCATCAGGCTTGACAAGCATTTATTTTGGGTAAATGAGAATACTTGTAAGGAGTTTGCTTGCAAAATACATTTTCAAGCCTTATGCAAATAATCTTTCTTATGTTTTGTAATAGCAGGTAGCAGATATTTACATTTCCCTCTGTAATATTGGGACAGCAAAGTCAAAATTACTATTTTTGCTATTTACTCTTACGGATTTCAGATGAAAAGATAAACAATGAGGCAATACTACAGAATATTATATTTTATTTCTGAGTATATCTGTGTGTATATACTGGAGTGCAGTGTCCAGAAATGCACTATATAAGTGTGACATTTTTTTAATGGGTGAGGAGGTTTTTCCTGTATACAGACAAGCTGTTTCTGTACTCTTCTGCAGTCATTCTACAGCTACAACCATTACATTACATCAATAAAGATTAGTGAGCCAGCTCCAGAGATGGCAATGCATGCCCACGTTCTGACACTTTTCATGCCTCATTCTGAATCGCAGAACATGGCTCTGCGCATACCTGGAATTTCGGTCTATTGGAGGTTTTAAACGTTACTGTGTACTTTATTATTGTGGTTTAAAATACACTCATTTGAGGTGAGTTGAGCTGAGGAGCATTGAACTGATAAAGAATTGAACAAACTCTTTCCCCATACTTAAAATTTAAATTTGCAGGAATGGTAGGGAAGTCTAGATTAGTTTCAGTTACTCTTATTTTACTGTGAAGGTTTCTCTGTTGCTTGCCTGTCTCCGTGTTTCTGTGCTCATTAACTCTCTTAAATGTGACGTCATGCCCCTGGCTACAACTCGTATGGATCAAGGCAATCTGCACCAGCAGGAGGAGAAGGGTAATTAAAATCACAATTAGCCGCAGACGCTGGTTCTTTATTAATGTGGCCAAGTTTCCCAGTGCTGTTGGTCATGTCTCTTCTAATGACAAATCTGTGGCTCCTCTCTCTCTTTGTCCCACATTTGTTATGGAGAAAGAGTCTCTCCAAGACCTGACTGCTGGAGCCAGGAAAACAGAAGACTTAATCAATTAAGCTTTAATCAGTTAATCAGCGCCTTGTAATGTTGACCAGAGTTTCTGAGGTCCTTCTACAAAGATCAGAGCTCCTTATGTCCAGTTCCAGACAGGCCCTAGCAGCATTCTTGATGATATCCCAATTAATTTAATTCTCAATTGTCCTAATAATTACTTTTAAAAGATTTTAGTTTTTGTTTAATATTAATTATATTCATTAACATTTTATATGTGCCTTCAGTTAAAAGACCTTAAAAAACAGTGAAAATGATTCATAATCCATTAAAAATCTTACCTGATCCATACAGTCACTCTTGGAGAGTGCTTGCTGAGACCTGCCTTCCATACTTAGCTGGCTGGGCTGTGTGAGTAAATGATCTGTGTGTCTTTATAATGCACCTGTAGTTTATCGTCTTACATAAAGACCGAAGATAAAAGGAACATACAGTATGGCCACAGGCCATATTTGGTGGGTAATTGTTAAAAGTTTGGTTATTTTTATAATATTGAGATTTTAATCCATCCATCAATTTTTCTGATCACTTCATCCAATTTAGGGTTGCAGGAAAACCGGAGTCTATCCTGGCAAGCAGCAGACACAAGGAGAGATACACCATCCCAGAATCCAATTAACCTGCCAGCATGTCTTTGGATTGTGGGAGGAAACTGGAGCAGTTGAAAACATCCCACACAAATGCAGGGGAACATGCAACCTCCCCACAGACAGCACCCCAGGGACTGAGCCCAGGGCCCCAGCACTGCAAGGCAGCAATGCTGACCACTGTGCCACCAGTCCGCTCACTTATAGTCCATCATGCTCTTAAATTTAGACCAAAGCTGATTTGACAAATTTGTCTTTTTGAGGAACAGACTACTCCCTTCCAAGCATTTCCCCCCCAAATTACCAGCTTTCCTGCATCTTTTTAAATACATTACAGTACAAATGAATTTGCAAAAAAAAAATTATTTTAGAAGTTTCAAAGCTCAATAAAAATAATGGGCCTGAACCAAACTAATGGAGCTGGGGTGCTGCTGTCTGCGTCTGTGTGGAATGACAGGGTGGGGCTGTGGGTGTGGTTCTGGAGTGGGCGGTGGCTTATAGAAGGGTGCTCTTGGCAGTGCTGGGAAACTGAGCAGCTCTAGAGAACATCAAAAGACTCACTGTTAACCTAACGCCAGCATGCCAACTTCTCTGACTGACCTCACAGTGGGCTGGTACTGGAATAGTGACAACCATGCCTGAGAAATAGTGATCAAAAGATAAAGTCTGCAGGCATGTCTGAGATCCTTACAGATCACATCATGGCCTCGGGGGGAGTCGGGAGGAATGTGAAAGAAAAGCGAAAAATATGGGGAATTGAGAAAACAGAGAGGAAGAGAGCTGGAGGAGATGGTAGTAATGGGAGAGATACTGAGAGGCAGTAGAAAGATGGGAAAGAGCAGGAAGAGAGCTTGGTTCATATTCATGCCTCTCAAACAAGCAGTATTAAAGGTAGCTCAGTGTAATGTATGTAATGTGATCGCTTATATAAGTACTATACGTTTTGTGCTGTAGCTCTCCCTATTCCTATAGCATCCTTCACTCCCTCCCTGCCAGGCCAGCTGAGTCATATCTTAAGAATGATTCTAATGCTGTTGTAATAGCACACACTGAGTCATACCTCTTTATAATAACACATAACATTTATAATAACAATAGCAACACTCCACTTTTAACACCAGTGATCATGCTGTTAAAGTCTGTCTTTAACAAGGTTCAGTTAAAGTGGCAGATTTCTCACCATTATGAAGATGATATTCTTCAATCAATAAAAGACTAGGCTTTTTCAGCTGAGTAAGTAAAATTGGCCAGTTAGCCTCCTCTCATTAGTGACCTTTCTCGGGTTCTGAAGACATGTGAAGAGGCTGCTACCATGTTTGTGAAGATTTAAGACTTGTTGTTTTATTCCTACTGTAGTTCTGCCCATCAATAGACTGTGGGAGAAAGACAAACTGTTAAAGAAGGTGGGGAGCTGCAGTCCCTCTAATCAAGATGATGGTGATTCTTGTTGTAATAATTAGCTTCATCAGGCAATTGAGCTCCGTGTTGGGAGGAGAAGTGGAGGACCCTGGAGACTGTCCTTGCTGTTAAAGCAGCGGCCTGATGCAAAGGACTGGAACTTTGCTGTGGAAGCTGGCAGATGCCTTGCGGGCTTTTTAAATGAGGTGCATTGTTAAGGCTGCCTGTGTTGCCAGTAGCCAGAGGGAGCAGATCTATCATTTATTCTGGTTTCATTAAGGTGTTCCATAGCTGGAGGGTCAGCACAGTGCAGCCATTCCCCCATGGTCCATCTGCAGTGGACAGCTGACAGCTGACAGCACCAGCGTGTACTTTGTCTCACCTCAACCTTACATCTCTGACATGACCTCATGGGCTGTGTGGTTGAAGTGTCTGTTATTAAAGACAGCACAGCACTGTTTCTGACACTGCAGCAGTAATGATGGCATGGATGGCATGAGTGCTAAGATGTCAGCAGTGTCACTTCACACAAGAAACCGATGCCAACCGAGGAAACTTCTTCCTAAACTTGGAGTTGCAGTAGCATATTTTCAGAAATTAAAAGAAACTGGGTATCAACACCTTCTTGATTCCTAAAGAAAGAGGAACAACTCCCAGATCAGGCCAGGACAGAGAACAGGGCAGAGAGGAAATGAGGGTTGGAGGTGCAGTTCCTCATCGTTCAGTCCTGGTACTGAGGAGCATCAGTCACTTGGATGAAACTGCTCCTGATATCCTTCTTTTTCTGGAGGGGTGCTCTGTCTCCTTCTCTTTCTCTTTTTTCTGGACAGGTGCTCTTTCTTTCACATGAGCAATACTTCCTTTTCCACTTGCTATATCGCCAAATAGAATCCGCCAGTTTTTAAAGATGCACACTTACGGTTGGTTCAGAGTGAGTCACAGTGGACTGGTTCAGAGTGAGACACGGTGGACTGGTTCAGAGTGAGTCACAGTGGACTGGTTCAGAGTGAGACATGGTGGACTGGTTCAGAGTGAGACACGGTGGACTGGTTCAGAGTGAGTCACGGTGGACTGGTTCAGAGTGAGACAAGGTGGACTGGGTCAGAGTGAGTCACAGTGGACTGGTTCAGAGTGAGACATGGTGGACTGGGTCAGAGTGAGTCACGGTGGACTGGTTCAGAGTGACACTTGGCGAACAGATTTGCTGGCCCTAAGAGGATGCTGTTGTTTACAGACACTTTCCATCTGTACATGTTGTCATCCCAGGGAGTTCTGAGGGACTCTCCAGACCCTGACTCTCCAGATGGAGAAGACTGTAGAAGTCTTCTCCCTTCATCTAATTAAGTGCTTCTCTTGAAAAGAATGAAGAGGTTTAATTTGTTTAAGCTGAGGCCTGAGACAGACGACTGCAGCCTGTCCTCCTCTGTGCAGCATCTGTCTGGGAGATCTTTGACTCCCTTAGAGCTGGTTAAGACCAGGCACAGCTGTTGGGAAGCACAGTGGTGGGAGTGCCTGGGCTTCATCATGGAAAGCACCCTTTTCACCCTCATGTACGAATTTCATATAGACAACTTATGTAAGCAGGGTGGTGCCATCGGCAGGCACAAGGCAGGAAGTACCCTGAATGGGGTGCTGGTCTATCGTAGGGCACATGCAGATACAGACACAAACACACACACTCACACCAGGGCCATTTTTACCAGAACCTAGTTAACCTACCAGCATGTCTTTGACTGTGGGAGGAAACCAGATGACCTGGAGGAAAACCGTGCAAACACAGGGAGAGCATGCAAACTCCACACAGACAGCATCTCAGGAATTGAACCCAGGCAGTAATAATAACCACTAGCACATTGCTGCCCATTAATATCAGCGATTGGAATTATTTAATGATAGCTCAGTGAGTACTGTATTTCTTGCAGATTTTTACAAAGATGTCAATATCATGCCCCTGGTTATAGAAGTAGCTTCATCAGAAATGAATGATTTTAGTATAACTGACATTGAGGTATTACAGGGATTAGGACAGTTTAAAATGAATAAATCTCTAAGGCCAGTCATACTTAAGGGAATGAGGGCTGTTATTCATAGACATTTAACTAGGATGTTTTAACTGTTACTAAGCATAAGAACAGTACCCACAGGCAGGAGAACTGCAAGTGTGTCAGCCCTTTACTTAAATCAGAACAAAACTGAAGCAGAAACAGTCAATCTTGTTGTCCGTCAATGTTACTAGTATGTTTATGGAAACAATAGCTGTAGTTTAGTTGGAGCTAAATTAATGGAATATTTAGATCTTCATAATTGTTATTTAACACTGTGGTGGTAAATACGTCAACAACATTGTTTTACTTGTATTTGAATACAAACTGTGGGCCACTTGTACCACCCTGATATTTGGAAAAAAAAGTGCAGCTTATATTTGGTTAAATATGGTATAGTCCTGCATTTTAGTTTTGGAAGATCAGATCAGAACAGTCCTTTCTAATCTATTCAGCAAGATGATATGATCAACATTATCAAAGGCATGACTGAGGTCCAGCAGGACATAAAAAACAGAGTCAGCAGTTAGCAGTAAATCATTAGTACCCCTAACAATCTCTGCACTGCGTATCAGTCTGAGCCCAGAATTAAATGATTCATATGGCTTGTTTGCAGATAAGTGCAAATGAGCATTTAAGAAACAGCCCACATGGATTTAGAAAAGGAAGGTCTTGTTTAACCTATTTACCAGAATTCTTCAAACAACAAGCACAGTTGAAACATCTAAAAATTATGACATGACATTTCCAGAAAGCTTTTGATAAGGTCATTCATAAAAGGTTAATTCTGAAATTAAAAGCATTAGGAATCCAGGGTAATGCATGCACATAGATTAAAAATGGATTAGTGAACAAGAAACGATGCATCATCTTAAGGGGCACGAGCTCTAACAGTGGTGTGCCATTTTGTTCTGGATCTATCTCAGAGATTTTTGTTTTGATACAGTCGGCAAACCGAATCTTCAAACAATACCAAAATAAGGAAAATGGAAAATACACAACCAGCAATGAGGGAGTTCAAAGAAGAACAAAAATAATTCTATTTGATCTCAGGGTATTATTATATATATAGTCAACTTAAAGGAACAAAACCTCTTCAGTTGAAAGCAAAGAAACCTGATATGTAATATTTCACAAGGACACAGAGTAAACTAAAAGTATATACATTTAGGTTGAAGAATAAAAAGAACCTCTTTACACTAAGAGTTGTGAGTGTCGGGAACAGTCCCAACTGTGACCTCCTTCACTAAGAGCTTAGATGAATGTTCTTCGCTAGTTTATAACCTTTCTCTAGTTCTTGTGTCCCATATGCCCTGGCATCACTGCCAGGCCTTTGCAGTCTCTTTATATCCTGTTTTTCTTAGTGTTAAAGGGTTTTAAATGTGATTTAAAACATTTGGATAGCTTTAAATGCTTTGGAATGATCTTAGTCTGTTGTCCCAGTTTGCAAGATTGTTACTTATCAACAAATAATAGTATGCCTCTGTTTTGTTATGGCTTGTGATATGTAGCACTTGACAGTGTTTAGCACAGGGTTTGCATGGCTGCTGAAGCTGCTCTGGAAGTGACTGTCCTCTGCAGAGACAGAGCAGAGGCTTCTACACAGCCAAATCATCCTTAAACCCCTCTCTGTGCTGCAGCAGTCTGAGCCAATTACTGTGCAGGAATTCTCTGTAGTTGCACTGGGGCCCGGAGAGGCAGAGGATAAAGGCAGAGGAAGGATGATTCTAAATGTTTATGCTAAGAGCCACTGTGAGAGAGGGAAGAAGATGGAGGAAGAGAAAGTGGATGTGTTCTACATATTCATGCCAAAGCAAAAGAGAAATACAGAGAGAGAGAGGCTGAAGTAAATTGATATGGTGAAAGATTCTGGGCAGTAACAGGCTTGAGAAGTAACCTGGAGACAGGAAGGGATTTCTAATTGTTAACAGGGTTGCCATCCTCTTCTTCTGTCTCTCCCATCTCCTCTTCTCCTACTTTCACTCTGATCCTCCTGGTTACTTTACACTCTTGTCTCTAACTCCTGCTCCTTTCATTATCCCCCTCCTCTACCTTACTCTGATCCTTAACACCCCAGCTCTGCCCTCCATCATCCAGGACAGTGCCAGGAGGTCCAGCAACGTCACCACCTCCTTCTTCACCTCTTACTCAAATAACAGTCCTACCCACAACATCTCACACACTGACACATCAATTCACATCCAGGCATGTATGCTGTGCAAATGTAAACAGTATATATAAATAATTTGAAAGAAAGGGGATTTCTGTACAGCATTTGACATATCTAACTGCCAAGTTATGATTTGTTCTCCAGTGCCAGAGTTGACACAAAGTGGCCTGTTGGTATCTGGTATCATGGTATCTCTCTTCTCTCCTTCCTTCTCTCTCCGGCAGGGAGGACCAGAAATACTTCAGAGCTGAGAATGAGGGGAGAGAGGAAACAGATTTTATTTTTAAACAGCATCTAAAGTTGGCCTAATTTCTGCTGCAGTGTCTCACACTGAATGGTAATCCTCGACTGTTACCAAACAGCTTCAAGAGCTGCTCACAGAGGGAGACGGAGGCAGTGCATGACAAGCAGAGAGAGAGAGGGATGAGGTAGTGAGTAGGAAGGAGGCTGAGAGACACTGTTATCAGCCTTCATTTGACCAATAATAAATGCAAACCACAAACTCAAGAGAAATCACATCTACTGTACATTTAACCAGGGACAAATTCAACACACAACGCAGACACACATTATTCTATAAACACCTTTTTGTTGTCCAGTTGTGTGTAAGAGTCTGTTTGTGTCTGTCTGAGAGTGTGTTTAGCTGTGGGTTAGAGTGTGTGTGAATGTTTCTGCTCCTCCTCTGTGAACTACAAGCCATTGATTTCTTATTAATGGAATTCCTGATGAGGAGACCTCTCAGAACGAGACTGAGAGCAGGAGGAGAGAAAGTGAGTGAAGCAGAGAGGGACAAGAGGACCGTTAGGACTGACAGGCAGCTGTAGTTCCCATCCGTTTGTAAGAGTTGAAGTGTGAGTGTTGGGCAGCAACACCAATGACAAATGTAAATAAACAGAAAGGTTCTGTGCATGTCTGTGTGTGCATGAGACTATGTGTGTCCATGGGTCTTTGTGCATATGTGTGTGCGTGTCTGCACACAGCCTGTGTAAACAGTGGCACTTTTATCACCTATCTCTAAGTACCAGAGGCTGATAATCAGGCTAATCATCAGAAAATATCATATTTAAATCTGCAGTAAAATTCAGGTGGACAGGTGTGAATACAGCTGTTTTCCACACAACCTGCCATCTCTCTGCTTCATTCCCTCTTTCTTCACCCAGCCTGTCACTCCTGTGGTTTTTGCTTCCCTGTCCACCCTTTACCTTTCATCCTTCTACTCCACTCTTCACCCCTCTCCGCCTTCTTTTCCCCCTCTCACTCTCTCCGATCAGTGCTTCCAGGGCTCTCCTCCTCTCCATCGGTATTCTGGGATTGTGCAGTAGCTCTCTGGAGAACCCTGTCCGGAATGCTAACCACCAATCCCATCCGGAATTGCCTACATTCCTTCTCTCTCTGTATCCGTTGCACCTTTGCTCTCTCCCTCATTCCTCATGCACGGCCCTCTCCGCTCACCAATCACTCACGCTGTCACTCAGCTCACCTTCTCTCTCCGCGCAGGACGGCAGTGTCTTCAGATTATCTGTGCGCTGATGCACTCGGCCCTCTTGCTCCTTGCTCATACTCCAGTTCCCAGTAACTGTCTCCTGCCCCCCTCTCCCCATCTCTGTCTTTGCGTTGTGAGCTTGTCCTGTATGTGCAGCTCTCATCCTTGTCTTTTAATTTCCACCTTCTCTGCTCCCTGCCACTTGTGTTTGAACAGATGTTAACTGTGCACATCTTGGCTGTAATAACATGGTCCTGAGCCTACACAGCAAGTACAGTCCATGACCTTGTCTTCCCAGAAACAAAGCAGACGTATCCAGGTCTCCCACACCTCTGAGTACAGTCTGGTCTTTTAGAAGGGCGTTGGTGCCAGGATCTGCACAAAACCAAGCTGTACCAGTTCAAGTATGTGTTTACGTAAACTCCTGTTTATGCTTGGTGTTGTATCCCTTGTATATGAGCCCTCCTTTCAAGCCTCTGTGTTGTCAAGGGTCTGTCCCTTTTTAATGATCTCCACTCCAAACACGAGGGCGGTGTGTGGGGGTGGAGAGAGTGGGCTAATTAGGGGATTAATTAGAAACCTATACCATGTGATGTTTTTGTAATATGCCTGTGCACCTGTCTGTATAATTAACCCTTTAACTGTGACTCCCAGAAATGTTGGTAGAAAAAATTAACTGTAGGCTCACTGAGCAAACTGAGAAAATAAGGAATTCCTGTTCTCCTGCCCAGGACTGTGACCTCCTGTGGTGACCGTGCCTCAGTCACCTGTCTGTGCAGACTGACAAAAGGGTGAAGGAGAGGGCTTTTCCCTCAGCTGTGCCAGGACTCAGCCAGAATGAAAACCAGTTTGTGTGAATTGTGTTGACTGTGTGTGACGTGTGTTAGTAACTTATGTGTTGTGTGTGTGTATGTTGTGTGTTGTGAAAGGTGTCCACTTCAGGATTTTTCTAACTTTACTGTGCTCTCAGGACAATAAAATCACAACAATTTCTGCAATTAATTAATAAAACAAGCATTTGTGCATCAGTATATGGTCCTGTTGCTGGAGAAGTGGGAAAATAGCACAGAAAGCAGGGATTTGGTATCAGCGGCTAGAAGTGATTCCTGAAGGGAGCTCTGCTGCTGTGGGCGTGGAGCAGCAGAAACTCCTGCGTGTTTGGGTGTGTGACCGCCGGAGCGCTTTCAAGGTCATTCTGACAGAAACGGGCGCCCTGTACTGTTCTCCGTCCATATCGCCTTCTCCTCGACACCTCTCGCTCTTTCTCTCCGTCCCCCCTTTCTTTCCTATCGCCTCCTCCGAACCCCAACCTTTCTCGCTCTCCCGGCTCTGCACTGTCGCCCCCGTGCGCTCGCGTCTCCCTCTCGAGCCGAGGCGCGGGGAATCCGTGGCCAGCGCGCGCCAGCAGCGCGGGGTCTTTGTTGTGACAGAGTGACGGATGCGGCGTGGGCTTTGCGTGACTGCAACACCTCGAGAGCCGATCAGGGAGGCCAGCCTGGACCGCAGCCCGGACACCGCGCGGTGGGGAGTCCCCCCCGGAAGAGGGACGGCTAATCTCGATATAAAATAATCACATCAGGGTCTGATGTATCGACAGGAAAGCCTTGCCTCACACGTACACCCTTGAAGTGCTTCGTTCGTCCTTGTCTTGCATTTGTGACCCCCCCTCCATCCCCCTCCCCCGCTCACTCTCTCTCCACCCCCCCCTCAGCACCATAGCGGCGGAGCGCACGAGCGCCTGGCTCCCGTGCGGGTGCGCATTGAGCCGCGCGGTCCATGTGCTCTCGCGTGCTGGTTGATCCGGGCTGGCGCGTGGATGTGTCTGTGCTCGAAGGAGGACCTTACCGAACCCGAGTCCAAATACACGGAACAACCTCTTCAATCCTCGTTTTCCTTCATTATCAGAACCATTTTTCTTTACGTTACCAGAAATGAAATAGAGCAAAGGAATTCGTGTTCACCTAAGCCTAACTGCCAGCGGGATTAAGCGCGCTGCAGCGCCCCGACACCCGCGGCAGGATGTAGCGGGACTCCGGCTGTGAGCGGGCGGAGGTAAGGGCGCCTTCCGCGGAGTGACCGTGTAGGGCAGAAGGAAACTGGCTCGGGCTGTAAGACTCGAAGTTTGGGAAGTGTCCGTTCGTGTGATGCCAGAACTAGAGTGTTTATAACCTGCTAAATCAAGTTTATTATTAAACTGCAGTCAGAACTGTCGAAAGAATTGGTGATCAGGCAGCAACAGCAGATTTTCTACTGTGATCGTAAACCATAAAAATACGTTTTATCCACAAAAAAATGTAAAAAAAAAAGAATCACTGTGTGCAAAATATTCCTGTGTGTTTATCTTACTAACACTATCCGGAATGTTTTAATTTCAGTATTTTAACAACATTTTGAATTCACTGAGCAGAAGCGGGCACTTCGCGCGGCGGCGCGGGTGGGGGTCGCGCTGGTGGACAGAGCCGGTGTTCTCGGCGCTTGTTTTATTAGAAGCAGCACAGTTTCTCTCCAGTCCCCCAGGAACCTCTTGAAAGCAATCTGCCGCTGTTACTGTATATCCCCGTCATTGTTTTCCAGGACAGGCTCTCGATTATATAAAAACGAATAAGCGAGCTGTGGCACCGACAGGCGAGCGCGTGGATTTGTCATCCCACTTCCTCAAGAGCAGGTCGTGGGTGTGCGGAGGGCGCAGGGATCCGCCGGGGCCGGTGCTGAAGGAGTAATCTTTGCCCTCGCTGTTGCATCTGCTTTGCTATGTGGATCACAAGCCGTGTTCTGAAACGCACTTGAGCCGTCCCTGCTCCTGCCCTGCCGATCACGGCCCGCAGCAGTGTTGAGCGGAACTTCTCAGACCTGTCGGAGCTGTGCGCAACTCTTGCAGATGCTGTGGTATTTCTTGGAAGAAGAACGGTGCATGTGTAAATGATATTTTAAATCTAATTTTCCAACAACAACAACAACAACAACAACAACAACAACAACAACAATTCCATTTTTGAATTTGATTTTTTTTTTATTTGCAATGAAATGAAACATGTGGACAGTTTTAGTGGTGAACGTGTTAAAGCTCATGTGGTTGGGTTGTCTCCATAGCAAAGTTTCGTAACCAGAGAACACAACAGGTGCTTGAGATTTCCCTGTGCACTACTTCTCTAATGGGAAATAACAATATTATTGTTGGCTTCACTGATTTGCACCTGAGTAGATGTAAGCACATTGCAGTATCCTGAACCAAACGCTAGCTCTAATCCTCACCTCAACTCCACCACTGACATTAACATTGCCTGCAGACTGGGTTTATGTGTCCCTTTCACACGTACTCACAGTTGCTCTTCCATAGGAGCATGAAGACTAAGAGCGTAAATATGCCACTTGGTTTGTGTTACATGTTTCTTCAGCGCTTGGTTGCTCAGTGTGGCAGACTGTGCTGTGATAAAACATTACAGAGTGATGCTATAGGCTGTTCTGGGGGTCTGACCACATGTGATCTTGTGGTTATGACAGTAGCTACATAGTGCATCTGTCAGATGAATTGTTAAATGGTTTGAAACATAGTTCACCAGCTATACTGTTAATGAACTAAAGCTGACTGGAATCACATGTAGCTATGTTCAGACAGAGCAGTAGAGTGATCCAACAGGGCTGTTTAGGATTTGTGTTGTTTTAATACAGAGTCAAGCCAACAGAGTGTTGTCTGTGTGTGTGAACACTAGACTGCTTCTTCAGAGTGCTGTGTGCAGGAATGTGAGAAACATTTTCTGGATAAGGGAAAGCTTGAAAATGTAACCACAGTTGGTAAAATGGTTGGTAAAAACATTGTTGGTGTAGTTCACCAGTGATAGGTGCCGTGGCTGGGCTCCTGTGTAGGGCATTGAGGAGTAAAGGGATGTAGTTCACCAGTGTCACCAGTGGGAGACGCTGTGGCTCCAGTGTTGACTCTCCTGACAGGTAGGCCCAAGAAACTGTGAGAGAGGGCCTCCCTGTATTTGGACTTGCAGTGTTGTGTGAGCTCTAGGTACTGGATCTTTGATGGCCCTTGATGTTAGCCCAGGGTTATGGGCTTTCATTTATAAGAGGACATATAAAGTTCCAGTTTAGCTTTGCTGCCTCGCAGCACTGTGGCCTCAGGTTCAGTTCCAGACCTGGGGTGTTGTCTGTGTGGTGTTCATATGTTCTCTCCCTGTTTGGATGGGTTTCTTCCCACAGTCCAGAGACATATCGGTAGGTTCGGTGGCTTCTCAGGTGTCTGTGTTTCTGTCTATGTGCGCCCTGTGATGTGATGGCGTCCATGATGTGTCCTGTCTTGTGCCTGGTCCTTTCTGTGATAGGCTCCGGCTCCCCCAGACCCTGAATTAGATAAAATGGTTAGAAAATGGAAGGATGCAAATATACTTCCATTGATCAAGAAGAAAAAATAAGAAAAAAAGAGTGAATATCACCTGGAAACCGAAGGCATGATTCTTTGAATATGTAAATAAAATAGATGTTTTAAGGCTTATTAACACTGTTATTAACCAGGGCTACCTGGCATGAGACAAATGTGACTAATTGTGTTCTCTTTAATTGGGCATCTTTAGCAGGCTTGGGGAGCCGTGACAAAATCTCTTTAGCATTTCCTGTTGAATTGCCATATTTTAATTTAAGTGCCTGTAAATTAAATTAATTTCATTTTTTTCTTTTTTGTCCATCTTTCATTTTTTCTATGAACTTTCACCCCAAGACAGTGGTGCTGTTTGGCATTGATCCTGCCTGTGAGTCCTGACAGAAATCGATGGCATGCCATTACTAATAATCACACAGAAGATGTTCCTCAGACACAGAGACTCTCTCAGGCGGGTTCATTGATGGCAGGTGTAATAGCCAAGATTGAACGGCGGAGAGGGGTGTAAATTGTTTTGCAATTTCATAGAGTATAATTATTTTTTGATAATATAGAAGCCCGAATGAATCTGTGTTTATCTATAGCAGTTCTTGGTTTAAGTATGTAAAGACAGAGCAGATAAGGAAAGCTCCTTCAAGAGCCCTATTAATGCCACCCACTGTCCAGCTTCATACAGTAAAACCAAAATTCTTTGAACTGACTTGTCGGCATATATCCCTCTGTCTGCTGATAACTTTGACCGCTTGGATAGATCAGAACTTCGACCCACTTGCTGTTCACAAATTCCAACACAGCCCTCTATAGCCAAGCAGTGGCCCTGAGGTTTGTGTGCGCAAGAGGACCGAGCCAATCTGAAATGAGCCGGGTCACCTCAGTGCTTCATCAGGACCTGTATGTCACGATAACTTCATGTGAAGATACTTACATGGCAATGGGAAACAATGTCTCCCAAAGTGGTGATTCAATATGTGGGTGATGCTGAGGTTCTTTTGAGTAATCCATGCCTGACAGGGATCAGTAAAGCATGTGCTTCTTTTAACAAAATATGAATTGTTTATGCTTGTTGATCACACTGAAACTTGCGGTCAGTATTGCCAGAAAGCTCCAGTTCCCTGCAGCAGACGGAAATTTGTGCACTGCTTGCATATCATTGGGTCTGGTCGATCCAAATTTTTTTCATAGGTGTTGTTATGATAGAATCACAGCTTAATTAATTCCTGCATTGTAGTATTATTTTTGTGCTCTATTCATCAGTGATACATATACAGTCCAAACAAAAGTCAAGGTGATAAATAAGTATTAACAAGATTGTTTTATCTGCAGTAGAGCTGTGAGTGGACAAAAAGATAATTAATATTCTTACTCATAATCCACTGCTGTATGGTCATACAGCATTCTCTATACACACTATCGATACAGTGGAGGTTACCCCGTAGACCCACTCTTTGAATGCTAGTTTTATGAATATCAGTGTTTTACTTGAGCACGTATCTCAGGATGCCCTTTGAATTATACCAGATAACAGTTGTGTTTGTGCCTGCTCTGTTTCATGCTTGGTGTTGTGTGGCATAATCATTTAATGCTGCAGGCGTTGTTCAGCACTGCGTCGAAGAAGTAAAGCAGGATACTCACTGCTGCTCTGCCCATGTAGGTGCCAGGAGGATGGGAACAGCAGGAAGGCACACAGCCAGAGGGGCTTGTCTTGCTCTCCACTGTGCTGGGAAGCGGCTGTGTCGTAATGCAGAAGTGCTACACCAGCACAGCTCTGTGACTTTGGCACACACCTTGCTAGGGTGCTACAGCAAGCCAGAAAAATGACAGATGGATTGGACAGATGAGCACAGGCTTGGAGGGATAGATGGATTGATGATTGTAACTGCTTCAGGGGACGAAAGGGTAATTTTCTCTCTATCTCTCTCTCTTTGCTCTTTTTCCCTCTTGCTTCCACTATCTGTTTCTCTCTCTGTTGCTCTGCCAAGACTTGGCACTGCTAACAGCCTGGAGCTGAGGTACAGTGTGGCTGGAGCCCAACCTGCCACTCGGCACCAGATAAACACAAGATTCCACCAGTTTGTGAAATTGTGTGTACATTTCTCAATTATGTTGGATAAAGAGAAAGGCGAATACACAGCCCAACTAACATACAAATGTGTAGATTTAATACATCTGCAACACAATGTCAAGCATAAAACAGAGCACCCTTAAACACAGTAATAGCTGATGTGCTTTGGGCTTGTATTTTGTGCAGTGCCTGATGTATTCGCCCACATAATGCTGGTATCCAATCCTGTAGTAATTCTGTGGTCATACCAGTCAGGTGTATTTATTTTTCGAATGTTTGTGAAATGGAGCCCGCAGTGTGTGTGCAGTGAGACTGTTAGCCAACATCACTCCCCTTGTCTTTACAAACAGGGTTTCCTGTCCATAGTTCTTGTAAGTCCAGTGTCATTTGTTTCTTTTTTACAAATTAATAATCGTCGAAGTAAAACCTAAAATGTTCAGATCGGTTCATTCAGTGAAGGTTCTCTTGCAGAGGGCTGATTGAATGCTGGAGTCCAGACCAGGCCAGTCCAATGCTGGTCACAGAGGCTGGACTGTTGATTGATTATTTAAGTCTTTTTAAAATAGCAACATCTAAACAGCTGGGAACAGTTTGTGAACTTGTTCAATTAAGCTGATAATGATCTGATTTAGATCATTAAACCTATTAATTCCTGAGTTGAAATGGGATCTTGCTTACCCACATGCCCTCCAGGATATTTCTAGTCAGGGCTTGAAAAGAGAGGTGCCTGAGGCTGCTGCTCTCTCCCGGACCTTGGCTCTCACAGAGTGTTGGGTGGTGAGACGGTTCGTAGGAGGAGGGTGGGAAGAAACTGAAGGCCTTGTTCCTGCTGACAAGTCAAATTGGAAAGTGTAACAGTACATCAGGCAAGACTGGGAAAAAAAGAAGAGTTTAGTCCAGGAATTTCAAATCCACACATTTGCTGTTTCTTATTTCAGCTGAGCTCTCAGTTACACTTTTGAACTCTATATTGACTTAATAAGGGGTTTTCAGTTCTTAAACACATTGCATCTTGTCTTTAAGGTGTTATATTCATAAGTAAAATAAAATTCCAAGCTTTTGGGTAGGAAAAAAAAAGCAAATATTCCAATCAAGCACCTCTTTAGTTCAATTAAGGCTTCAATTAGGTAATTAAGCTGGACTGAAATGAGAAGCAGGACATTGTGACTTCTTGTTTTTGTTCCAACCTCAGCAGTCAATTAAACATTAACCTAATTAAATTCTTAAATTAGACACATATAGGATTTTAGTTAAAGTTTCCTACAATTGATTGCACAAGACAATCACTTCATTAAAGGTGCGGTTATATATAAATTACCTCAGAGCGTGGTTACCAGTGTTACAATTCTGCAGATAATTGATTATACCATCTAAGTGACAACTTGGGTGGAACAGAAGCCAGAAGATACCAGGGCCTCCATGACTCTATAGCTGTCTCTGCTGCAGGCGTGAGAGCTGTCTCTATAGCTGTTTCTGCTGCAGGTGTGTGAGCTGTTTCTATAGTTGTCAATGCTGTGGATGTGTGAGCTGTTTCTATAGATGTCTCTGCTGTGGGCGTGAGAGCTGTCTCAATAGTTGTCTCTGCTGTGGATGAGTGAGCTGTCTCTATAGCTGTGTCTTCTACGGATGTGCAAAGGGTTTAGACAGCTGGTCTTGAGATATTTTGAGCTTTAGGAAATCTTGGCAGGTGAAACTGTAGGTCTTGGATGCACAGCTGAGGCCAGGAAGGCTGACAAGGGTGGCTGAGAATTTAATGAGACACACCTGTAGTGTGTTTAAAGTGAAGACAGTGATGAGGTCTTGCTTACTGGTGGAGAGCGGTGGTGCTGCTACTGATAAGATTTCATTTGACAGAAAAGCTGAAGTAGCATTGGTTTCAATACCAAGAGGTTTGACTTTAGTCTTGAGGCCTCAATGGTGATGGTTAGACCAACAACCCCCCCTTCTCACTGAGCTGCAATGGACACTGTTGTTCGAGCTCTGCAAATGGAGTGGGAGTTGGTCAGTTTATGGTCTGAAACATATAATGGGTTGACTGCAACGTACCTGTGACTTATCCATGGATTGAAAATATAGTGAACTAGTGTGGATCGCATTATATCTAACCTTGGGAATTTTCTAGGTGATTTGAAGTGGGTATAAATGATGTGGACTAACCTACTTTTCTAGATAAAGAGTAAAAAGATTGTAAATTTGAATTTTCTATTCCTCTATTCGTTTATTCTTAGCCTGCGCATAGATTTATATTTTTTCATCATCGATAGTGCAAGAGTGAAAGACCTTTCTGTGTGGGTTCCTCTCTCGATTTATTCTCTTCACCCTTTGACTTGGTTTGAGGCACAAACATAACTGATTCTCCATTAACTGTCTAACACTGCATCAAACTCTGTGAAGATCAAAGACATTTAAAGAAATTAGCACAAGAGGTTCCTGTCTGTTAAATCTTGTATTTTAATTCAGTGGAGAAAATGCTCATGCTGTCCCTTCTTGTCCTTACAGGCTACACACAGGTGTTTGATTGTTACTTCCATGCTATGAACAGAGACAGCACAATGTGTAGAACTGTCTCTGTAACCTCTTCTGTTGGAAAGAAAACAATAAACTGGAACCTCAATCTCCGAAATGCTTTTTCAGGTCTACGGAATCTATTCTTAAAATGCTACAGTACTTCTTTAATAACCTGAATGGCATTTTAATACAATAGGACTAATTTCTCTAAAACAATGAAAAAGGTTATTCGGATTGCAGACCAATACACACAGGCACTCAGGTGAATCTCATGTTCTTGCTCTGCTGTCATTGGAAGACAATACACTCATGTCAGAGCAGATGTGAAACCACAGGGGAGACAGAATTCAACTCTGGATGCTAAAGACCTCTAAATATTAGATTGTTAATATGTTACTGTTGTGGTTTTAAAATAATTTTCCCTCTCTTATGTAACTGATTCTGCATTGAAGGAGTAACTGTGTGGAATAGTCTGTAGCTGCAGAATCAAATAATTCTTAAATTTAAACCAGAAGAAGGCTCCACAGCTGAAACATTGTGTTTTCTTTTTTGCTCTTTTCAGCATGGAATAAACCTTTACTTGGAGGTATGCTATGCATGCTGACCCAACTACCCACCTGAACTACTTCATTCTTAAACTTATCGCTTTTACCTTACCATGCATTTCTTTACATTTCCAAATCTGAAAGCCTGTATAAGCCATTTCACGTAAAAACCTTAGGTGTCTCTTCTGTGGGGTGAGAGCTGTCTCTATAGCTGTCTCTGAGCTCTGTGACGTTGGCCCCCCTACAAACAGCACAAACAATGAAACTCACCTCATTTGTTTGTGCTGCATTTGTGCCAGTTTGTGCTGTTGAAAGTAGTGTTTGGGCTACTTTTATTTCTGAGATATAGCGCATTTTTTGGGGGTTGTGACATCACTCAGCCCTGCTACAACGTCACAGGGCAACCGAACTGGTCTCATTCGTAAGTGCTATGCTTCTGCCGGTTTGTGCTGTTGAAAGTAGCTTCCCAGTTGCAGTAGATATAGATGTCTCTGCTGTAGATGTGTGATCATTTTGAATTAGTCTTATGCACCACAGTATTAAGTTAGTCCACGTGAAATGCATTCAGGATCTTTCGTTTAGCAGATTTACTGTGGTGCTTCTCTTGGTTTCGCAGGTGTCTGCAGCTGAAGCCAGTGGACTAAACAGGTTCAATCGCCAGTGTGATTCACTGCGACTTGACCCATTGTTCAGTGATACACTGCCTTTCTCTGAGACTCTGCCTTGTGAGGGCAAGAGGACACCAGGTTTCATCCACTGAGATGCTACAGTGGCACAGAGAATTAGAAATCCAGTCCATATTGTTTCAAGAATAGAAAAGCTTTAAAAAGCTTCTGCACAGATGAAGATGTGAAGTTGCTTGATGATTTGCATGTACAGGGTGTTTGTAAAACTAATTGGCCTATTCAAACAATTATATCTTGTAAACTAAACTGTGCACTGTGGCACAACACAATTAGTTAAATTTACAAATGGGACCACAGGGAACATGTTCAAGCCAACTATTGTCTGTTTCATAATCCAAACCACTTGTGCCCAAAGAGGGAAAAACCTGAGGTGGATTGGCTGTGCAGTGGGAGTCAGAGAGTAGTGCCAGTGGGGGGGGTCATCGGAGGAGGGAGGTTGAACGTCTCATTCTGTACCTGTTCTTCCAAGATCTAATTGCATCATTGATCTGAGATCATGCAAACATGTGCAACTGCCCTGTTCCATCCTGACTCTGGATTCAATCCTGTGATTCTGTGGCTCCAGTGGGCTGCAAAGTCTCATTCTCTATTCTCCTCCGAGTCCTTCCAGCAGTGTAGCACACTTTGGAAGCCAAAGAAATCCCAGACTTGCAAAGACCAGATTTATGGTCTTACCAAACATGCTGCCAGCATTTGTTGATACTTAATTTTCTTCATCTCAATCTCCTCTTTCATCTTTTTGTGGAGTCTGAAGAAAAGACCCAATGTGCCAGTGATGTTGCTATTTACTTTCTTGTGAAATGCAACACTTTTTGCAAGATGACTGAGCCTGTATTTGGCATCACAGCCCTGCTGCTGCTTGCTTGAGCCCCTATACAGGCTGGAGACAGAGGAGAGAGGAGCTGCCTGGGCTTTCAGTGAAGAGCTGAGCCTTTCAGAGCTGTAGGACGTGTACCGCCTCTATCTTGCTCTGTTTTCAATCACACTCGTTCCCGTTTCCACACAAGAGTACTGTACTGCCAAAGTTCTACAAATACCTTAAAGACCTACAAAAACATTTATCTTGCCTTCCTTCTTCCTCGCAGTCCCAATTTTCTTATCTCTTTCTCTCTTTTACTTTATCTGTCTCTCACTCTTTCCCCTTTTTCTTTCCCTTCCCTGGCCTTTTTCTTTGCCTTCCACTGTCTCTCTCCTCTGCCACCCTCCCCTTCATGATTCTGTGCCTTGCAGTTAGACGGGATCAGAGAGAGAGCTCTGGGGAGTGATACTCACAACTCTGCTGCTTAATCAAACTCAGACTCCCTCCATTCATAATGTTCAGCACAGGAACACAGTGCACAGGTGCAGTACAGGATAATTCATATGACTCTTTCTCTCTCTCGCCAACTCTCTTATCTCTTCCACAATTTCAGCAGAAAGGATAGGAGAGGACTGTCATGTTGTGCAGAACACAGCCCCTGTTTCCATGTATTTAGAGACTCTCCTCTGTTTCATTCCCTCCTGCTCTCCATCCCCTTATCCCCTCTCTTTTCTGCACTTTCTTCCTCTCTCTGCTTAGAAGGACATAATGAGTTTATACTATAGAATTGGTTAAATCTTTTTTTCTCCCTCTCTCCCAGATTCAAAGGCTTTATTGACGTGACAGAATTGCCTAAGCTTTTGCCAAAGGACTGAAATAACAGACATCAACACAAAGTCATTATCAGCACAAGTCAGAGCCTCCTCCTTCCCTGCTTCTCTCTCCTTCTCCTAAAACGATGCAATGACTTCATAGATTTGGCTTGGTCGCTCTTGGTCTCGTAATTATGAATCAGACGCTCAGAGTAATTGTGAATTAGATGGCCTAGATTTGCTCTTGCATCAGCCCCAGTGAGACCCCGCTTCCAGAGCCCCGAGGGGCAGAAAGGCAGTACACACTGTGAATTGGGGCACAGCTTCCAGGCAACAGACAGGCCTGCACTGCAGGTGCCCAGTGTATATTAGATTCCTGTTTAATGCACAAAAATGTACAGGTGCAATAGCCTGTAATAATGCATTTATAGAATTTCAACTCTAAGAACTGTTAGTGACCTAATCACGCAGGAACAAACACCTGCCCTTTCACGCCTCTGACTGACCAACATTCTGCGCAGCGCTGCTCCTCTGTGTCTTCTCTCGGCCCTCCCTTTCTCTCTGCTCCTCGCTCCTTCTTTATTGTCTAGTTTTGCCTTTCTTTCTCACACTCCTGTCCTGTTCCCCTTTCTCTCTGCTCCTCTCTCAGTCTGCAGTTTTCCTTATTCTTTCTCCCTTCATTCCTCCTTTTTCCTCCTTGTTCCCTTTCACTTCTGCGCTTGGGGAAATGATTTCTCAGCGGTTTCAGTGTTAGAGCTCGAAACCCTGGATTATTAATCAGTTCACAGTCAAGGGATTTTTTATTATTCTTATGTTTGCAACAACTGTGACCTGTATGTTTTTTTTTTCTGTCTATTGTTTTAACTGTGTCAGGTCATTAATCCAACTCATTTGGTCTCAGTCTGCACAGGTGCACATTGCAATCAATGATGCCACCTGGGTTTTGTTTTTGGGGAGGAAGGGGGAGGTAGGTGGGAGAGTTTTTTTGTAGGTTAGTGAGATAATACAAAAGTTTTTGTAAGCAAAAATAAATCTGACTTCAAGACTATAGTCAACACAGCATTGCTAACTTATTTAAAACTGAAGACCGCTTTCACAACAGAATTGCTAATATTGTGCAGAAAGTAAGCTTGTCTAAACACAGTGGAGAAGAATTGAAAAAGACAGGTGGCTATCTCACAGGTTTAGGAACAGGGCAGGTAGGTGAGCAGCTGCCTTATTTAAATGTTCTTTGAGGGTTAATGTTGAAGATAATCTTTATTTCTCGTGTCCCAACATGTAAGCATGACTTGGGGGCAGAGTACACAAAGTACATAAAACTGCTTAGGAGGAAGGGGGAAGAGGTCTTTAAACCCAAATCACAGCTCTCTGTTGCTTTTCTTTCTTGCGCACTCATCATATTCCTGGCAATCAATGTCCAGTTAGACTGTTCTGCATGTCTCTATATGAAATTCTACAAATACATAAAAACACACATTGCAGTACTGCTGGTTTGAAGCTCATTTTGGGCTGTTTTTAATGTGACTGCATAACCACATGACACATGATATAAAATAAATGCTGTGCCAATTGAAGATGTTCATAGAGAAGAGTGAGAAAGAGAGAGGAGGGCAGAGAGAGGAGGCTAGAGGGAGAGATAGCAGGAGTGATAAAGTGAAAGAGGGCAGAAATGCCACTATGATTATTTAAGCTTTAGCTGTTTCATTATCATGGCTCTCCTCATTTGGGCCAAGTGCCAGTGCTGCCACTGCTTTAATTAAAAAGAATTAATTTAGTATGAAATTAAAACTTGATTGATTTTCACAGTTCAGCACTTAGAAAGACCCCATCATCACTACTTCCCTGTGGGATTTATCCTCAGGAGGTTGCTGCCCTCACAGGCCAAGAGTCTCTGCCTGATGTTCCACTGTACCTAAGGAGTTCGGCACGGGAGTGCCAGTACTACCAATCTCCTGCAAAGAACCAATGTTCTCTGCATATGTCTACTGCATGGCTACCTAGCTATTAGTTATCTGCTCCTTAAATAATTTATTTTCATATCCTGTGTTGTATTTAGAGGTTTCTGAATGCTGGAAGCTTGTTTTGGAATTATTTCTATAACATGCAATCTTGTCTGTCTCACCAACTGTATCTTAAATGGTGTCACTCTTGAGAGTGACTGAAGCCCATCACTTATTTTATACCTTTTGTTGTCTGTTAGTGGGAATCAGGTAAGACTTTGCACCAGAGCCACATCTGTTGTCTGTTAGTGTGCATCTTTGGAAGATCTGAGATCTGAAGATCATCTTCTCAAGGGTGCGAGCTCAGAGGGGAGCTGTGGGAGAGTTAATGTGAAGGCAGACCTACAGGAAGAATAATCAAACCATACTGTACATATAAGATAGGAAATGGTGAGCTTCAAGCAGATACTTATGAAAATAATTGAGGTGAACTTGTAGATAGTATTCTAAACAATGTCTTACACAGGCTGTATTGCCCATTTTAATATAGCATGCCTTCATTTAGACTACAGATAGACCTTATTCAAGTACTTGAAAATCCTCAATGGTTTCAACAAAGTCAACCCAACAGCAGAAGGTCACAATGGAAATCTAACTGTAATTAGATCTGAGAACAGGGAGCACCCAACAAAATGAGTAAGGTCATATGAAAGAGCATTGCTTGTTTGCAGCCTTTTCTTACTGTATATCTTTATTTATAACTCTGAGAGTCTGTATACCCAGCAATGTTGTTGAAACGGATTTCCCTAATTTCCTCCAAGGAACGGCTCAGTAAGATCCTTGATCATCAGAAGAGCTGAAAAGCCTCAGGTTTGTAACCTTCCTTATGATGCCCTGGACTATCCAGATTGAGGTTCTTCTGGTTTTGTATAGATCTGATGAAGGCAGTGAAGTTGATGATTTACTGAAGAACCCATAGTAATTTGTCTTAATTAGCCTCTCTCTGGCCGTCAGTTGAGATGAAGGCAGGCATATGATTATTACTGGGGGTCACAAAGCTCGTTAATGAACTGCTTTGGTTTAACTAGGGAGTTAATTAGGATCTGGGTGTGTTGAGAAGTGGGGAAAGGAGCCCCTTAGAACTGAGCAGCACATTTTATGCATTGACTGTAATGGCTCAGATTCTGAAAGCATGCACAGAAGAGGGCCTGAGAGACATATTCTTCTTTCCTAGTTTTTATGAAAGTTTGTCACCCCAGAACCAACAACTCTTCAGTAATGCACTACAACACGCAGAGGAGGAGGTGAGGGAGTGATCTGACAAGTCAAATTAGAGTACATAATTGAACTGCTTCTTCAATTTTGGGAGAGGTTAACACAATACATTAGTTTTATTAAATAGAAGTATCTCTGTGTCTTCAGAGAAAATACATATTTAATATGAGAGTTCCTGAAGCTGAAGCATCAGGCTACACACACCATGCCAGTTCGGCATTTGTAGTGACAGGAGAGACCGGGCTGCTATCACACTTAGACATCACTGTCTGTAGTACATTATTAAAGAGGACACAGTTATCCTTTTGGGGAAATGTTTCACTTTAAAACCTTTCATGAATTATACAGGTTTTTAGATGCATTTAATTAAGACATTTTGTATGTAAATCATATAAATATTTTTCACTATGACCATTATTATATAGTCTCTGTGGTGCATTGAATGTGTGTAAAGAGTATAAAGAAATTGAGTCACATTCCAAGACGAAATGTAATACTCTTTATAAAGATGCACTTGAATACGGGCTCCAGCCAAAAACGGCTCCATGCACAACTGCCCTGTCTCACTCACATTGAAAGCACAGGAGCTGGTGGCACCTTATTTGTCCACTTTTTAGCATTTACGTTTGTCAGACACACGACACAAACATATGGAAGAGACAAGGGAGGATGCAGCAGGACAGGCACATCTACACAATATAGTAGCAAATTACTGTATTTGCATGTATTGTAACTACTTTTAGTAAAATGTATAGTTCCCACAGTTCTTAGGAACCAGTCTATTTCCATGCCATCCAGTGATCTGCAATGCTGTATCCACAAGGCCACGAGCAGGTGCAGGGTCTGGCTGCAGTGTCAGTGGACAGCGTGGATACTTACTGTTCCAGAAGGGCTGCAGTTCTGGTCTCTGTTGCAGCCTCTCTTTGCATAGTCTCCACACTTTTGAAAGGCAGGGTATGTCCTTCGTGATCTTGGTATCCATTGTAAAAGATTTATGTATGCACTCAAGTAAATGGAAGGATGAATAACTCCGATCTTTGATTCCAGGGTGGTGATGCTGAAAGTGAGTGTGTTAATGTGGAGAGTGTGCCATTAGTGACTTGCTGGCTCTCTGAACACATTGCAGCTCAAAGTCAAACACACACTTGTTGCGTATAGGGAGTGTGAACAGCCTTATATAGGATTCTGACTCAGCCCTTAAGTAAAATGTAAAACCTGCATCTATGCAGTGTGTCCGCAGTTCTGCTGCTGTATCATTCTCATGCATGCATTACTGTGTCATGGTTTCCCATGAACTTTACCAAACCTGATTACATTGTGCTGCACTTTGACAACTGCAACCATTTCTAAAGGTGGTCCTGGAAAGCCACCTTCTGCTGTTCTGTTCTACTGAGCTCAGTGTGACTTAATTGGACTAGTTTTCTGGTGAACTGGTACAAGATCATCCCAAAAAAGCTTGTATGCACGTATTGAATGAATAGATCTCTAAGTTCTTTGGTCTATGAAGAAAACAACTAGCATTGCAAATAAAATCTGCCTTTAGTTTTTAGGCTGCTTGGATCAGCTTGTAAACAAGTAATTAAACTGTCAAAGTAAACCATGTAGTTTTATAGCTTGGAACCGGGCAGAGCAGAGAAGCTAAGTGTGAGATTTCTACAGGCTCTGCTTGAGCTCCACTCCATGGTCAGCAAGTTTATTCCCATGTCAGTGGGATTTAAAGTGGTTTCTGAAAGATCAGGATCATTATTTTTATTTTTCATATATATTCCAGCTGTTGTGAAGGGAAAAGTAGACATCTGATTACCCCAAGCTGTGGCATGGTAGGTAGAGTGCCAGTCAGAGCAGGGTTGGCATTAGCAGGCTGGCCATACTTCCGGGGTCGCTGCTCCCCCCATCCCCCCCTGCCAGAGGAGAGTGAACAGATTAAAACGGAACTGGAACGCTATTTTAGAAAGAATCGGCAGTGATGAGTGCATTTCAAACCACAATAAAAGCAAAAAGTATCTTGTAAAACCTCCAATTTACATTAAGAAATAGATGAAATTTCCAGGTATGTTCAACGCCATATTCTGCTATTCAGAACGAGGCAACAAAACCTGTGACGTGTGGCCCCATGACATTGTAAAGAAGCAGGCTTGTGAACACATCTCTTTAAATCCAATATAAACATTGCTCTCGTCTTCAAGACAGTTGTGCCGATAACTTACTTGTTAACTACATACAGATCATGTTGGAAACTTTTTGCGGTGAAATATCTGCCGCACAACCTGCACTTATTCTCTTATACATTGAATTACATTTGTCAAACAGGACTAGTGAGCAGGAAAGGCTGCATTATGTCACAATGTGTGGGAACTCCCGCTCCCGCCCGTGGTGAGACCAGGGTTTTGTGACAGCATGGCGACTTACAGTACTTCCACAAAATTAATGATTTTGTGCTTAATTCGAAAGTCGTATAATTCTTTCTATACTGTCAAGGAATTTATTTTGTGACCGAGATTTATTAACCAGTCTGAGAAATTTGGACTGCAGCTCCAATCTAATTCTGTCCTCTCAGGAGTTTCCTGGACAGAAATCTGATGATATATTCAAGGACAAGAGTTTTGGTGTTGAGGAATCACTACCTGAGCTTGAGAAAATGTAAGAAGAAGGAAGTGGTGACAGAAATTAAATGAATACAATTAGTACTCAAACACAGCACTGGAAAAATGAAATCAGAGTTTGAAAAAATAAAAAAAATCTTCCTTGGAGCAAGACCCTTTGACAGCTGTCCTTTTTAAATATTTAAAGTGAGCGATGCCATTGTCCCTGTCCCTGTCTCAAGAGGCTGGATATGGGTGTGTGTGTCTACACCAGGACAGGGAATGAGCTGACAGAACTTCAAAGTGTACACTGCGGGTGTCCCAGTAACCATGGCGATTGGAACTTTGACTGCCTGTCAGTCACAGTCTTCAAAGGTGTCCAAGGAGATCGAGCTGCATGCTGGTCAGCGACAGTGGCAGAGGGGAAGAGAGAGAATGAGGGACAGAGGACTTAATTCAGTGATAATGGGATTGTACATTAATGAGGTGAAGAGCCACATTCCGGTCGATGGTAAACAATGAACTTTTTTGTTGTACACTTCATCACAGGTTAACAGCAGAATCCCTTTGAGATCAATTTGAGCAAATTCGGGTCTACTTAACTCACTGGCTGCCATACCTGGTGTTTGTGGTATTCATCCTAAATACCAAAACTTCATAGTTAATAAACCGTGGAAGAACCATGATGGTACGTTTGAATGAATGTGTTTGAAGAGAAAACAATAGCTGAGCAAAATTTGTTTTCAAATTGATACACTGTTCGCATAAGCACATGGTTTAGTTTTCCTATCGCAAACTGTCTTGTTTACCATATTAATAGTCTGACTATCACTGTATTTCATTTACATAACCTTTTTATCAAAAGCAACTAACATTTGCACTACTAGGCTATGGTCAAATGCCTATCTTTGTACAGATTTGTAACCACTCCTCCACACTGATACCTAACAAGCACTTAGGTTAAGGTTTTACAACTAAAAGGCAGACTCATTTACAAACCACAGGTGTGCTTGAGCATGTAGTTTCAAAACCTGCATCAGTTTCTCCTCTCATTTTCTCAGTTCTTCCATCTCCCTCTCCCCCTTTACATGCCTCCCTCTTTGTCTCTCCCCTCTCTATTTTACTCTCTCCCTCTCTTTATCACCCCCCCATCAGCCCCCCCACCCCAGCCAGAATGCTGATAACAGAATGCAGTAAAGATGGAGGGAGGGACAGCTGTGCTGGCTGTGTGGAATAACCTTGGTCTCTCCTCACAATGACAACCCCCTGGTGATGCACATCAAATACCTCTTTAAAAATTCATGTCCTCTAATTATTTTGCATTTTCCGCCAAAATTTCCCTCTCTCTGCTCCCACTTCCTTTATCCCAGCACTCCGTCATTCAGTTTCAGACTTCCCGCTAGCCCTGACTGATGTGCAGGAACCTGTGTCTGCACGCCTACGTGCTCTTAGCCTGTCTGTGTGTATAATTTATGATTTTCTTTTTGCTTATACGAGTAATAATGGCCTTTTTGGAGCAAAGGAATAAAATTGTACACAATACTGTCTAAAATCTTACTTCATTACTGTATGGTATTACAGCTTATCTGTACTTAAACTGTACACTTTCTCAAGCTGTATCTTATCATTTCTTCAGTGAAGTAATGTGAAGATTATTTGGAATAAAAATGTGAACTCAGGTCAAGCGCCACACTTAGCATGCCCAGATTCAATCAAACCAATTGACTATGATAATGAAATGATCAAATTGAATTTGATGTATTTTTTTTAGATTTACGTTTTACTTAAGTCCACTCTGTTATTGTCTTGTAAAGTAGTTCTGAGTTGGGGTCATATTCAAATGGCCATTCTGCTATAATTCTTATACTTCAGGAAGAACACACAAGGCTGAATCAGGGATCTCGAGAGCACAGATAGTAGTATGGGGCTCTGGGAACACAAGATACATCAAACACAAAGACTTCAATGATTATCAGGAAAGACAAACACCGTTATTTGTCACTGACTATACCATTACCTCGACTATTGATATCAATTAGAAAGATCAGTGGTTCAAGTATAGATCCCTGCTTTACTCCACTAATTATGACACCCTGATTTGAGTATTCAATCTTATTTGTTGGCTCTCTCTGTGAGTGACTCTCCTGCAGAGATACCCATGGTAATGCTTCTGCACAGTTCACTGGTCACTCCCACATTCTGTATAAATAAGAGACTTCCTGACACTATCCAGGTTAAAGTTAATCATGACAGCCTCTACACAATTAGCCCTTGTGGACGTTTCTTTAAAAATACTTCTCAGTCTCACTTGTACTATCAGCACTGTATCTGCTTTGGAAATCAGGAAGGAGACTGGCAGTCCAATGAGAGAGAGCGCAATAATGAGACAGGCCTCTTGTGGTGCTCAACTCCAGCTGTCCAGCGTGTGGAGTTACCTATGCTATCTGTTAATTCATCCCAAGGGATAAAGAGGAAGTGGGAGGGAGGAAGGAAGGAGAAAAGTAGTTTGGCTGCTGGGAGCAGGAATAGGCATGTGCTTAGCAACAGCTCTCTCTGAGGGAAGTGTCCTGGGACATCCTGCTCCAGATAGGAGGCTGGTGCCAGTGTGTTCACAGGCCTTCAGGGAAACTTGTTTGCCTGTAAGAGTTAATTACAGTAGGTTGATTCTATCTCTCAATCTTCCTCAGCTTCCTTCTCCTGCAGAACACATCCAATGGTACAGAAGTGGTATATCTACAGAGATACCCAAGGTGTTGGGCACACATAATCCTGCAAGATTTTACATGTGAGGGTGAATATTAAATGAAAATTTAATCAAAGTAAATGACAGAGAAAAGCACAAAGCTTTTCAGATATGCAGACGTTGCATGGGGTTTGTACAGCATGCTTTGCTGCATAGGATCAATATTATGGAGACCAAATTCTGTCAAAACTTCCCTTGGCCAAATGGTCAGTCTGGGTGGGTCCGTATATGTCTGTCTATGGACAGTTCACTGGCCAGTGATTCTTTCAGCAAGGCCATCAGGCACTGAGAGAGGGAATAAAAAGACTTCTAAATGTCACACAGCTTCACTGCTGACTGTGACAGAATAATTGGAGAGGCAAATGTCCTGTTAGATCTGAGTACACAGACAGACTCTAAGGTGAGAATGAATAGATTTTCTTTGTCATTCCCAGACGGTATTGCTATTAATTAGCTTTAAAGGTTGTTTCACACATCTTGCTGGGAGGGGGAACTCTGTTGTCACTTTTGCATAGAGTGCTTTCAAAGCTGTGTAGCACATCACATCTCTGAAGGACTACCCTGTGCAGCCTAAAATTCATACTGAATACAATAAAATGAGGTGGCTATTACCGCCCAGTCAAGAGCTACTTAAGTTTAAAACATAGGGACCAACTGCTGCTCTCTTTCTCTCTTTTATTTCTTTGCTATTTTCTCTTCAAAGACATTGTGCTCGGGGCTGTGGGCTGTGTGCTGGGGCTGGTGGTCAGACCAGGTTTGATGTGGTCTGATCCTGCCGGTTCACAGTACTGTTGTGGTCTATCAGGGTCCAGCAGGTCATACACTCTGTCAGCTGACAATATCCCATTGTGCCACACAAAATTGCTGTTTGCTAATAATTCTTTTGACACAAAGAGGTTGGTTGATTCTATAGGTAAACAACCATCCTACTCAAAGCCATTGTTTTCTTTAAGAGTCTGTTTTCAATTCAGATTATTTTTGCAATACATTTATTTTTCTTGGTCTTTATTCTAAAAGTGTTCTGTTCTTAACTATATCTGCTAATGTAGAGACCATCTGCTCCTAATTCAGTGTGCCACAAAAATAATTAGAATGCTGTAAATAGAGAAGTTGCTCAAGACAAAGCCATTCCTGATGCTGTTTGGTGCTTGGTGTTTTGCACAGTGTCCAGGATTGTTCACTCTTGTTTCAGGCTCTATTTGTCAAGAGGCAGACGTCCCTGAATACAGAGCAAACACACAGGATGTGCACATTCTGTATTAGGAGATCAGTATGTTCTGATGGCTGCTCCTGCTCCTCATGGCTCTGCCTGTGTCTTTTCAATCCTTATAGTTATCAACCCGCTTACTATTTTTCTTGCACTGTCCCCCTGATGCTCACGCCCTGTCCAGGCAGTTGGTAGTCTGATGCTCTCAGTCCCGGTGCTCAACTGTAGCAACCTTGGCAGCTCTGGTTGAATGGCAGCGAGTCCTCCAGCTCTTCTTGTTGCCTGGAACAACCGGTTCTCTGCACAGGAGAAGAGACAAGAGTGACAAGGAGTGAGAAGCAGCTACCTGTCTGCCAAAATGTCCTCTGGTTGAGGGTCCTGTGGGTGAATAATAATTAATAACTGCTTACAATTATATAGCGCTTTTCTGGACATTTCACTCAAAGCACTTTACAGGTAAGGGGGATCCCCTCCACCCCCACCAGTGTGCAGCCCCACCTGGATGATGCTCCAGTCTGCTCCCCACACACCAGCTCTCAGTGGGGGGGAGAGCAGAGTGATGAAGCCAGTTCAGAGAGGGGGGTTATTAGGAGGCCATGGCTGGTAAAGGCCAGGGGGGAAATTTGACCAGGACACTACGGTAACACTCCTACTCTTTTTAAAAAAAACGTCTTGGGATTTTTAATGACTACAGAGTGTCACGAACAGTTCTTTCCGGGCCCTATGCGGACGACACGATCCGGAATGTGAGGATACAATTGGGAAAATAGTCATGCAGGAGAAGGGTCAGGAGACAGGAGGCGTGTCCGAGGAGTGCAGGTGTCCGGGGGGAGTGAATCCAGGGCGAACAATCCAAGGGTAAATCCAGAGGGGGAATCCAAGACGGGAGGTTTAGTCCAAGACCAGGGGATCCATCCGAAGTTAAAACCAGAACCGGGTCGGGACCGGCGGGGCAGGGAATCAGGAACAGGAAACTAAAACCATAACGGAGTCAGACGCGGCAGGACCCCGGGCTCTCACGATGCGGAAATCAACGAGAAGCCTCGGGCAAACGCCTGCGTCTGGCTTTAAAGGTGGAACTAAAGAGGGGCTGGAATAAGGAACAGGTGTGGGGAGTGGGACAGAATGAGGAAGGGCTGGAGCGCCCTTAAGAGGAGGAGTAACGATCGTGACACAGAGAGTCAGGACCTTGGTTTTAAGTCTCATCTGAAATGACCATCATCTTTTGAAGGTGGCAGAAGGGAGTTTCCCAGGAGTCTCCAATCCTGGTACTGACCAGGCTCACACCTGCTGGGCTCCAGTGGGCTGTCAGCTGGGAGTTGCTGGGTGATATGGCTGCTGGTATATGAACCCTCATAGGCAACCACAGTGACAATCCAAAAGCGAAAACATTTAAAGGCTGGTTTGTTGTTGCAGTTATTATGATATTCTGAAGAAAATAATTGTGTGTAAAAGCACTGCACTGATTCTGACTTGCAGTAAAGTGTTACTGGAAACTGAGTGGGAAAGTAACTGCAGAGGAGTCAGTGGAGAATTACATAACACTGAGGGGGGGGAGAGACAGGGAGGGGGAGTCATGAAGTGGGCAGGACTGAAAGTTAAAGGGAGAAGGAAAGGGAGAGAGGGAGATAAGGAGAGAGGGAGAAGGAGAGAGTGGGAGGGTTAGGGGGTGAAAAAGACAGCAGGGTGGCAGGCTAGTGGGTGGCGAGTGAAGTACAGTGCTGACCCCTCTGTGGTCCTGGCCTCTAGCACACAGTGCACATATTTATATTACTGGCTCTGGTGATTTTTGTGGTTTTTGTTCGTTCTTCTCATCCTGATTCTCCGCTGTTGCTTTACTCTGGATTGTATTTGAAATCTCAAATGTCAGGTTCATCTATTCAGCACTGCTGTACGTATTACATATTACTAACCTAGGCAGCAGTGTGCTGTATTCATCACACTGTACAACCCCATTTTATTGTTCAAACATCGAGTTTCTGTTGTCCTTTACATCTCTATACCATTACTTTACCACAGCTTTACTGTGCTTTCCTACACTTCATTATTAATTTACCACAGTGCACTTCTACAAGGGTGCTTTAGTGTTGTAATGGAGTGTAGTGTGTTGCTATGACAATGTGTGGGATTGTGTGCAGTAGTATTGTACTGTTTGTATGATATGTTGGCTATTATCCATGCTAAAGAACAGCGGCAGGTACTTGCAGTTCCTTTTTAATGTTGATCATTTAAATTTTTTTAAACTGTATTTATATTTAACTACTGTATATATAACCAGTTATATTTGATAAATGTGGGGTTGTTTAAATGACAAAATAAGGAGGTTATTAAAATGAAATTATCAAAGGATAAAAATCAAATCCTGAAAGCAGCTTTCTATGCAAGTAAAGAATAAAGATGAATAATTTTACCCCTAAAGTAGTGGATTACTGAACATTATGTGAAACGCTTTCTTTATGTCAACTTGATCAATCCTTCCATTTTCTAAAAGCTTCCTCCGATGCAGGGTTGTGGGGGAGCTGGAGCCTTTCCCGGAAAGTAATGGGAACAAGGCAGAGTTCACTCTAGACGGGACTCAGTCCATCGAAGGGGACAGGGACACAAACCCTCACACACTCATTTTTGGGGCCAATTTTTCCAGAAGCCGAGTAATCTGTCAGCATGTCTTTGGATTGCGGGAGGAAACCAGAGAATGCAGAAGAAGAGAGAGAACCTGCGTTCAAATAAATCAAAATGAACAATATGGTTGGGCAGCTTGTTTAACATAACCGTTGGTTAAAATAGTGCCATCTGTCCTCAGTTTTAGATGCACTTCCACATACAGTAGATTTCATTTTTGTCCTCTGGATCCAGTTTCACTGTTTATTTTAAATAAATCCAGTGGTTAAACACTTTATTAATGCCTATGAGGATTATTACTTGTATCAGATCTCTGCACAGTTCTCTCTGTTTAAGACTAAATGTGAACTAATACTAAGAAGTTGTTTTATCCTGTCAGTGTAGAAGATTTCCTTAAGCCCTGGAATGTACAGTACCTGGCTGATCTTCTCTAGACTGATTCCAGAATATTTAATGTAACATGGTGACCAAAGCTGTACACAATATTATAAAGGAGGCATACTTACTTACTGTGATTTACAGTGTATGATCATAATTTAACTTCCCTTGATTTAAATTTTGCATTCTTGACTATGTATCCTAACAATTACTTTAATTTTCAACTTCTTCTCCACCCTGTCTATAAGATAAAATTGAAGTAATAACATAAACAATCCCCTCTTTTTAATATGTAGCCTCTCAGTTTGCCATTTTAGTTCTGTATTTAAAGTTTATGTCTGTTCTATGTCAGTCCTGCCCTTGTCTACATTCAATGTCATTTTGCATGTGGTTTCCCTGTACATGTCTCACTTACACACTGGGGGCTCTGACTGGAGGAGTGGGGTGTCTCACTGACACAGTGTGGGTTCCACAGTCTCTCACAGGAGAGTGAGCACTCAATGGAGTAGTGGGAAACAGTACAGTGTGGTCACTGTGTTGTTCATGGCTTGAACTGAGATGGACCCTTATTAAAAAGGAGACCCCCTTATTAATAAAGAGCAAACACAACTTCTCCTTAAGACAGAAAATTGTATAATGATGATATATTTGTATTAATGATGTATTTTTAATGGGTGCTGACATGGGGGACGTCCGTGGCATACAGTAGCTTCAGGAAAACTGCCCAGACTCAGCAGTACCCTAGGGTTATCCAAGCCTCCATGGGCATGCCCTGGCCAGCTGTCTCTTACCTGTGGTCTGTGTGGAGCCAAACCCCAAGGTCACCGCAGTTGTTCAGGGTCATCACTGGGCACAAGAGAACTCTGCCACCGCTCCTCTTGCATGGGGCAGCCTCATCCACCTCCAGAGACACAGGAGCTGGTGACACCCAACTGGGTGAGGCTGCTGTGGCTAACAGATAGATGGATTCATAGTGCTTTTCATTCAGAAGGATGACATAGTGCTTCACACGCAGGAGCTCAGTTCTGTCTTCCACCAGTGCTGCTCCTGCTAGTGAATACATGCCAGCGATTCTGCACAGCAGGTCAGGAGGTCAGGGGGACAACTGAGAAAGTACTTCACTCTGTGGAACTAATGTTGAACTTCAAAGAGGAATTGATTTTGGATTCAGTGAATGTAAATCCACTGACTTGTCAATTGAAGACACTTCTAAAACCTTCAGGACAGGCACTCCAGGAGCAGAACTGAGACCCCTGCAATGTTCCCTCTAAGCTGTGCGCGTGTGCGTGCACATACAGGTTATGAAATAAGCGCACATAGGAAATTGAACTGCAGACAAAAAATTAAATTCCAAGAAATATGATAATAATAAAACAAACATGGTTGGCAATTGAAAAATGCTAAATGGACATGAGACTGGCCGCGAGAGGCCCAGCTTGGCTGTGTGCATCTTGACTGCTACTCGATAATCGATATCTATGCTCAGGTAGTCTCGTACCTCACTGCTCGCGCTCACTCGACACCCAGTCTCCGTGAATGGACTCGTGGAGTCGCTGTCCCGGTCTTTTGGATCTCTGTGCTTCACAATAAACAGCCTTTTCCTTTTCTGGTTTGCACAGTGTGCGTCACTGAACATTGATATCGTGGAAATGTAGACTAATTGTTTTCATTTTTTTGTTACTTAAAAGTTTGTTTTATTTAAAAAATAAAAATATTGATTCACTATGTCAAAAGAGGAGAAGAGCGTTAAGCGCAAAAGAACTGAAAGTTAAAGTGGAATAGCTTGATGAAATGGTAGAAACTGCTAATCTGAAAAGTCATAATTTGATATATGTTGTGAGAAATATTTGTTTGATTAAAAAAATGACATTATGTTTGTATTGTCGTGATTTTTTTCACTGGGAAAAAATTTGCACAACCTGCAAGTTTTGTGCACACAGGCCATTAAAAATTAGAGGGAGAATTGGACCACTGACAGTAACAATCTTACATGGGCTGGGGACTGATGCTGGAGAGGTTTGGTTTTTGCAGAAAAGGAATGGTTATTTTCTTCTGGTGGTACATTTTTCATATTTGGAATAGGTGGAACTCTAATTTTTGATTAGATAGGGATTTACTTTCCTGACAAATGCTTAACATTATGTGCAATGAAAAAATGGATCCCTTTCTCATTCCTTATTGCAGAACTACCCCCTGGCTGAGACCACAGCAGGAAAGGGAGAAGCAGATCAGACAGACCACAGTGCTGATTCCAGAGACACCGGTGAGAATGCAGTACTGTCACTGAGATGCACTGCTCTTCTAATCCGGCCTCAGTATGTCAGTGAGAGACATAGTAAAAAGAGACATCTAAAAAACAACTACCAAAATTCGTACCACCACAAAGTCCTGCTGAGCCAAGAGTTGAGCCCTAAACAGAGCCTCCTGAGCCAGCTGGTCCTGAGGCTCACTGACCTGAGCCACACCGACACTAACCAGCATCAGGACAGCACTGCTAGAGCACCTCACTTCAGACTCAACCACATCACAGCACGGATCAAACAGCTATATCTCACACACTGGGACACACACACACACACAAACACAACATAAACTGGAATGCTACAGAACCCTAAAAAGACAATACACACTAGCTGAATATTTGACCAAGATAAGAAACAGCAAAAAGAAACAGACCCTGAAGAAGTACAGGCTCAGTGACCACAGCCTGGCCATAGAAATTGGGCGACACAGGCAGACCTGACTGCCCAGAGAGGACAGGCCAGCAGGGAGAAATAGAGACAGAGGTGCACTTCCTACTGCACTGTGACAGATACTCTGGTATTAGAGAAACATTCTTCACTAAATTCAGAAATCTAATCCCAGAGTTCCCACACCTGCCAGAATCACAACGGGTCCCAATCCTACTGGGAGAGGGAGGAGGGAACTGGCAGCCCTAGTATGTGATCTCCGGTCACAGCCTGAGGAACAGTGGGTCTGTCCCCCAATAATGTTCAATATGTTTACAGTATATGTAAATATTTTATGATATGTCTTTGTTGTAAATGTCTGGAATATGTCTGTTATTTTATTTTATTTTTATTTTGTTTCATGTTAATTTTATTATTTCTATTTGCTTTGGCAACACTGATTAGCCATCGGTCATGCTAATAAAGCATCTTGAATTGAATTGAATTGACATACCTCTCCTCCAATCAAGCCTCATTCTGCTGTTGGTGATGGGGAGGATCACATTAGGGGGAAAGGGGCGGGACTAAAAGTCCATGATCTGGTGAAAGACTGCTCATGTGAGTGTCACGGAACAGTTCTTTCCGGGCCCTATGTAGACGACACAATCCGGAGTAATGAGGAAACACTGGGGGAAAAGTCATGCAGGAGACGGGAATGGAGAGGGGGCGTGTTCTTGGTGGGCAGGTGTCCAGGGGGAGTGAGACCGGGGCAAACAATCCAGGAAGAAGTCCAAATGGGGAACCAAAATATGGGCAAAAGTCCATAACCAGGTGATCCATCCAGGAGATTAAAAACGGGAACCGGGTCGGGACCGGCGGGGGGAAACGGAACAGAAAGTTAAAAACATAACAGAGCCAGACGCATCAGGACCCGGACTCACATGAACCGGGAGTCAATGTAGAGCCCCGAGTATCGTCTGCGTCTGGCTTTGAAGGGGGAACTGAAAAGGGGCTGGAATAAGGAACAGGTGCGGGGAATGAGGCAGAACGAAGAAGGGCTGGAGCGCCCTTAAGAGGAGAGGTAGCGATCGTGACAGTGACGGTTTCATTTATGATCTAAGATCATTGCAATTTGGTGTACTGGTGATGTTACAAAGGTACAAACTATTGTTTGTATTTTTTGAATTAGTATTAGGACTATCTATTATTTCTTCATTGCATTGAACTTACTTCATTAATGTCCATGTAGACATTCATTATTATATAAACAGAATGTTTATTAACTAAAAAACAGAGCCCTGTTATAATAAAAAAATCTTTACACTAGATAATGGAACTGTGATACAACACCAAGCACAAAACTGAGCAGGTACAAACACAGTAGAGTCTGGTATGGCAGAGTGGAATGTGCTATGGATGGTTCAATGGTAATTGAGGAGCAGGGATTAACATCATAAAACAGAAATGCTCCCTGTAAGCTTAGTGGAAATACAGTTAATTTAAATATGTTAAAAGAAGTGTCTGTTTTTCTGTTGTCAGAGGGGCTTTGTCTTGGGGACCCTACGTCAGCTCCTGGGAACGGGGGCTCTGATGCTGGGAGAGAATATGGGAAACCTGCTGTTGCTGGGATGATGGTGGTTTCAATGGGAATATAGTGGACAATGTTTAATTCTACACAGCATTGAGAAGGTCAGCTAATTAACTTTGAATTATTTGACTTTCATTATAATAATTGCTCCCTTCATGCATACAAAATTTATATGTTACCTGTCCCCTCTCCCTTGTCTGCTCCATAATTCTTCTTTCTCTCTTTTTCACCTTTGCCTCCTTCCTCAGATAGTTTCTGCTGACTGAGTGAAAACACTTTATTCTTGACAGTAAGTCAATAATACTCCGACTCAGGCACTGCCTGAAACAACCATCAGCCCAAGTCTATCCTCAGAGAGTCCACCTGGGAGCAGCCAGGCTCAGACCCACAAGTGGTAAAGACAAACTGGAGATTTCAGTGAGCAGGAGGCAAGATCTTATTCCTGTACCAATGACAGAATATTAGTCAAGTGGTAGTAGTTCAGGTGGGTAGCTGCGTCAGCATGCGTAGGCTGCAAAGGAACAAGTAATAGGTTTATTCCATGCTGAAAAAAAGAAGAAAGAGAACACAACGTTTCGGCCGTGGAGCCTTCTTCAGGTGTGAGAGAGACAGGGCAGTAGGCAAAGGTAAAGTAGCGGGAGAACAAAGGTTGGGAGGGAGGAGGAGTGAGAGGCGGGAGCAGGGGACAGAAAGAGAGGCCAATCAAGAGGTGTGAAGTCAGAATGGGTGCAGAGAGGTGTGAAATGAAACTTCCAATGAATGGAGAAAATTTAAAAGAACAGTAGTCTGTCGTTAAGGGAAGGGAGAAGGTGTGATCCTAGCTGCAGAATAATTTTAGTTTCGGTGGTCTTTCTGATGTATGAGTTCGGAAAACCGTCTTTGAGAACACAGACGGAGAGATTAGAGTGGTCGTGGCCATCAGAGGTGAAATGAGAAACAATGGGCTTGGAGAGATCTTTAATCTTTACAGCCCTGACGTGTTCTCTGAAACGGTCTCCGAGTCTCCTTCCTGTTTCTCCAATGTAGATGGCTGGGCATTTACTGCAAGAGATACAGTAAATAAGGTTGCTGGAGGTACAAGATGCTGTCTGGGTGATCCAGAATTGTCCTGAGGGGCCTTGAATGAGTGTGGTGGTGGCTGTGTATTTGCAGGTGATACAGCGAGCTCTGTTGCAAGGGAAAGTGCCTGGTGTGGATGGTTGTTGAGGGCGGTCAAGGGAGCTGTGAACAAGGAGGTTACGCAGATTAGGTGGTCGGCGATATGAGATGATAGGGCGATCAGAAAAGAGGGCCCCAATGGAGGGATCATCCTGTAGGATGGAAAAGTTGTGGTTAATGGTCCTGGGGATAGGAAGTGTGTTAGGGTGGTAAGGAAGCACCAAAGGAATGCGGTTGTTACGGCGGGAGCTCCTGATCGGGTTGATGGTCCGGGGGGTGTTTTTGGCTCGGGCAAGGGCCCTGTCAATCACACTGCTGGGGTATCCTCTGTTGATGAAAAATGAGTACATTTCGAGGGCTTGGTTCTCGAAGTCGATGTCGTCACTGCATAATCGTCGTAACCTAAGGAACTGTGAAAAAGGAAGAGAGTTTTTAGTGTGGTTGGGGTGAAATGAGCTGTACAGGAGGTAGCTGTGTGAATCCGTGGGTTTGTAATAAACTGAAGTGGACAGTCGGGGGTAGTTGATAGACAAGTGGATGTCTAGAAACGGAAGAGTAGTGGAAGATATGTTAATCGTATATTTGAGGGACGGGTGGAAGTTGGTGAAATGGTGCAGGAAGAACTCAAGCTGATCGATGGAGCATGTGGCGGCACCGATGCAGTCATCAATATATTGTTTGTAGAGGTCAGGGACATAGCCAGTGTAGGAAGCGAAGAAGCGTTCTTCTACCCAGCCGACAAAAATGTTGGCATAGCTGGGTCCCATTCTGGTGCCCATGGCAACTCCACTGACCTGTTGGTAAAAAAGATTATTGAAAGAGAATGCGTTCAGTGTGAGGATCAATTCTGCAAGGCGTACCAGGGTGTGGGTGGGTGGATCAAGCACTGTGCGTTTGTCCAGCATGTGCTTGAGTGCTGTAAGGCCGTCATGCCCAAGCCAAAAACACCCCCCGGACCATCAACCCGATCAGGAGCTCCCGCCGTAACAACCGCATTCCTTTGGTGCTTCCTTACCACCCTAACACACTTCCTATCCCCAGGACCATTAACCACAACTTTTCCATCCTACAGGATGATCCCTCCATTGGGGCCCTCTTTTCTGATCGCCCTATCATCTCATATCGCCGACCACCTAATCTGCGTAACCTCCTTGTTCACAGCTCCCTTGACCGCCCTCAACAACCATCCACACCAGGCACTTTCCCTTGCAACAGAGCTCGCTGTATCACCTGCAAATACACAGCCACCACCACACTCATTCAAGGCCCCTCAGGACAATTCCGGATCACCCAGACAGCATCTTGTACCTCCAGCAACCTTATTTACTGTATCTCTTGCAGTAAATGCCCAGCCATCTACATTGGAGAAACAGGAAGGAGACTCGGAGACCGTTTCAGAGAACACGTCAGGGCTGTAAAGATTAAAGATCTCTCCAAGCCCATTGTTTCTCATTTCACCTCTGATGGCCACGACCACTCTAATCTCTCCGTCTGTGTTCTCAAAGACGGTTTTCCGAACTCATACATCAGAAAGACCACCGAAACTAAAATTATTCTGCAGCTAGGATCACACCTTCTCCCTTCCCTTAACGACAGACTACTGTTCTTTTAAATTTTCTCCATTCATTGGAAGTTTCATTTCAAACCTCTCTGCACCCATTCTGACTTCACACCTCTTGATTGGCCTCTCTTTCTGTCCCCTGCTCCCGCCTCTCACTCCTCCTCCCTCCCAACCTTTGTTCTCCCGCTACTTTACCTTTGCCTACTGCCCTGTCTCTCTCACACCTGAAGAAGGCTCCACGGCCGAAACGTTGTGTTCTCTTTCTTCTTTTTTTCAGCATGGAATAAACCTATTACTTGTTCATTAGTCAAGTGTGTACAAACACTCTGGGTGCCAAGTCTATGCCCATCCTTACAGTTTAATAACTTATCAGCTTCAGCCATTGAGGTTCAGATCTTTCTGGGATCTTAAGGATCAGTGTCTTCTAGCTTCGATTGTTGCTTCAGTTCTTATTTAGGCAATATAAGTAATTTGCTTAATTGAACTGGTGATTTGTGGCCGGAATGCAAGACTATTGGCATTAGATCATCAGCCTGGTTACAACTGACAGGAGCTACTTGTCCCATTGTACTGCTTGGGTAGATTAATATTTAAATGATTCCCTCATCATATCTCATCAAGAAGCTTTTGTTAGTTAGAATCATTCTCTATTTTTCTTTTTATGACCCTTCTAATTTAGATTACAAACTAATGACACTGCTACATTCTTTTGCCTTAAAGAAGAGTCATTACATACTGGAGGACAGATGCTTCTCACAAACACTTCTCATTGATAAAGAACAAGTAAAGGTTTATTGCATGCTGAAAAGAGAAGAAAGGAAACACAACATTTCGGCTGTGGAGCCTTCCTCACACACTTGAAGAAGGCTCCACGGCTGGAACGTTGTATTTCTTTTCTTCGCTTTTTAGCATGGAATAAACCCTTACTTGTTCCTTTGCAGCCTACGCTTGCTAACACAGCTACCTACTTGAACTATTTCTCATTGATGTCAGACAAGATGAAAACATCAGCATTCAGTGGTAAACTAAGGACATCCTGACTCATAGGAAGACCACTCAAGCCTGGTGTTGCTTGGTGTGCAAACTGGAAACCCAGACAACAGGATAATGATGTTGTACAGTCTGAGCACTTACATTTTCATTTCTCTAGCTCCCTAGAAAACATGGTATAAAACTGAACAAGACATCCTGCAGTATTGCTCAGAGTGGGAGAAACCATTGCTATTTATATCATTATTTAATGTCCTTATCTCTTTTTTCTGTTGAATCTTTTCCCACTTGAAAAAACCTTGAATTGCTCTGAATCTGCTAAAGTAATACTTCGAGCAATAAGCTTTCAATTGTAGGTTGTAAACGTTTCTGAAAATATTTTAAGTTATGGTACATTCCAAGACCATGGTAGACTAGTACACTGACGTAGAACTTTAACAAGCTTTCCAAAAATTACCATGCTTCCACCATGCTTTAACTTTGCCATGCTGTGAAAAAGTGATTTACTACAATTTCACCGTGAGATACAATTTTGCACGAGAGCAACAACAGTGGTAAAAAACACAGTTAAAATTCATAGGATATGTTGTTTCTTTGGAAATTGTTACTATTGCCACTGTCAGCATTGTGGTAGCAATACGGTTAGCAGAATGTTAACAGCAGAACCTGCAGACGGCTAAGAAGTGTTCCTCTGAAGCATAACAGAAGGCTGTAACTACAGAGAAATTAGGTTATGAGGAAGATGCAGATAATGTCTAAACTGCTCTTGAGAGAACCTGAAAAGCCATTCGTTCCCGGGGGTAACAGATGGTATTAGTACAGTCTTCCCTCGGTGGCGATGTTAACAAGGCCCCTGGGAGACAGTATACTGTATTAAATTCATAACGTTTTTTCTTTCATCTACCAATGCATTTCATAAGCAGATGGACATCTCAAGCACTGTTGAATTATTTGTATTTTTTGTTCTAATGAGTGACTGAGCAAATGTGTGTTTCTGTGTTGGTTCATATTTCTATGTGTGCCAGCCAGAGTAGACTTGTCTTTGCCATACATCTTCAAAAATTAGTTCCTCAATCCAAATAAATGGGTTATTCAATGTAATGATTCTTACACTCTGTGCAAATTTTACCAGACATTTATTAAACCCACCAGGATCAGTTAGGTGGTTTCAGTGAATAATTTAATTGAAGACAGGAGTCCCAATGGAATGGTCCCAGTCTTTTAAAGCTGCAGTCATTGTCACTGGGCCCCTGTCCTACCTCTTGTTTAACAATTGCAAGGAAAATAAATGTTTTTCTTACAACATTAATTAGAAAACCAAATAATTATTTGATTTACACAACCATTGCTTCCCTTGCTCTTACAGATACAGAACTTGCCTGGGTGTGTTTATAAAATGCTTGATATTCCCTCACAAAGGGGTTACTTCCTGCTCTGTTCAGGCTTGTGATTGAAACTTTGGTTTGAGGCATCTAGCTGAGCAGCTGCAATATGTAGACAGACAGTATGGTTTAACAACCATGATGAAGAAAGCACTCATGAAACTGTGTTTAAACATTGCAGTAATATAAAACAACTTATTTTGAACACTTGAAAGAATGCAACTTTGTTCTGGAGAGCAGCTCAGTCATTTTTTTTTCATGTGGAATTTTGGATGATTTTTTCCACTTAGTACTCTTTTGACCTTGGATTGTCAATTGTTTATCAGCTTGGCTCACTACTGTACCTGCAATATAACAGGGTGAATGATGTTTTGTGTTTTCTGGCTCCCTTTCCTGCCTGAATCATTTGTGTTTCAGACACTGAGATCCACAGGTACTTACGGTAGAGTTAGTGCCAGTTTCTCGTCACAACCCCCCAAGCCTTTGCCCCAAGTACATGCAGTGCTGCAGGCCAGGCTTGGGCTGGTGATGCCTGGATACAGGCCTCAGCATGTGGTCTGTACTAAATATAATCTCTCCTGTCAGACATTTAATTCACAAATAAGAACATTATAAAAGTTGCCAACAAGAAATAATCTTGTTAATCTGGTAGTTGAGCAGGTAATTCTAAACGTTTGTTCAGACTTCTTGAAGGAGCCCAGAGTTTGGGCCTTAGTTAGAAAACCTGTCCCAGACACCCTTCCTCTTCCTAAATTAAATTTAAGTTTCCAAGAATCTCTTTGTTTCACAACTGAACCTGAAATAGTCCCCTTGGTTAACATTTTTATAAACTTTAATTAAATCTCCCAGTCTCCTTTGTTCAAAACATGAATATTGAAGCTCTTTAACCAGCGTTTATATGTCATTCCCCTGAGACCAGCAATCCTTCCAGTTGTTGTTCTATGAACGCTTTCTAAGGGTGTAGAACCCTTTTTTGCTCTGGTGACTATAATGGAACGTGGTATTCTCAATAGGATCTTTGTAAAACCTGAGCATTGCATCCCTGGGTTTAAATACGTTTATATTTAGCATCCTATAGGTTCCCCCTGTGTATTGCTGGGGGAGTAGAGGAATTTACATGAACACCCAGATGCTTTTCATGTGTAGAATCCTTACTTCATTTACACTTCATATTCTATTTGATTTTCCAATTGCCTACCCGCTCTGTGATTTTGTTGTAATTCCCCTGCTGCTACTTTTGCTTCCCACTTCCCTGGTTTAGTATCATCTGCAATTTTAACTAGTTTCACTAGTGTTAACTAGTTTCCAGTGTTACTAGTTTGTCAGTTGTATAGAAAGAGCAATGGACCAGAACCTATATTACTGATTTTGAAATTACAGTGTTTAACAATGTCTACATGAAAGATAAAATCTTGATCTGTTGATTCAATGCAGAGTTGATTTGGAAATAAAATCGGTTTTATTACCAAATCAACTCTGCTCATTTGTTGGGATCGAAAACCTTAGGCACTGGGACAAGATCTTCACTTGACGTAAAAACCCAGCTCAGTGAGTTAAGGAGAAAGGAATAAATGTAGTAAATAAAAATCTCATTAATGTGACACACGGATATGATGGAATGTTAAAATTCTTGCAGATTAAGAACTTTCTCTTTCTTTCATCTCTCCCTTTTCCTCTTGTGTTTGTCTTTTTACAGTAGGAGGGGAACTGAGGCACTCAGGTGTGCTGGGTGACAGTCCAATCACTTGTGATTTTGGCTCTGCAGCTGTAGGCTGAAGGTGCTGGCGGAAGAACATTGGTAGCTGTTGCTATGTTTCAGGAAGCAGCAGGGTTACAGCCATGGAAACAGACAGCTACAACGAGCTCCTGGAGACAACGGACGGTACCAGTGGGCCAAACACGGGCTGGTACCTTCCCTATCCTGTCAGCTTCCAGGTGTCTCTCACCAGCTTCCTGATGTTGGAGCTGGTGCTGGGATTCAGCAGCAACCTGACAGTCTTGGTTCTGTATTGTGTGCAATCCAACCTGGTGGACTCAGTCAGCAACATGGTGACAGTGAACCTCCACGTGCTTGACATCATTGTGTGTGTGGTGTGTGTGCCGCTCACTATCGTTATCATCTTGATCCCTCTGGAGAGAGACATTGCTCTGGTCTGCTGCTTTCATGAGGCTTGTGTCACCTTCACCAGCATCGCCACTGCTGTCAACGTCCTGGTCATCAGCATGGATCGATATGACATATCTGTGCGCCCGGCCAACCGCATACTGACCCCGAGTCGTGCCGCCATGCTGCTGACTGGGGTTTGGGGTATTTCACTGGTGGTCTTTTTCATTCCCTTCTTTGAGGTGGAGTTCTTCGGGGGGCGTGCGACAGACCATGCCTCCACTTGGCGGAACCGAACACTGCTGTGTGTTGGTGGCCAAGGCTACCACACTGAACTGGGCATGTATTACCACCTGCTAATCCAGGTGCCCATCTTCTTTGCAGCTGTAGTAGTCATGCTAGTCACTTACTCAAAGATTCTGCAGGCCCTCAACATTCGTATTGGTTCGCACTTCAAGAGGAGCCAGCGCCGCAAGGGCTCAGGCTGCACTGGAAAGGGCAGGAGGAGGAAGAGAAGGAAGGGGGTGGGAGGAGGAGGGGGGGGCGGTGGGCTGTCCAGTGAGACAAAGCGGCTCTCTCAGCCACCTCTCATACCCACGCCTTCCCCAACCCCTACCTCCCCCCAGCCACCACCCCTGACACCCACAGTGGCCCAGCCACAAACCCATCTGACTGCTGCTGCTGCTGCCACCGACGGAGAGGGGGTGGGGCTGGGGCTGGGACTGGGGATGGGGGAAGGAGGGGCAGCAGCAGCAGCAGCCGCTGCCATGGGTGTCCAGGCCTCTGTGTCAGCCATCATCGCCCTGCGCCGTGCCGTGAGACGGCACAGGGATCGCCGCGAGCGGCAGAGAAGAGTCTTCAAGATGTCACTCATTATCATCTCCACCTTCCTGGGTTGCTGGGCGCCAATCTCTGTGGTGAATGTGCTGATCCTGTGCATGGGTCCTAGCGATTGGCTGGTCAGGCTTCGGATCTGCTTCCTGGCCATGGCATATGGCACCACCATCTTCCATCCTCTGTTGTATGCCTTTACACGCCAGAAGCTGCGCAAAGTGCTGAAAAGTAAAGTGAAGAAGAGGGTGGTCTCATTGCTGCAGGTGGACCCAGCTCCCAGTGGCACTGTCATACACAATTCCTGGGTGGAACCACGGAAAGGGCGCAAGGTCAGGCTGGAGTGCAGTGATGCCACTGACCGCTGCCTGACAGAGGCTGTGAGAGAGTGAGAGCGATCCGAGTTCCCGAGGGAGGGCAGGGGGAAATAGAGGGGAAAGCCTGGGAGTAAGCAAGTTAGATGGAGGGAAGGAGTTAGTGAGACAGACATGAAGGCTTACAACCAGCTGTAAGAGGCAGTAAACATAAGCTGTACCCTTTCGTATTCATCACACGTTTAAATCCAGCAACAATTCTAGTGAATCTACATGATCAACCATAAGATATTTTTTATTTTTTAAATAAAGATTTTTTTTATTAAGTATAATATTTAAATATTTAATTAAATATTAAAATGTCTTCCAGAAGTACCTGCACTCTTTCAAATGAGAAAATGAAAAAAATTAAAACGATGAATCATTGGCCTGTTCTTACAGTCATAATTAGCATGATCCTGGTGTACTTCTCTTAAAAATACAGTGAGCTCTGTGTGCCAGAAGATGCTTGGACTACTCTAGACTGCCCCATTAGGTTAACGTTAATTTCTACAAGCCAGAGATGCTATTTTTTTATTGACTACTTGCAAATTAAACAAACACATAATGACTTTAAAAAGGACCTCTGCAAGTTAAGATTTGTTAGATATCAAGCTACTTTGAGATTTTGAATATGATCCTCATCAGTAAACCAATGAGTATTCCGCAGTTGTATTGCTGTCCTCCATATGTATGTACTGTATATCTCCCTTGCACAGTTAAGAGTTATATTTTGTGGTGATTCTCCATTATGTCAGGACAGTTGTCCTTTGTCCAGTGAGAGCTGGCCACAAGTGAAAAAACACTTCTTCAAGCCTCCCTTCTGGGCTCCAGTGTGGTCACTGATTTAAAGTGTTTTTGATGCCCAAGCTAGAAGATAGATACTTTATTGATCCCATGAGGAAAATTGCAGAAGGTCATTATAGTAGTTCACTCTAGATTAAACAAAATAATACAGTTTCCCTGCAGTAGGCATGAATAGTACAGGATGTAACTAAGCGATATTACTAAAATAGAAGAAAGATAATATGGTGTGGGAGAAAATTAGAAAATAAGCAGAAAACAGAAGGAAAAACAATGGGATGAGGCTCAGTGAGTGACCGAATGAATGAACAATTAAAAATACTGCCAGAAGATCTGCTTTTAGATTAGGTTTCTCCAGTTCTTGTAATGAAGAACTACAGGTACTTCTGGTTGTCACTAGAACACAGTTCTCAGTTACTTTAAATGTTGTGGAAAAGTGCTGTACTTTACGATTTTAGGGTTTAAAATAATTAACCTTTACACCAAATCCTGAAATTATATCAAACCAGTTTTATTTGACAAATAAAAAATCTCTTTTGTCATTATTGTAAAAAATATCAGCTAACATTCAATATCTTTGTGTGAAAAAATAAGTTCACCCCTGGATTTAGTAACTTGTGGCATGTCTTTAGCAGCAATAACTTTAAATACATTTTTCTCCTTTTCAGAGTTGATCAGTCTCTCACATTACCTGGAAGGAATTCTTTCCCACTCTTACAGAACTACTTCAGCTCTGTGACGTTCAAAGGCTTTCTTGTATGCACAGCTCTCTTTAGATTCTGCCACAGCATCTCTGTGGGGCTTATGTCTAGACTGCAATTTGACCATTCCAAAATCCTGAATTTCTTTTGAGAAATTATTTTAGATTTGTGTGTTTGAAATCATTGTCTTTTTGCATGATTCACTTTCAGTTCAGCTTTATCTATCAGACATTTTCCTCTCGGATACTCTGGTGTAGTGTAGTATTCATTCCAGACTCAACGATAGCAAGGCATCCAGGTCCTGAGGCAGCAAAGAAGGGCCAAACCACCTCCCCAGCACCACCATGCTTGATGGCTGGTATGGGGTTCTTCTGGTCAGAGACATGAAACATGACATTCTGTATGATGGCCGAACAACTCCACTTCTGACTCATCTGTATAGAACACATTGTTCCATAAGTCTTGTTTTTCATTCAAGTGCTGTTTTGCAGACTAAAGGTGTTCTTCTTGGAAAACAGGGGCTTCCTCGTGGATATCCTTACATGAAAGCCATTATTATTTCTTATTCAGTCTTTTCCTGATTGTAGCCTCATGAACTCTGATAGTTACCATTGCAAGAGAGGCCTGTAGATCCCTGTGTGTAGCCCCGGGGCTCTTTGAAGCGTCTAGGAACTTGTAGTCAGATTTTGGAGCGGATTTGGTAGGACTGGCACTACTTGGTAGATTGGTAACAGTCTTGAATTATTTCCATTTGTCTTATCTTTCTTACCATAGAACAAAAGACTTGGAAAAGGTTGGAAATAGCTTTGTAGCCAAACTGGTAAGAAGCAATAATTTTCTCAGAGACTGTAACAAGTTTCTTTTGATCTGGACATGATGTGTTACCACAAACCCGAGTGGACCAAACTGACAAAGTTTCCTGATGATCAGGTAATCATTTGCACATCTTCTTGTTGCACCTGATTCTACATACTTCTTAATTGAGATAGTTGAACTAATATTTTTTTCACACACAGATATTGAATGCTGGCTGATTTTTTAAAATAAATAATGAAAAAGTAAAGTTTTGTGTGTTATATGTCAAATAAGGTTTTATGTACTATTGGTGAGGACTAGGTAAAGGTCAAATATGTCTAAATATATTAAACCATAAACTTTTAAGGTAGTGTAATAGGTTTTTTTAACACACTCTACCTGAACTAATAACTGTTCTGGTTTATTTATTTTGGTTTAGAAAGCCTTTTGCTGCTGACTTGAAGCCCCTACACAGCTCACAGCCTGCATTGGGAGCTTGGGCTCGTCTGGAGATCACTGCTGTTGCGGACGACTGTCTGTGTGTCTTAAATCAGGCCCTCTCTAGAGCCACAGCCCAGTTGTGAACTTCTCTCCACAGGTATTAAGTTGTAGTTGAGAGATTATTATAGTTATTAAAACTAAGTTAAATTAAAATTTAATTTAAAAGATCAAGAAAACCTGTTGGACTGAGGTGCAGGATCCCCCTTCTCTCTCGGTGAAGACAAGCCTAGCCTCTCAGCAAATGCCTCTCTGTGATCTGAGATCACTGCACTGAAATACAGCACTGGATCTGATGGTATTACAAACTCAAAGAAGAAAAAAAAACTGCGGAAAAAGCTGACACTCTGAGACCCTCCTGTGGACACTTATGATCAGTCACGTGTTGACAGCAATACAATTTTACAAAATTAAGGAAGCAAAAAATACTAAAGGATATTTCAGGTTCCTTTGTTGGTGTACTTTAACTTATATGGTGTACAGTAGTTGGTTTTATTTTATTATGGGAAAAGAAAAATGGGATGGTGCATTTGTTGGAGGTGGTAGGGGATTTATGGAGCATTAATGAAGACTGAAATGAAATAATGAAATAATGAGACTGAAATGTGTGCATGGACCTGTAACTTCTTTGCCACTGGACAGAATTGTGCAGATGGTTACCAGTCTGCTACTCCACACATGCAGGACTTACCAGCTTTTTACTGATCTGCACAAACCATCCACGGCAGGCATGGATATAACCATAACTATTTCACCACCAAAAACCTTTTTGAAAACTATCTTGTTTTTCTTAAAATGATGTGATCTCCTGCCTGTGAGTAGAATGAAACTGTAGAGGTTGTGAACTGTGAATGTGCTGCACTACTGTAACTGTGATGTGGAGATATGCACAGATCAATAAATATATATGCACATAGATATCTGTGTATGTCTTATTTATATATACATGTACTGTATATATTAATGTATAATATTTATATTGTTTTTGTGTATTTATAGATGAGAAACATGAAGTCTTGATTAAAACTGAATATTTTATCTTGTTTGACCCAGTCTGTTCTGTGTTGCTTGGTGTGTCAGACAGCAGTATTTCATTTTGTACATTGTGGTTATAATATACATATATTTCTTGTTGAAACCTCACATGCAGACCAGCCCCAGACTTTGAGGTTTGAAGTTGCTTGAAGATGTTGTTGAAATGAGCAGCAATAATAAGCAACACCAATATCCTTAACTGTAAGGCTTTTGTGAACAAAAAGTATATTGACATTGGGCACACCTTTTACCATCTCCAGTAATGGACTTCTAAATGTCTGCATTTACAGATTTCAGCTTTTCACACATCCAATGGAAAAGACCTCCCAGATTTAATAATATTTTTTATATAGTTCTCAAAGTGCTTAGATTTCTATTCCTTTGCTCAAGTCTGAGCTCCTGTTTCCATTTTCACAAGTTACTTTTTGTCCCCCTTTCCTACCCCTTTGCTTCATTTTCCCTTTTCTTCCTTTCACTACAAGAGACTCCAAATTCAAAATATGGTGGTTTTCAGTAAGAAATCAAATTGAGCTTGACAGATGGTCAGGAAGGGTGAGAGCAAACAAGTTCTTCATCATGTGATATACTGCATGGGAAACATACAGTTTAGCCATCAGGTGCTCAAGATGATCCTTTTGCTATCAAATCCTGCAGTGCAAAATGCTTCAGGGGCTCAAGGGATAAATTGGTTGGCTGTCCTCAATGGGAAGCCGTCCAACTACGTATTGCTGTCTGGTGCCTCCATTTCTCTCAACCGCCTTTCCAGAAATGATATACTCTTCAACCTCAGAGGATGCCTGGAAAAGCTTTGATGTCCACATTTAAGAATTAAGCTCAATCCACTTAAATGTAGCAATATGACCTAGATTTTATTTACAAAATTAAAAAGAAAAAATCATTTATTCCCCCTCCTGATATTGATATTTCATATCTTAAAAGTTTAGTTCTGTATAAGATCAATGGATATCAGATTTTGCAGACAGGAGGACATCTGTGGACTTTATCATATTACAGAAATAAAGGAAAATCTTTTCAGTATTTAGCTATTGAAGCCTCCTCTAACCCAATCACAATACCATGTCATAGTGCTGTTCACTCTGTCATTGCAAAATTCTCATCTTCAGTGTACAGTATCCCACTGTGACTATTATATATCACACTATCGCAATGCTTTGCTTTACAGTTACTGTGGTGTCATAGTAATACTGGGAAGTTCTGTACCACAATGACATTGTGCTGTAGAGCATTGTTCTGTAAATTTTTTCTTTCAGATATGAAGAATGTCATCACTGACCTGTAAACGTACAACTTGAAAAGTGACAATCTTAGGTCAACATGACAAGTTGCAATGTATCATCAGCACATTATTATTCTGCACTGCCATCTTGTGTTCATTTATCATAATAGATAATACAAAATCCTCTCTCAATGAGGCTGGATTGCAGTTGTGTTGAGTGGTATGAGTGACTCTTGAATGTTTCTGTGATTAAGAGACTTCCATGGGATCCGGACTAGGAGAGTTTAACCCGGAGCGGATCAGTCTTCCATGGGATCCGGACTGGTAGAAAAAACACGGACTGGATCAGACTTCCATGGCATCCGGAGTGGTAGAGTAAAACCCGGAAAGGAGTAGACTTCCAAGGGATCCGGACTGGTAGAGTAAAACCCAGACTGGATCAGATTTCAATGGGATTTGACTGGTAGAGATAAATCCAGACTGGACCAGACTTTCAGGGGATCCGGAATGGAGGAGTAAAACCTGGTACGGATAACACTTCCAAAAGAACTGGGCTGGTAGAGAAAAACCCGGAGCAGATCCGACTTCCATGGATCTGGACTGGTAGAGCAAAACCCAGACCACATCAGAGTTCCAAGGGATCTGGACTGGAGGAGTAAAACCCCAAAGCAGATTAGACTTCCAACGGATCTGAACTGGTCGAGTAAAACCAAGAGCAGATCAGACTTCTAAGGGATCTGGACTGGTAGTTAAACCCGGACCGGAAGAGACTTCTACGGGATCAGGAGTGTTAGAGTAAAACCTGGACCCAATCAGACTTCCAAGGGATCCATACTGGAAGAGTAAAACCCGGAGCGGATCTGATTTCCATGGGATCCGGGCTGGTAGACTAAATCCTGGACTGGATCAGACTTCCAAGGGATCAGTACTGGTAGAGTTAAACCTCTACCCAATCAGATTTCCAAGGGATCTGGACTGGTAGAGCAAAACCCAGAGTGGATTTGAGTTCAAAGGGATTTGGACTGGTAGAGTAAAACCCAGATCCGATCAGTCTTGCAACGGATCCGGACTGGTAGAGTAAAACCCGAACTGATCAGTTCCTGGTTTTTCTCTACCAGCCCATATATCTTGGAAGTCTGATCCGCTCCTTCTCTTACTCTACCAGTCTGGATTCCATGGAAGTCTGATCATTTCTGGGACTCACTCTAACATTCCGGATCTTTTGGAAGTCTGAGCTGGTCTCGGTTTTACTCTACCCGTCTGGATCCCAAGGAAGTCTGATCTGCTCCGGGACTCACTATACCATTCATGATCCCATGGAAGTGTTATCCGGTCCGGGTTTTGCTCTATCAGTCCTGTCCCATGGTAGTCTGATTTGCTCTGGGTTTCACTCTACGAGTCCAGATCCCAAGGAAGTCTGATCCACTCCGGGACTCACTATACCATTCCGGATCCCTTGGATGTCTGTTCCGGACATGGTATTGTTCTACCAATCAGGATCCCATGGAAGTGTGATCCGATCCGGGTTTCGCTCTACCAGTCCAGTCACATGGGAGTCTGATCCGGTCTGGGTTTTACTTTCCCAATCCAGATCTCATGTTTGTCTGATCCGGTCCGGGTTTCACTCTACCATTCCAGATCCTTTAGAAGTCTGAGCCACTCCTGGTCTTAGTCTACCCGTCCGGATCCAAAGGGAGTCGGATCCTGTCCGGGTCTTACTATACCAGTCCGGATCCCATGTTATTCCTATCCGGTCTGGGTATTGCTCTACCAGTCTGGATCCCATGGCATTCTGATCCGCTCCGTGTTTTTTCTCTACCAGTCCAGAGTCCAAGGAATCTGATCCACACTGGGACTCACTATAGCATTCAGGATCCCTTGGACGTCTGTTCCGGACACGGTATCGTTCTACCAGTCTGGTTCCCAGGAAGTCTCATCCGCTCCGGGTCTTACTCTACTAGTCCGGATCCCACTGGAGTCTGATCTGGTCCAGGTATCACTCTACCAGTCCGGATCCCATGGAAGTCTGATACGCTCCGGGTTTTTCTTTACCAGTTCATATACCTTCGAAGTCTTATCCGCTTCTTCTCTTACTCTACTAGTCCGGATTCCATGGAAGTCTGATTGGGTTTGGGTCTTACTCTATCAGTCTGTATCCCAAGGGAGTCTGATCCTCACAGGGTTTCGCTCTAACAATCCGGATATCATGTTATTCTGATACGGTCTGGGGTTTTATGCTACCAGTCCGGATCCCAAGGAAGTGTGATCTGCTCCGGGACTCACTCTACCATTCTGGATCCCTTGGATGTCTGTTCCGGACACGGTATCCCTCTACCAGTCTGGTTCCCAAGGAAGTCTGATCCCCTCAGGGTTTTACACTCTACCAGTCCGGATCCCATGGAAGTCTGAGCAGCTCCGGGATTTATTCTACCATTCCGGATCCCATGGAATTTATTCTACCATTCCGGATCCCATGGAAGTCTGATCCGCTCCGGGTTTTTCTCTACCAGTCCGTATACCTTGGAAGTCTGATCCGCTTCTTCTCTTACTCTACTAGTCTGGATCCCATGGGAGTCTGATCCGCTCCGGGTATCCGGACCCGTCTGATCTGCTCCAGAATTTACTGTACCAGTCTGGAACCCATTGGATTCTGATCCGTTACGGGTCTCGCTCAAACAGTCCGGATCTCATGTTAGTCTAATCCGGTCCGGGTACCGCTCTACCAGTCCAGGTCCCAACAAGTCTGATCCTCTCCGGGTTTTTCTCTACCAGTCCATATACCTTGGAAGTCTGATCCTCTCCTTCTCTTTCTCTACCAGTCTGGATCACATGGGAGTCTGATCTGCTCCAGGTTTTACTCCATCAGTCCAGATCCCCAGGAAGTCAGTTCCGCTCCGATTCTTACTCTACCAGTCCGGATCCCATGGTATTCTGATCCGCTCCAGGCTTTACTCTACCAGTCCGGATCTCATGGGAATCTGATCGGCTCTGGGTTTCGCTCTACCAGTCTGGGTACCATGGAAGTCTGATCTGTTTCTAGATTTATTCTACCAATCCGAATCCAATGGAATTGTGATCCACTCCGGGTTTTACTTTACCAGTCAAGATCCCATGGAAGTCTTATCTGGTCCGGGTTTCTCTCTACCAGTCCGAATCCCATGTGAGTCTGATCCATTCCGGGATTTATTCTACCAGTCCATATACCTTGGAAGTCTGATCCTCTCCGTCTCTTACTCTACCAGTTTGGATCCCATGGAAGTCTGATCTGCTCCGGGACTCACTCTACCATTCCGGATCCCTTGGACGTCTGAGGCGCTCCAGGTTTCACTCTACCAGTGCGGCCTCATGGGAGTCTGAACCGGTTTGTGTTTTACTCCACCAGTCCGTATATTTTTGAAGTATGATCCGGTTTGGGTTTTAGTCAACCATTCCAGATCCCATTGAAGTATGATCCTCTCCGGGTTTCGATCTATCATTCCGGATACTAGTCTATCCAGATACTAGTCTTTAGTCTACAAGTCCGGATCCCTTGGTTGTCTGATCCGCTCCATGTTTTACTCTACCATTCTGGATCCCTCTGAAGTATGATCCGCTCCAGGTTTCGAGCTATCATTCCGGATACTAGTCTATATGGATAAAAGTCTAGTCTACTTCTCCGGATCCCTGTGGAGTCTTTACTCCACTAGTCCGGATTGCTTGGAAGTCTGATACGGTTTGGGTTTTACTCTACCAGTCCGGATACCTTCGATGTCTTACCCACTCCTGGTTTTACCCTACCAGTCCAGATCCCATGGAAGAAGGATCCCCTCCGGGTTTTACTCTACCATTCCGGATCCCATGGAAGTGTGATCCACGTAGGGTTTCACTCTACAAATCTGGATCCTATGGGAGTCTGATCCCCTCCAGGTTTCGATCAACCAGTCCAGATCCCATGGGAGTCTGATCCGGTTCGAGTTTTACTCTACCAGTCCAGATCTCATGGAAATCTGATCCGGTCCGGGTTTCCCTCTACCAGTCCAGATACCATGGGAGTCTGATCCGCACCGTGTTTTTCTCTTCCAGTCCAGATCCCATAGAAGTGTGATCTGCTCTGGGTTTAGCAGATCACACTTCCATAGGATCTTCCTAAACCTAAGAGTCCGGATCCTATGGAAGTATGATCCGGTTCGAGTTTAACTCTACCAGTCCGGATCCCTTGGGAGTCTGATCCGCTCCTGGTTTCACTCTATCAGTCCGAGTCCCATGGTAGTCCATCCGCTCCGGGTTTTACTCTACCAATCCGAATCCCATGGTAGTCTGATCCGCTCCGGGTTTCCCTCTACTAGTTCAGATCCCATGGAAGTCTGATCTGGTCCGGGTTTCCCTCTACCAGTCCTGATCCCATGGGAGTCTGAACCGGTCCAGGTTTTACTCTACCAGTCCGGATCCCTAGGAAGTCTGATCCGATCTGGAATTTACTCTACCTGACCGAATCCAATGGAAGTCTGATCCACTCCGGAACCCATGGGAGTCTGAGCCGGTTCATGTTTTACTCCACCAGTCTGGATTGCTTGGAAGTCTGATCTGGTTCAGGTTTTACTCTACCATTCCTAATCCCGTTGAAGTATGATCCGCTCCGGGTTTCGATCTACCAGTTCAGATACTAGTCTATCCGTATACTAGACTTTAGTCTACGAGTCCGGATCCCATGGGAGTCTGATCCGCTAAGGGTTTTATTCCACTAGTCCGGATTGCTTGGAAGTCTGATCTGGTTCAGGTTTTACTCTACCATTCCTAATCCCATAGAAGTGTGATCCACTCTGGGTTTAGATCTACCAGTCTGGATACTAGTCTATCTGGATACTAGTCTTTAGTCTACGAGCCCAGATCCCTTGGTTGTCTGATCTGCTCCGGGATTTACTCTGCCAGACCGGATCCCATGGATGTCTGATCAGCTTCAGGTTTTGCTCTACCAGTCCGGATACAATGGGAGTCTGATCCGCTCCGGGTTTTTCTCTACTTGTCCAGGATCCCATGGGAGTCTGATCTGGTCTGGGTTTTACTCTACCAGTCCAGATACCATGGGAGTCCATGTCCGGGTTTTGCTCTTACAATGCGGATCCCATGGGAGTCTGAACCTGTTCGGGATTCGCTCTACAAGTCTGGATCCCTTGGATTTCTGATCTGCTCCGGGTTTTAGTCTACATGTCCTGATTCCTTGGGGATCTGATCTGCTCTGGGTTTTACTATACCAGTCCGGATCCCCTGAAAGTCTGATTCACTCCGGGTTTTACTCTACCGTTCCTGATCCCATAGAAGTGTGATCCGCTCTGGGTTTAGATCTACCAGTCCGGATACTAGTCTATCTGGATACTAGTCTTTAGTCTGCGAGCCCAGATCCCTTGGTTGTCTGATCCACTCCAGGATTGACCCTACTGGTCCGGATTCCATGGAAGTGTGATCCGCGCAGGGTTTCACTCTACCAATCTAGATCCCATGGGAGTCTGATATGGTTTGAGTTTTACTTTACCAGTCCGGATTGCTGGGAAGTCTGATCCGGTTCGGGTTTTATTCTACCAGTCCTGATCCCATGGGAGTCTGATCCGCATCGTGTTTTTCTCTTTCAGTCCAGATCCCATAGAAGTGTGATCTGCTCTGGGTTTAGTGGATCACACTTCCATAGGATCTTCCTAAACCTAACAGTCCGGATCCCATGAAAGTATGATCCGATTCGGGTTTAACTCTACCAGTCCGGATCCCTGGGGAGTCTTATCCGCTCCGGGTTTTACTCTAGCTATCCAGGTCTTTTGGAAATCTGATCCGGTCTGGATTTTATACTACCAGTCTGGATCCCATGGAAGTCTGATCTGCTCCAGGTTTTACTCTACCAGACCTAATCCAATGGAAGTCTGATCCGTTCTGGGTTTTGCTCTACCAGTCTGGATCCCTTAAAGTCTGATGCACTCCGAGTTTTACTCTAACACTCTGGATCCCATGGAAGCCTGATCCTCTCCAAGTTTTAGACGGCCACTATTAAGTTTTCTTTAGCCTGAGCTGCGTATCTAGATAGCGATTTTATCTGACTTATCGTTTGTTCTTGTGACCCCCTGGGTTTCTGACCTGTCGCTTCTTATCTCCGACCTCGCTCCAGCCTCACGACGGATTACATTCGCCTAGGAATTCAGTTTTCTCTCTCACACTCCACACAGGATCTTTTCCATACCTTTTTCCCTCAGAGTACGTAACATTAACTTTTTATATTTTTATAAGGAGTGTAATTTATTTTTTTCATGTGATTTGTGATTATTTTGACCAAATGAAACAGAGCTACTGTCAAGGTTGCTGCTATGTTTGGTTACACAACATTTGTTTATGGTGTTGACTTTATACAGATGCAGCCATTCAAAATGCACGGTACAAACCCGTACCTCACGCAACTACCCACAAACCACTGCGGTGTACCGCGGTGCGTGATTGGCTGGCCAAAATGACCGACAGGGGAACTCGTGGTGCATTGGTCGTTAGTGAAAAGATTTAATCATTTAATCTCTTTACTGTGCAAGTTTTAATTTGCTAAGTATTGAATATTTATATAGAATGTTACAACTAAAGGGAAATTTTAGTAGCTGAGCATAAACAGAAGAGGAGCATAACGTGTCTGATGATCATAAATGATATTAATTTAGGAATATAAAGATATTATGTAATAGTTCAGGTGGTAGCTGCGTCAGCATGCGCAGGCTGAAAAGGAACAAGTAATAGGTTGATTCCATTCTGAAAAAAATGAAGAAAGAGAATACAACGTTTTGGCCGTGGAGCCTTCTTCAGGTGTGAGAGAGACAAGGCAGCAGGCAAAGGTAAAGAAGCGGGAGAACAAAGGCTGGGAGGGAGGAGGAGTGAGAGGCGGAAGCAGGGCTGTGAAGATTAAAGATCTCTCCAAGCCCATTGTTTCTCAATTCACCTCTGACGGCCACGACCACTCTAATCTCTCTGTCTGTGTTCTCAAAGACGGTTTTACAAACTCATACATCAGAAAGACTACCGAAACCAAAATTATTCTACAGCTAGGATCACACATTCTCCCTTCTCTTAACGACAGAATATTGCTCTTTTAAATTTTCTCCATTCATTGGAAGTTTCATTTCACACCTCTCTGCACCCATTCTGACTTCACACCTCTTGATTGGCCTCTCTTTCTGTCCCCTGCTCCCCTCTCACTCTCCTCTCCTCTCTCCCAGCCATTGTTCTCCCGCTACTTTACCTTTGCCTACTGCCTTGTCTCTCTCACACCTGAAGAAGGCTCTACGGCCGAAATGTTGTGTTCTCTTTCTTCTTTTTTTCAGCATGGAATAAACCTATTACTTGTTCCATATTATGTAATCTGTATATGGCTGGTATTGGTAGTTTAGAGAAAAAATACACACCAGTATTCCACTTTCTTCCTAAACATTTTAAGCATCAAAGTCTTACATGTGGTTATTTTGGAAACATTTTTACGTGCTCCTTCTGACCATATTAAGTTTATATACTTTGTGCAAAGTGATAATGTTTTAACCTTTTCTGTTAATACGCTCGTTATCGGAGTAAACAAAAGTATACTTTTAGAATTTGATTAATAGGGAATATAATATGGAATCGTGTATCTAAAGAAATTAATAATGATATAATTATATTCATATACTGTAGCTCAAACAGTAGTATAAGACTTTCTATGGAGATGTGTACTTCAGTTTCAGTACTTTCTGTGTGTCTGTGGTATGATGGCTTAAGTGACTGACTTATAAGCCCGAGGTCCAGTGTTCTAACCCAGCCATTGCCATGAGCTTTCTTTTAACAAATAAAAATTTCTTTGAAAAACTAAAATAACAAATGTTATGGACACTGCTGTATATTGACATTTTTTATACTGTTAAATATCACAATTGTTCGAAGCTAAGTCATTTATTAATAACGAATAATTTGAAGCTGCTATATTAAATTATTAAATTCTGAAAAGTATGAGTGCTCGTTATTACAGTAACAGAAACTCATACTTTTCAGAATTTAATAATTTAAGCAATAAGGAACTAGAGGCTGTGCTACTGTATATCGTGGATATAGTCACAGTTAAAAGGTTTTGTCAGGCCCGACGCGATGCAGAGGGCCAGCAACCTATTAACTGTGACTATATCCACGATATAGCACAGGCCTCGAGTGCCTTATTGCTTTTATAAAACGCTCCCCAAATATGCGAGTGCTGTATAGAATGAAGTTTAATTAAAAAAAATTATTAAACATGAAAATTAAGATGTTTACGTTCCTCTACCTGAGAATATAGTCCCTCGTTGCTACACAATGCAGAAACACAGTCACAAGTACCATTAGCTAGCAAAGAGGACATTAGCTAGCCAATATGATAAATACAGGGAAAAAATCAATTGAGAAAAAAAGACCTGCTGATCTGTTCTACATGTATTTTTAAAGTTTAATTAAGAAGAAAAAAACTTAAAGCATACACAAAGATTCTAAGCTGATCATGAGGAAGAAATATCACCCATTTGTCACACATTAAAAGTGGTTATTAACTATCTAAACCTGTTTTTATAGCTTTTAAAAGACACTCCACTCAAAGTGCTTTACAGGTAATGGGGACTCCCCTCCACCACCACCAATGTGCAGCCCCACCTGGATGATGCAACGGCAGCCATAGTGTACCAGAACGCTCACACCACATCAGGGAGGAGAGCAGAGTAATGTTGCCGATTCATAGAGGGGGATTATTAGGAGGCTATGATTGGTAAGGGCCAATGGGAAACTTGGCCAGGACGCCAGGGTTACACCTCTACTCTTCTGGAGAAACACCTTGGGATTTTTAATGACCCCAGAGAGTCAGGACATCGGTTTTACGTCTCATCCAAAGGACAGCACCTGTTTACAGTAAAGTGTCCCCGTCACTATACTGGGGCATTAGGATCCACATGGACTGCAGGGTGAGCACCCCCTACTGGCCCCACTAACACCTCTTACAGCAGGTTTTTCCCAGGAGGTCTCCCATCCAGCTACTGACCAGGCTCACACCTGCTTAGCATCAGTGGGTTGCCAGTTGTGAGTTACAGGGTTATATGGCTGCTGGCTGCAACACCACTGCGCTGGCAAGCCCTCAGTCACCTGACCAGAGAGAGTCAGTATAGCTTCTGGGAAATACATAATATAAGGACTATCTAAAGAAATAAATAACGATATAATTATATTCATATACTGTCTGGCGGAATAAACTGAAGAGTTAGTTAATGCAACACAGAAGATAGTATTAATAATGTAGTGTTTTCAGGCTCATGCCCTCCCAGCTGAAGAATTGAACTCAGGCCCCCAGCATCACTCAATAAGGAAGCAGCCAGTTGAGCTACAGTGAGACCCGCCCTCAATGCTAACGGACCAGGTCCCACCTATTCATATGAAAGGCAGTGACGCCACCGCGCTGGCATGCCCTCAGTCACCTGACCAGCGAATACACTGCATCAGAGAGAGTCAGTATAGCTTCTGGGAAATACATTTTTCCAGCATCAAAGTTTAACTCGTTCAGAGCGCCCGACAAACTCCAAGCGTTTCATTTTGAGCTGAAGACCCTCACACCTGAAGAAGGCTTCACAGCCGAAACGTTGCGTTTTCTCTCTTCTCTTTTCAGCATGGAATAAACCTATTACTTGTTCCTTTGCAGACTACGCAGGCTGACGCAGCCACCCACCATGAAGTAGTGGCTACAGTGATAATAGAAGTGGATAATGTCATCCCCATTAAACAATGTGCTTATTGTGCAAAACTAAAAACTAAACTGCTAAACTAAAAATTAGGCACAAGAAGAGTATTATTGGACAATGTTGTGAGGGTCTGGCGGAATTTCTCTGTGAACTGAAGAGTTATAGATGAGACACGTATCACCTCTTACACTTGTAAAAAAGAACATTCCACTCAGTGGGCGATGCATTGTTATCTCAATCACCTGCTAATTCGTTTTACACCACGGGAAGGCAGGAGAATGTGAATGATTCTTAGATGATCACGAGGAAGTGTATTGCATGTCTAATGGTCTAACCCCATTACCCCCATTAAATGCTTGTTTAATTAAATGCCTTTATTGATTCACAATCTGACAATGCAATGTAAATCGTTATCTTTGTCTTCTAAGTCCCTTAATTAACTTTAAGCACAGCTTTCTCACCATTTAGATTTATTTTTCATACCATTGTTAAACAAAGCAGGAGCGTATTGTACTTCCTCGTGGAATCAAATGTGGAAAGATTAGATTGTAAGGCTAGCTGGTGTCTGTGTGGTTTGGGCCGGCTGGCTGTGCCGAAAAAATAAATAGAACATTAAATAGAACCGGTTTAACAGCTCTTAAGCATACTATAGTTTTTGTTAACACAACTTTGTCAGTGAAAAGACCGAGGGCACTTTTCCTCCCTCCTACATTCTCAGAGAACAATAGGTGAACCTTCGAATAAAGCCAGAACCCATGTAAATTAAGAAGTTAAAGATTTTGATACACAAAATATTTATGCATAATTAAAATATTTATGATGAAGGTGGAAGGTTGTGTACTTTTGTCCAACAGCAATCTTGCTTTTATAAAATATACCAACTTTTTAATGTTTAATGATTAACATGCTGTAATACACAGTTTAAAATTCAAATTCTAAAGAGTATACAGCTTAAATTCTTAATTAGATAAAGATTGTCCCTCAGCAGTGATCGGGATTCGAAACCATGTGTTTTCTGGTGACAGCTCAAACGCTGTACATGAGAGGTTAAGCTTTATTAGCTCCACCTGGCGGTGATTCCAGATACTATTATCACAGCTGCGGTATGATGTGATTTGACGCGTTATGACGTGTTGTGATGCGACACGCCCACCGCGTTTTACCGCAGTGTACTCCGCTCGTTTTGAATTGCTGCATCTGTATATGTGATATACAGTATGGATACATACACTTTGGACATTTGGAGTTATGTAAAGGACACTTTAAAGATCTTGAATACTAAGTTTGACTTCAAAGTCACTTTTCACCATTTATGGGTTAAGTTGAAGTGATAAAAAGGTGGTTTAATCACTAAGAAACTGCAACTAATTGAATAATTGGAGCATATTGCTATTTAATGAGTGTTCTTGTAAGTAATTTAGAAATTAATTTGGCTTTGGGATGGGGGAGATCAATAGGTTAGCTGGCTAACACTTGTTTGGTCATAGGAAGCAGGTGTGTGTTGTATTAGAAGCGGTGTGGGTTTGGTGGTGGCACTTTGAGGAGATGTTAGGATTGGCTCCTGGTGAATTAGCTATTCCCCTGAGGTCATCGTGAGGCTTATATCAAGGCAGCCTGGGAAGCTGGTCTCTGTTTGTTTCTGTCTATAGCAAGAGAAAGAGCTCTTGAGGCTTTGTGTTATTGAACTGGTGGTTGTTAGTTTTTGGTGTTACTGTGCAAGGTGAGTGGTTTTGCTATGCATTTTTTTTAAATCAAGAGAAGTTTGGAAGGGTTTTCATAGTTCTTTTTAAATAACTTTAAGAAATTTAAGTTTGTGAAAGCATGGGGTGAAGTTAAGGTTAGTGTGAATTCCTATTTGCTTTTGGTTGAGACAATTTTAAATGTTCTAACATCTATAGAAACGAGTCTCTTCCTCTACTTGTAGGATTCTGAATCGTTGTGAAACAAATGATCACAGCTGTGACAGTGGGGTCTGATTTTAGTGTCTGAAACTCTTGTTACTAAATACTGTAACTTCTTCTCTAGGGCTCAAACCAGAAACAAGAAAGAGGCTTTATATCCTGACTGAGCAGTTTCAATAGGATGACAAGGAAGAACCTACTCCCTCTCCTACTCTGTCCAACATGCTGGTGCTTCTGTCTCTGCTGGACTTGTGAAAGCTGTGCTGCTGCTTGTGTTCTTGGGCTTCCCTCAGTGAACAAGGTGAGCTGAAGGTAAGTAGAGGGGAGATACAGGTCAGGGTCAGTGTGAGGAGTTTAAGGCTGGGAGCAGTCTGCACAGCACTTGTGCTGGTCCCCTCTCTGTGGGAGTGGGGTGGTCAGCACTGCTTTGCTTCCCTTGTCTCCTTCAGGTTCTGTTCTGAGAAGATCGTGACAAAGAGCACTGTCACTGGAGAGAGGATGCTGGTGGAGTTTCCAGCTGAGATCTTGTCAGAACAGTTTGTGGAAACCTTGGGCTTCTGTGCACAGAACTACTTCTTTATAAGGCTGGTCAGCAGTGGTGCTGATTGTTGTGAGTTAAACTACAGTGCAATGATCAGAGCTCCCAGTCCCTGGCCATCTGAATGCACGGTGTGGAGTGACAGGCTTGGAGAATTGTTCAGAGGAAGCTCACTGGGTGGCTAAAAGGATACCGACTGTGTGATCTGTTGATGCCAACCTGTAAGTATTGAAGTCTTGTGGTTTCAACAGTTTAAAGTGAAGAGGTGCTGCAAGCAGTCCTTGAATTTCCTGGATGCCCATGGTTCTTGGAACAGTTGCAAAGGTAGTGTCTAGAAGGACACTGTCCCTGGAGAAGAGGTGAATTTCACTCCTGTATCATGTTTTTCACTTGGAGTAGGTTAATTTTCCATATGTGTGGCTTTTAATAACCAGTACATGAGTATAAAGTGCTTTTTTACCCATTAGAATAGGCCCAGTGTTAGATTTTGGAAGCTTTTGGTGATTTTCTATTATGTTACATTTGAGGAGTAGGTCTTTTTTTGTTTTTTTTTTCTCCTGAGTCTTTTCTGGGTGCTGCACTTCTACACTGACATGCACTTGACTGGCTGACATTCTGGCTCTGAAAAAGTGAATTACTGCTTTGTATCTGATTTATTTCATGGGTGCACACATGTAAGTAAATCACTTTTGATACACTGCAGTACAACAGTGAATTGGCACACTGCAGACTCCTTGCTGGTTAAGGCTCTGTGGAGACAGCATGACAGCCGGGTTCTCTTGATGGGTGTTGGCACAGGAACTGCTTCTCATGGGAGGAACTGCACTGGATCCCTCCCCTGTGGCAACAAGCATGGAGTGGGGGTTTTCTCTTTGCTCTCTACAGGGTTTTTTCCTGTTGGTTTGTCCTGGATAGGTGCTGCACTGTGAACATTTTTGCAGTTTAGTACAAAAATGGAGCTGGAAGTAAATAATTTTTTACTGTTTCTAAGTGCAGAGGCTCAAATCTAAATCTTTCCCCACTTCAGGTTCTCTGCTGTTGGAAGGGTTGACCAGGTCTTTGCTCCCAAAGGGATGACCTTTATTTGCCAGGAATAACATGCAGATGTGGCACAGTGTAGACTGGGTGCTTTCTCTTCTGTGAAGATCTGCTTGAGGAGTTAAGTGTTTCTATACCAATACAACAGCCAGGGGGACCCAGTCAGTTGCTGAGTGAGTTCTCTATCAACCAGGGAAAGGGACCACGGGAGGTCATGTGTGGGGCAGCTCTGGGCTTGACATCACTTGACCCTCTTTCAAAGGTAGGAAGAGCTTCCTGTTCTGACTGATGGTCTTTACACCAGTGATGACTGTTTCCAGGAGCACCTGAGCCACCTGGCTGGTTGAGCCAAAGCTGACAGTTCCAGGTAGGAGGGGATCCTGATTTTAAAGCCTTTGTTTAGCCTGCAGCTGCTGGAGTTCTTTGTAGGTTTTCTAGCCTTAATGGCAGTGTTCCCCTAGCAGAAGCATTGGTTAATCAGGGAATGAGTGCCAAATACTGAAAGTGTTGTGCAAGCACTGGGGAAAAAATTGACTACATTGTTTTATGGTACCACTGGAAAAGAATCGGCAGTATGTAAGATTTATTTCATGGGTGCACACATGTAACTAAATCTTACATTGACTGAAATTTAGAAGTGAATTAAGTAAATTGTAAAACGGGGGAAACTATGCACCTGTCTAGTGTAAGGCAGACTTCCTGATTTAACCCAGTGAGACAGTATTTTTCTAATTTCCTGCACTAAAAGCAATGCTGACTGGAAGTGGTTGTGTACTGTGCCTTGTGAGAATGGAGAGATCAGTATGAAAACGTATGCTTTTTCTGGAGGACTTCCTTGTTCTGGATGTGTAATTGTGCTTTGTTTAGTCCTGCATACTTTGCCCTTGGCTCCTGTGTATTGACTTGTGACTGTATAGGATACTGTGGAAGTAAACCATTTCTATTTGGTTCAACTTTTAGAACCCATTTGAAGGAGCGGAGTAGTGAATGTGAAGCTTAGTTTTACCAAAAGTTTGTATATGTACAAGCTGTAATCTCCCTGATGGTAGAAAACATGATGTGGCTGGAAGGATTAAATCTATATACAGTGGCCCAGCAAAAGGGTTTTAGTGCTGTTTGTGCTTTTGTATTTCAATTGTTTAAAATGTTGAAGCTCTAAAACCTTTCCCCCTCACGGTGTTCCAGTCAAGGCTGCAGCTGTTAAGTAATGAAGATGGTTGGTGTTTTTAGTCTTGTACTGCTGTGGAACCCAAATTTGGGGGGGGGGACTTGAAATGTTCTTTATGTAAAACAGACTGTAAACTTACTGCAGCCTTAGGCGTGTTGACTTTTTTTAAAAAAAAAGTCTGAATGTCCATCACTATTTGATGGGATATACAACTTTACAAAATTCTAATGTCAATTCGCTGTACTGTAAACTTGTTACTACTTTTTTTGTAGAAGTACTGGTAGTTTTTAGGTGTACATTAATTGAGCTTGTATGTACCTTAGGTCCACATGGAATACTGTAAATGGAACTAAGAAACATATTTCCTTGGTTTTAGGAATGTGGAGAATGTTAAACTTCTGTAAATTGACCTAAAGATCTGAGTATTTGTGGGGAGAGGGAAACAAAGTTGAAGAATTCTAATGTCTTGCCTCAGGAAGCTTCCAGCTGATGCCAAGAAGAGAAGCAAGAGCATCTATGTCCTGGGTGAGCAGGGCAAGGACTTGGGTTACTGTTTCTGTTTGGGCCAGTAAGAGGCCAGTGTTTAAGGTTAGGATCAGTGATCAGTCATGATTGGGGGTGGAGTTGAGTTGATCTGTATATCTTGAGATGGATGCACTGAATTTGAATCTGAACTTAAATCCTTTTTGTTTTGGACTGCATGTGGATTCCAGCAAGCTGGTGACAACTGTCATAATATTGCAACAGGATCCGGAGTTTCCCTGGAAATCTGCTGTCAGTGGAACTATAAGGAAGCGGAAGGCTGTGCCTATTTTTCAGCTATTGCCTGAATCACTGACCTTGGCTGCTCTGTAATGGACAGTTTGGAGGAGTATCTATCCACTGCAGGAGTCCAGGATGCCATTCTGCACCATGGCCCAGCTCTGAGTAAAGGAGGCTAGTTCTGTCCTGAGAAAGGCGAGGTGATCCACCTGCTCAAAGTCAAAGCCACAACTGTCAAACCTCTGCGTGAGGTGGGAATACTGGTGGTCGACAATCCAATCATCCCACTGCCTGTAGTTCTTGGACCATAGCCTGCATCTTTAATGCTGATCTGCTTATTGCTCTTAACCCAATCAGTGCAACTTTTTGGCCAAGGTAAAGGTGAGTTTGAAGGTAAGCAGAGGGGAGGTACAACTCAAACTCTTTTTGTGAGGCTGGTCAGTAGTGGTGTTGATTGTGTTTGTAAATGAGACTAGTGCAATGATCGGTGCTTCCCAGTCCCTGGCCATCTGAAAGCACAGCGTGGAGTGACAGGCGTGGAGAATCCTGTTCAGAGGAAGCTCACTGGCTGGCTAAAAGTATACCAGCTGTGTGACCTGTTGATGTCCATCTGTGAGAATTGAAGTCTTTCACTTTGAAGAGTGGAAAGCGAAGAGATACTGCAAGATGTCCTTCTTGAAATTCCTGGATGCCCATGGATCTTGGAGCAGGTACAAAGGTAGTGTCTTTTGACAAGGTCCCTGGACCAGAGGTGGGTTTCACTGTTTTCCCATCATGAAAAGGTGCTTTTGGAGAAGGCTGTGTTAAGCTCTTGGACATCTTCAGATGGATAAGGTCATGCTTTAATGTGCTAAATGTTTTTTTTTCTTTTTTGGCTTTCTTCTGGGTTTTGTTCCCTGCTTGGTTGAAGCACTCCTACACTGACATGCACTGGACTGGCTGTCATTCTGGCTCAAAGACTGAATTCGTTTTGTATGTGATTTATTTCATGGGTGCACACATGTAAATAAATCACTTTGGATACACTGCAGTACAACAGTGACGTGGCGCACCAGCAGCCTCTTCCACTGCAGACTCCTTGCTGGTTATGTCTTTGAGGAGACAGCATGTCAGCCAGGTTCTCTTGATGGGTGTTGGCACAGGAACTGATTTCCTCTCGGGGAGGAACTGCAATGGATCCCACCCCCTGTGGCACGGGCCCTGGACTGGGGGTTTTCTCTTTGCTCTCTGTAGGGTGTTTACAGTTGGTTTGTGTTGGACAGATGCTGCACTGTGTCCATGTTGGAAGTAGAAATGCTGGCTTGTCTGTTTCTAACAAGTGCAGAGGACTTGGTCTAAATTTTTCTCCTTTTCAGGCTCTCTGCTGCCAGAAGGGTTGAACAGGCCTTTGCTCCAGAGGGACGATCTTTTATCACCAGGAGTGGAGAACAGATGGTGCTGGTCTCCAGGATCTTTCCGTGAAGATCTGTTGGAGGAGTAGGTTGCTTGTTCCAAGATAAAGTCAACTGTAACATCAAAGGATCTGGTCAGGTGAGTGGGTCAGGTGTGTCCCTTTCCATCCAGGAAGAGAGACGGGGCATTTTGAGTATAATGAGCACACTGGGTACATGGGGTTTTAATCGGGTATATTTGGGTACTATGGGTATATGTTGGTTCATTTGGGTACATTCAGGTATATTTGTGTAGACTGCATATCATGTTACATGGGGTATGTTGAGTATATCGGGCAGGCAGCTTTTGGCGTGTGCATTGGAGTTGCAGCATACAGTGTAGTACATCTAAACTCCATATGTTACTCTTGGTTTTTATCATTTTTTACACTTAAAACGGACTTGAAAGAGCCTGTTATCAGAGGAATGTGGGACAATCTGAAAGCCTTGCATTATCTTTAGTTCATTTCACAGAGAATTGAATATTTGAGAATCTTTGATTTTGTAATTTTAACAGTTCTAATTTCTTCTCTCAGTGTCCAAGCTTATAAGGCCTTGGAAGAGAAGCAAGTGGATCTATGTGCTGGGTAAGCAGGCAAGAACATTCTGGGTTATTTTGTTTGGGTTTGTCGGGGTTGAGGGAAGGATAAGCTGGTTATCTGGCTGTTTTGAGAAGGATGAACCTGTAATTTGTAACTTGTGTACTTATGTTGAAATAGTGTTTTAAACAAGATAATAGAACTGAAGTTCTCCCCTGTGGTAAGAGCCCTGTACCGTGGGCTTTTGCTTTTGCACTCTTCAGGGTGGTTTTCTGTTGGTTTGTCCTGAAAAGGTGAAGCACTGAACATGATGGTGGTTTAGGTCAAAACTGGTGTTGGGAGTGGGGATGTTGGCTGGACCATTTCTGACTAGTGCAGAGGACTCAGTCCAGTTTCTTATTTTTTCTTGAGGATCTCTGCTGTCTGGGGGATGACCAGGCCTTTGCTGCCGAGGGAGGACCTACACCAGGACTGGAGCCCAGTTTATGGGTTATGTCTGCGAAGATCTGCTTGAGGAATCATGTGCCTGTTCCAATTCCAGAAGCCAATGGACTCATCAGAGGACCATCAAAGCTGCTTTAGAAGTTCCTAACAACACAGGCAGAGAAGGGGAGGGAGGTCTTTGGTGGGTAACTTGTGGGCAGGAAAGAGGTTCAGGTGCTATTCATGGTACAACAAGAGCTGCATGAAGCTCTAAGTGAATCTCTGCACACCAGCCTTGCAATGGCTGTTAGGACCATGGCTTGTAACTTCAGCACCTGAGCCCCCTGGCAGGGAGGAGACAAAGTGACTTCTGGTGCAGGAACGGAGAAAGAGTTGGCAGTTGGTAACTTTGTAGCTGTTTTGCACATTCTAGGCCATTTGAAAAGCAGAGTTTGAGAGACTCAAAGGTCATGCAATGATTTATTTGCATGGGTGCACACATGTATGTAAATCTTGCATTGGCTGTAGAGTAAAACTGAATTGAGCACATAAGGTAGAAATGAATAAAAGGAAAACAAATGCCATCCACTCACTTGGAGGGATTGGTTTAGCTGAGAGTCGCTCTTTTTTGGTACCTGCACAGAAAGCCCTTTGTCATGGGAGGGGATTTCCTACAGAAGGAAGTAGGAGAAAGATGGGGGGTTGTTTGTTCTGTTTTGTGAGAAGTGATATGTAGTTATTCGGCTTTTTTTTGCCAGAAAATGTCCTCATGTATTGAAGATCTATATTTGTTTTGTTGGTGTGGGATGATTAAAAATGGCTGAATGTACGGAGTCGGTTTTGTTTTGTTTCTTGTTTGCTGATTGTGGTTGTACAAGGTGTTATATTGAGTACATACTGGCACTAGATCTGGTTTTCCCTACATTGTTTTATTTGGACATCTCGCACCCTAAATTGTTTCTTTGGTTTTACAATCAATTTTTACTACTGGGGGGTTTAGGTCACACTCTTTGGGTACATTTATTTGGTCAGGGTAGAGGATGTTTATTAGCAGTTACAATTTTATTTTTAGTGATCTAAGCATTTTGTATACATTTGTGTATTATGAAAACCTGTGGTGTTTGTGGAGAAAGTAGGGGAGTTTTAAGGTATATATTTTAGACATTGATGGTGTAAAACACAGAATTGAAATGCTGTTTTGGGTTTATGAAAGTGTTTTTAAATTTGCCACTGAGTGGTTTGTGCATAGTGAAAAACTGTAGAAATGAAAATGCATATTTATTCCTGATTTGTTTATATGCTGGTGTGGCATTATGCAGGGGTGTGCCCAGTGTGGAGGTGGAGCCCTGGTAGAATGGTGACCCCTTGTCTTTGTAGTCCCAGCCGTCTTGGCTTCCAGCTCATGAGCCCCAGCTGGGCGGGTCCTATAAAGGCACACTGGACACCCTCTGAGAGGAGCAGAGCCACCCCTGTATGATGGTGTTTTTACACCATCAGTCCTGGTGGGGGTTGCACCTGTCTAAGGTTTTCATCTTCTGTTTTGCCTGTCCCTTTATGCCCTTTCACAGGGGCAGGCAAACTCATGCATCTTTTTATGCACAGACTGGACCCCACTGAATAGCAAAAGTCCAGTTTGTCACTGCTGTTTTTTTTCCCCAAGCTAGACCCCATTAAGTAGGTTAAGCCCAGCTTGGAGGTAACATGGTAGTCATTTTTCACTTTTTGTATTGTTTTTGTTCCCAGCTAACCTCACACTGGTGCTTCTGTCTCCTCAGCTGGGGTGTTGACTTTTTACTGGTGGTGTCTCCCACTATACACTTTCATTTAAGAGTAATTGCTGTATAATTTCAGTTTTCCATTCCATTTCAAGTGAAAATGTCTGAAAAGCAGTTTACTTAAATATGTTGTGTAGTATATAAGGTTTATTGTATTATACACAAACACCTTGTTTGTGAAATATTTATGTAATTAGTTAGTGTGAAATTGTTATGGCTGCAGCAGTTTTAGATAACAGAGTAGGCCAACAGCAGGAATATAATAGTTTATTTATGAAAAAAGGAGTTGTCAGAATTGTATGGAGCTGTGTAGAGGTTGCAGTTTGGGGTAGAGACAACTGATAACCGTGCTGGCAGTACAATGGGTTAAAGTCAGTTAAAAGAGGTTATTGGTCTAGAAAATGTAAGTGTTATACAGTTTTAAACCATACTTAGATTGTTTGGTTAGTGAGGTCTGGTTTAAATGAGTGATAACTGCCAACTAGGAGGTATAAATCCATTTACAATGGTTTAACTATACAGCTCACTGCACTGATGAAGACTGGATAGGATGCCAGACCATTCCTCAGGTCTCATCATGCCAAAATGCAATTAACCTACCTCCATGCTCCTGGACTGTGACAGAAAACCCCACAACTGGGGAGAAAATTACATGAGAACTCCAAAACTGGATCTGAACTAGTTTTCATAAACAAAATGTAATGTGTAGAAAAATAAACTGGTGACACAAGTACCATGTGTAAGGAGTGTTTATTTTTACGAGCACTGGGTGGACAAGTCCTTGGTAACCACAATGATGTCCTGGAGAGAAGCAGGAATGTGCCCATTGACTTCAGCAGTGGTATGTATCATTCATAGGCTGCATAACAATAGACTGGTTTAACATGAGTAATTATCATGTCAAACTGTTGGGTTGCTAGTTGATTCACAGCAGCCTTTTATTAAAATTTTTTATAAGAACCCAGGGTGTTCAGCTCAAAGATTTGCCATGTAGTGTTTTCCAGACCATCCACCTCCACTCAAAGTGCTTTACAGGCAATGTGCATCACCACCAATGTGCAGCCTCATCTGCATGATGCAAACAGCCATAGTGTGTCAGAACTCTCACCACACACCAGCTCTCAGTGGGGAAGAGAACAGAGTGATGAAGCCAGCTCAGAGATGGGGGTTATTAGGAGTCCATGATCAGTAAGGGCCAATGGGAAAATAGACCAGGACACCAGGGTAATACCCCTACTCTTTTTGAGAAATGCCCTGGGAGTTTTTATGACCACAGGATCTCAGTTTTACTTTTCATCTGAAGGACTGTGCCTTTTTATAGTGTAGTGTCCCCTTCACTATACTGGGGCATTAGGACCCACCTAGACTGAAAGGTGAGTGCCCCCTGCAAGCCCAAATAACAGCTCTTCCAGCAGCAACCTTAGTTTTTCCCAGGTCTCCAATTCAGGTATTGACCAGGCTCACATCTGCTTAGCTTTAGTGGGCTACCATCTGGGAGCTGCAGGGTGATCTGGCTGCTGGCAAGATAATGAAATAGGTCCTCTTAATTAATATGGAGCTGTTTGGAAGTTTCCACAAATTATAAAGTCAGTAGAAACTTTAACAAGTATGAGTAGGCTATTGCAAAAAAGGTAGTAGATTGGGTTACTAAATATCAAGCTAAAAGTAAAAGTACTTTTCTCAACAAAAGTTTTGTAGTAGCAGCCAAGTGAATTAAATCTAAGCACTCCTTCTCTAAAATAAAGTTTGTAAGAAAAAACATGGGACTAACCAGCAAATGAAAGATTTGTCCCAAAACCAGTAAAGAAACAGTACTCACCACTCTCCTCAGCTCCTGGACTCTTGAATGAAAACAGAGGCACAGGGAGTCTGCTCTTTTATCCTCTGAGCTGGGCTGGCTCCTCCCCCTCAGAATGTACCAAGTCCAGCGAAGGGTAAAACCTTCATAGCTGATAGCTATAGTGGATGGCTGAAAACAAGATTAAATTAACAAGATTAAAGCTAGCAACCATATCACCCTGCAACTCACAACTGGCAGCCCACTGAAGCTCAGCAAGTGTGAGTGTGGTCAGTACCTGGATGGGAGACCTCCTGGGAAAAGCTATGGTTGCTGCTGGAAGAGGTGATAGTGGGGCCAGCAGGGGGTGCTCACCCTGTGGTCCATGTGGGTCCTAATACCCCAGTATAGTGACGGGGACACTCTACTGTAAACAGGCGCCTTCCTTTGGATGAGATGTTAAACCAAGGTCCTGACTCTCTGTGTTTGTTGTAAAGAGTAGAGGTGTAACCCTGGTGTCCTGGCCACATTTCCCATTGGCCCTTACCAATCATGGCCTCCTAATAATCCCCCTCTATGAATTGGCTTCATCACTCTGCTCTCCTCCCCACTGAGAGCTGGTGTGTGGGGAGTGGACTGGTGCACTATGGCTGCTGTTGCATCATCCAGGTGGGGCTGCACATTGGTGGTGGTGGAGGTGATCCCCATTACCAGTAAAGTGCTTTGAGTGGAGTGTCCAGAAAAGCGCTATATAAGTGTAAGCAATTATTATTATAAATCAAAAGATATACAAACTCAATATAATAGGTCTATTCATTTGAAGATGGATTCTAAATTTCTCATTTTTTGGGTTAAATAAAGTGCAACTGATTGAATCTTATGAGTGGGATGCTATTCATTGATTCTTCCTGTTTTCGCTTTTGAGCTTCTCTGTGTTTGGTGATCAAGAGACTTATACAGAAGTAAGCATTCAAAGTGCATGTCTAAATATTAATATGGAATTTTACAACTGAAGGGAAATTTTGGTAGCTGAGCATAAAAATAACAGGAGCATTATGTCCTTCAAGATCATATTATCATAAAAGATATTAATATAGGAATATAAACATTATATTTAATGTCCATGGATGATAGTGGTAGCTGAAATAAACAGTACACAATTTTCCACTTTACAAACATTTCATGCATCAAAGTCTTTAACTATGTCACTTACTGTGGTTATTTGGAAAAGTTTTGATGTGCTCTTTCTGACTATATTTGTAGTTTAAAATACTATTTTAGTATATAAGTATATATACTGTATATTTTCTATGAATCCTTGCTGTTTTTATTCCAGTAAAAAAGTGTACTTTTTAGAATCTGCTTAGTAGGGAATATAATATGGAATCGTGTAGTAAAAGAAATTAGTAATGATATTAATAGATCAAAATATGATATATTTATATAACTGATGGTATTACCGTAGTCCACTTTCTTTGTAATTTTTTTTCTGACTCGTTCACTCTTGATTCCTTTCGGTACATTTTGACCTGTCTGTTTCAGCATGACTGCAAGTGCTCTGTTGATGTAGTGGGTATGGGGGGTGGGTTCCTCTCTGGGAGATCTGGGTTCAGTTCCTGTTTAGGGCACATGTTTGTTTTCTAATAAACAGTCTCATTGAAAAGTAAATAGTAGGTACACTATATTTTTATATAACTTCAAAAAAAGACACACAGCGTTCAAACCACAAGCATGTTAAAAATGGGTTTAGATACTAAAAAATCTTAATGCATGAAAAAGGGTAGCGCATGCTACACTACGGTCCATGAGCCTTTTCTCAGGAGTTGGTTAGCTCGATTGGTAAGCACGTGGTGCTAATGACACCAAGGTTGTGGGTTCAATCCTCATATGGGCCAGGAAATCCCCTTTTCCTCGGGGCAGTGCAGTAGCTCTGTGGCTGAGGGTCTGTGGCTGGCAGAGGAATCCTATGCCATTGGGCTCCTGAGTGAGACCCTTAACCCCAACTGCTCTGGAGGCACAGTATAAATGGCTGACCTTGTGCTCTGACCCCCAGCTTCTCTCCCTGTCTGTGTGTCTCATGGAGAGCAAGTTGGGGTCTATGAAAAGACAAATTCCTAATATCAAAAAATCATATATGGCCACTGCAGTGATCTTATCTATTTTCCATTATCTCGATAGGGACACTAAAAGTTTTAATAAATGTCAAATTGTTTCCAAAACATCACAGTTCCATTATAATCAAGTGGTATTAATTCAGTACCACTTTCTTATAATAACAGGAAGTGGTGTTTTTACTATACATTCTTAGAAAAGATAAAACATTATGACTTTTTATGAAGTACAGTATATAAACTTTATAATGTTAGAAGCAACATGTTTAATCTTTTCCATAATCCTTTGTAAGTCACCATGTTAAAGATTTTGATGCATAAAAATATGTATGAAGAAGGTGGAATACTGTTGTGTATATTTTATTATTTAGCTACCACTACCATCTACTGTGTGTACATTATTTATATATTACATTATGCTTCTGTTTTTAATTTACAGTATAATATTAAACCTTTTTATATTTCCAACTGAGCAATCTTGTTTTAATTAAATCTACCTACTTTTTAAGTACTTTAATATTTAACATGCTGTCATACACAGCATACAATTTGATTTCTATTACTGAAAAAAGATTGAACATTCCCCTTTGAACGGGATTCAAAATCAGGCATTTTCTGGTGACTGTCCAAATGTTCCACAAAGTAGTGGAGTCCCACAACTATTTGTAAAATGTTTTGGTACCTAGCAGATCCTGAACCTCTTAAGTACCCTTGCATTGTCACCCATGCATTCTGAATGGCTGGATCTGTAGATGAGCTGGCTAATACTTAGTCATTGGAAACTGGTGTGTCGCATTATAAACAATATGGCTTTGCTAATTGACCATTTCAAGGAGATGTTGGGATAGGTTCTTGCTGAATTAGCCACACCTCTGAGTTAATCATGAGGGTTTTAAAGACACAGCATTGGGATCAGTAGGCATTCTGTTTCTGGCTCCCGCAAGGGTAGGAGCTCTTGGCTTGCAGCTGTGGTGGCCCGAAGACTGCGGAGAAAGGTGAGTGGTTTTGATGTGTTTGGGTTGTAATTTGAAAAAGTTTGAAGGTTGAAGGTGTTTAGAATATTTGTGCACTGTGAGTTTGAGAAGGTTTTTGGTATGTGTTGGGTGGAAAGATGGCATATTCATTTGAAACTAGACTTTCTTCTAAAGACTGTCCAAATGTTCCACAAAGCAGTACAGTCCCACAACTGAGTATTTGTAAAAACTTGTGGTACCCAGCAGATCCTGATCCTCTAAGTAACCCCCAGCTTTATCACCCGTGCATTCTGAATGGCTGGATCTGTAGATGGGCTGGCTAATACTTGTTTAGTCATTGGAAACAGGTGTGTGTTGCATTATAAACAATATGGCTTTGCAAATTGACCATTTCAAGGAGATGTTGGGATAGGTTCTAGGTGAATTAGTCACACCTCTGAGTTAATCATGAGGGTTTTAAAGACACAGCCTGGGGGCTGGTGGTCAGTCTGTTTCTGGCTCCTGCAAGGGTAGGAGCTCTTGGCTTGAAGCTGTGGTGGACTGAAGTCTGCTGTGGAAGGTGGGTGGTTTTGATGTGTTTGTTGGCTTTGGGTTGTAATTTGAAAAACAATTTGAAGGTGTTTAGAATATTTAATGTGAGTTTTGGAAGGTTTTTGGTATATGTTGGGTGGAAAGGTAGCATATTGAATTGAAACTAGACTTTCTTTGAAAGACTCTGAAGAAACATGTCTACTGAAATCTGGATTTTTTTTGCATCTTTAAATTGAAATGTTTTCACCCATGGGTTATCTTCAATAAGATTTCCAAAGGCTGGTAGACGAGGATTTAAACCTCTTGGGACCTGAATTTGTTAATTTTCCTTGCTTTTTGTAAGCATTCAAAGAAATAAGCAATACAATCCTGGATGAGTGCTTTCACACAGATGGCAGGTAAGAGAATACACATTTTAGGGGTTGACAAGAAGTTAGTATTTTTAGATCAGGGTCAGTGTTCTGGGAAGATTTGAGTTGGAGAAACTGAGATGTATGTTTGGGGTGTGTGATTTTTGTTGTATATCTAAAGTAATTTTTGATGGAAAGTTGACATTTGGAATAATTACATGATGGTTTTTCCTTTCAGATGGGAGAAGAATGAGGAGTTAAAGGGTTAGGGACTAATTTGGTCAAATGTTTGGTGTTATGTCTGGCATTTAAAGCTTGTTGAATTGTGAATATTGTACTGGAGGTAAAGTATGTTGTTGGTGGTATGTTTTTTTTTCTGTAGGTCTAATCTTTTTTAAGTGACTGGAATACTGAATGAGAGCCAAATTTGACATTGTGGCCTTTGGAATGGTGACTGAAAGAATCTGGGTGCCAATGTGAACTTTGTGTTACCCATGAGGCAGCAAGCTTAAGGATGAACATGGCTCTACATGGGCAACTTGGAAGGATAGTGTGAACATGATCAGTTTGAGGGGAGGAGCTGCTTCAGGTTGGCTGCACTGAGCTTCCTGGATGATGATGAATGTAGTTGATGATAATGATGAGGTTTTTTTTAATGGTTAAGAGTACTACTTTTAATTTTATACTTGTTTCTATAGTTTTATCATTGAATATGAATATTTCTAGACATGCTTAGAAGTGTAGGTCTATTGTTGCTTTGAGTTCTCAGTTTTCTAATTTTAACTGTTTGAAAATTAATTGGTCTATTTTTCTTTCCAGTTTGAATGTTACTGGTAACATTATTTAGATCAGTACTCTGAAGTTGTGGAGGAAGGTATGCTGACTTACAGTGAGAGTGGATGTGGATTCTGAGAAGAATTGGATCTTCACTTTTTAACATTGACTATAATCTCTTATTGGTTCTACTTTTAGACAATGAAGATGTTATGATTTGGCTGGATGACATCTGAAGTAACCTTCTTGCTGTTTGCATGGTGGAAAGCTCTCCTTGGCTGACAGTGCACCATTGACACCATTCTAGGAGTAATTGTAAGTAGAGCCTTGTATGTATTTGGGTCTGTTTAAGTATGTGAATAGTCTGGTTAGGTTGTGTATTGCAGTGTTACTTTGGAAATTTGCAATTGTTATGCTCTGAAATATTCATTGCTTTGTATTGTGATTGTTTTTGAGTCATACAATGTAAAACTGAAGTTGGAGCATTTCTTTCTCTTTGATTGTGGAGGTAGTTTAGTTGTTTCTTAATGGGGAAACTGCACAATTACCTTTTTTTTTGAAAGGGGTATTCTGTGGGAAGGGAGGTCTTGGTTTTGGGGGAGGGTTTGTTATGAATTGAAGTATTTTATCTTGATGTTTAATATAAATGTAAACTAGTCTTAAAGTTTTTTTTCTACTTAGGTCATTTTGTGGGAGGTGGTGGCCAGATCTTTGTTTCATCGGGTACCTGTATGTCTGCATGTGGTGCAGATGTGGGAGATGGTGTCCATCTTCCAAGAGAGGTGTTTGTAGTCAGAGTTTTTTTTAGTATTTTTATTTCCTGACTATAATGGAACAGAAGGTGAAAATGGTGTGCATCTTGAAGAGGCCTCATCAGGAGCAGCTTTTGAGTGGACCTTTTTCCTCTGCCAGTGTTTCAACTTGAGACTTTTTCTACAGCCAAGTCATGTGTCTGGATGGAGTTGAGGAGCCTGTCTGAAGTAGTGATGGACTTTTGAAAGAAGTAAATAGTTGTGGTATGTTAAGTAAATATGTTCTGTGCATTGTTTTGAGTAAGTGAATGTGGGATCATTGTAGCATGTAATGTGGTGTTTTCTTGGATTGTAAAGAACTTGATTATGATGGGGAAAAATGGTTTGTAAATTGGTTTGTATTGTTAAGGACAATCTCCCTAACTGTAAACTGTGTTTTTTAATGTTTGTAATGCAATGTACTTGAAATAGTTTAATGCTCACTGAATGTTATGTTGCCAATCTTCATGATGTAGTATTGTAATTTGAGCACAATAAAGTTTCTGGGAGTGCTCTTTGAGGATTTGTATTGATGACAGAAAACAATGTGGGTATGTTTGTTATACAATGTCATTGTTTTAAGCTGTACTGTATTTTTAGTGATTTGAGAAATCATCCTTTGTGTGTTTTTTTTTTCAAATGAGCTAGAATGCAAGTTCTTGTTTTAAAAAGCAGTGTTTGATTGTTTAGGTTTTGTTGAAATGATGTAAATTGTAATGTTTAACACCCTTTCCTAGCTTGCAGAGGCAGGGGGTAAGTACCTATTTTTGTGTGGGGGGAGTTAGGGATAGCTTTTAGCTCAGTAGTTCTAGCTTGCTGTTGTTAGTTTGTTATGGGTTAACTTACAACCCTAGAACCATACCACCATGTTCTGTGCATTGTTTTGAGTAAGTGAATGTGGGATCATTGTAGCATGTAATGTGGTGTTTTTTTGGATTGTAAAGAGCTTGATTATGATGGGGAAAAATAGTTTGTAAATTGTTTTCTGTTAAGTACAATCTCCCTAACTTTAAACTGTTTTTAATGTTTGAAATGCAATGTATTTGAAATAGTTAATGCTCACTGAATGTTATGTTGTCAGACTTCATGATGTAGTTTAGTATTAATTTGAGCACAAAGTTTCTGGGTGTGCTCTTTGAGATTTGTAATGATGGCAAAAGATGTTTGTTAAGCAATGTCATTGTTTTAAGCTGTACTGTATTTTGGTGATGTGACAATTTGTCTTGTGTGTTTTTTAAATTAGGTAGTGTGAAAAATCTGAATTGCAAAGTTTATTTTTAATTTGTAATGTATTTGAAGTGGTTTAATTTTCAGTGATTGTTATGTTGCCAATCTTCATGATGTAGTATTGTAATTTGAGCACAAAGTTCTGGGTGTGCTCTGTTAGGGTTTATTAATGATTGAAAAGTGTTGGAAT